>NW_024722158.1:8911887-9025658 GCF_018991925.1 Homarus americanus
GGTAGAGAATTGAAGAATATAAAAGAAAATTATTTTTACCACATTACAGTGTGTATGGTGGTACAGTGGTGACTATGGTGGTACAGTGGTGACTATGGTGGTACAGTGGTGACTGTATGGTGGTACAGTGATGACTGTATGGTGGTACAGTGGTGACAGTATGGTGGTACAGTGGTGACAGCATGGTGGTAAAGTGATGACTATAGTGGTACAGTGGTGACAGTATGGTGGTACAGTGGTGACAGTATGGTGGTACAGTGATGACTGTATGGTGGTACAGTGATGACTGTATGGTGGTACAGTGATGACTATAGTGGTACAGTGGTGACAGTATGGTGGTACAGTGGTGACAGTATGGTGGTACAGTGGTGACAGTATGGTGGTAAAGTGATGACTATAGTGGTGGTAAACAGGATGACTCTTATGGTGGTACAGGATGACTACAGGTAATAAGAAAGAGGACTGTATGGTGGTACAGTGGTGACAGTATGGTGGTACAGTGGTGACAGCATGGTGGTAAAGTGATGACTATAGTGGTACAGTGGTGACAGTATGGTGGTACAGTGGTGACAGTATGGTGGTACAGTGATGACTGTATGGTGGTACAGTGATGACTGTATGGTGGTACAGTGATGACTATAGTGGTACAGTGGTGACAGTATGGTGGTACAGTGGTGACAGTATGGTGGTACAGTGGTGACAGTATGGTGGTAAAGTGATGACTATAGTGGTACAGTGGTGACAGTATGGTGGTATAGTGGTGACAGCATGGTGGTATAGTAGTGACCATGTATAATAAAGTGGTAACCAACAGCAAACTTGTCCCCCAGGTAACGTTGTTTAGTCACCAGGTGTAATATGCTAAGGGGGTTTATTCTTCAAGTGATCCAACGTATTTAAAATAACCTCCCAAGTTCATCTGTCAGAGTTATATTACACTCTAGTGCACATGACGTCACTGATCTCGTGTGTTTGTTTACCAACATCAGAGAGAAGCAGAGTAGCGAGACCCCCCCCTTCCCCACACCGGTGTTAAATAGTGAGGCTTGAGTCAACACGGAGGTCTAAATACATCCAAGTTTTGTAGTGTGGTAAGCAACGTGTTAATAATGATGTTGTGTTGGGAGGCGAAACCCACACACACACACACACACACACACGGTACTCCAACACACACATAGAGTACTCCAACACACACACACAGTACTCCAACACACACACACAGTACTCCAACACACACACACAGTACTCCAACAAACACACACAGTACTCCAACACACACGCACAGTACTCCAACACACAGAGTACTCCAACACACAGAGCACGCACACACGGTAACGCAACACACACAGCACTCCAACACACACACACAGTACTCCAACACACAGAGTACTCCAACACACACAGAGTACTCCAACACACACAGAACACACAGAGTACTCCACACACAGAGTACTCCAACACACAGAGTACTCCAACACACAGAGTACTCCAACACACGAGTACCTGAACACACAGAGCACTCCAACACACAGAGGCACTCCAACACACACAGTACTCCAACACACAGAGTACTCCAACACACACACAGTACTCCAACACACACGGTACCCAACACACACAGTACTCCAACACACACGGTACTCCAACACACACGGTACTCCAACACACACAGTACCCAACACACACGGTACTCCAACACACGGTACTCCAACACACACGGTACTCCAACACACACAGCCCAACACACACGGTACTCCAACACACAGAGTACTCCAACACACACGGTAACAACACACATGCACTCCAACACACACGGTACTCCAACACACACGGTACTCCAACACACACAGTACTCCAACACACACGGTAATTCAACACACAGAGTACTCCAACACACGGTACTCCAACAGAGTACCCAACACACACGGTACCCAACACACAGAGTACTCCAACACACACGGTACCCAACACAAACACACACTCCAACACACACGGTACTCCAACACACACGGTACCCAACACACACAGTACTCCAACACACACGGTACTCCAACACACACGGTACTCCAACACACACACAATACTCCAACACACACGGTACTCCAACACACACGGTACTCCAACATACACAGTACTCCAACACACACAGTATTCCAACACACACGGTACTCCAACACACAGAGTACTCCAACACACACGGTACTCCAGCGCACACATTAAGGGCACCTGGAACAATGAACTATTTTTACCAACTTTTACCTAAGATTCATAACATTTATACTGTGTTTTTTTGATAAAAGAAAGAAGCTTTTTTGTGCCTACTGGTGACAAACATCCACACATTGTCTTGATACTAATGCACATAACATTCCTTCCATACTGAGTGTTATGTAAAATATAAAGGGGTGAATGGATTTGTTCTGGTGACCGTCAGGACCCGGCTGTAGGCCTCAGCATCACACCATCTCGCTCCCTACTTAATAATGTCTCCAACAATTATATTAACATATGTATTACCTGTGTGTGTGTGTGTGTGTGCGCGCGCAATAAGAGAACCCCTTGGATACAGTGAGTAAGAATCTTAACTTCTATAGTAAAGTGATTTTATTCATCGTTTTTAAATGGTTAGGTTAGGTTCATCATCCTCTTGGGTTGAAATTTATCATATTTATCCTCTCTAAATATTTCTTCTTTTGGTTTGTTTACATAGTCTGGTCCTCCTCCATTTTGTTTTATTATTGTCCTCCATTCAACTACTTATCTTTCTCCTTTCAATTCTTTAGCTTCTTAATTCTTTCAACTTCTTATTTTTCTCCTTCTTTCATTTCTCTATTTTTCTCTTTCTTTCATTTCTTTATTTCCTCCTCTTTCTTCCAACCTTTATCTCTTCTCTTCAGGGAGTTCCTCCTTCTTCACATACTTCGGCAGTTCTGCTTCTTGTTACGAGTTTTCTTTTCCTTACTTTCTTCTCTAATGAACCTCACTTTCTCTCTTTTTCTTTATCTCTTTCTCTTTCATTCTCTAACGCTATCCATTGGGTTAGGTTAGGCTAGGCTCAATTAGGTTAGGTTAGGTTAGGTTAGGCTAGGCTAGGCTAGGCTCAGTTTGGTTAGGTTAGGTTAGAGTTAAGGTGTCTAATATTCAGGTGAAATAAACTGGGGTGTCTAATCTTCAGGTGATTTCATATTCTACTGAAGCTGAATTGAAAGTATTCGACCTTTGACCTTTATTTTCCGCAGGTGGACAATACTTTCCGCTCTTGGATTCCCTGTCCTAAAAATGACTACGGATTTAATGTTTGACTTCCACGCTCATCAAATTTAACATACCTCATTTGATTCCCTAAATATCATTCTCTATTGTCATTTATCATCGTTTTATTACAATATTTCACCATTTAGTTCAATATATCATTTTTGACTTCGTTTTTATCTAAAAAAGAAGAAGAAGAAAAGAATTCACAATACTGAAGTCAACCTATCCCCAAATTTGACTTCCCCCAACTAGAATGTTTTGTTTGGAATCCTAAGTTATCTTCCACCTTCAGCTTGTCACTTTTTTTTTCTTTTTCAATATTCGGTTCTTGTCTCTCTTCACCAGTGGGTTTTCTTCACAGAGATATAAACTGTTGTAAGAAAGTTAAAAGTAAGAGTTGAAAGAAAAGTAGAAAGTTGAAAGAAAGTGAAAATAGAAGAGTTGAAAGAAAAAATTAAGAACAATTAAAAGTTTGAAAGAAATAGAAAAGTAAAAGATTTGAAAAGGTGGAAAGTAAAAGTTGAAAGAAAGAAAAGTAGAGTTGAAAGAAAGAAAAGTAGAGTTGAAAGAAAGAAAAGTAGAGTTGAAAGAAAGAAAAGTAGAGTTGAAAGAAAGAAAAGTAGAGTTGAAAAAAAGAAAAGTAGAGTTGAAAGAAAGAAAAGTAAGAGTTGAAAGAAAGAAAAGTAAGAGTTGAAAGAAAGAAAAGTAAGAGTTGAAAGAAAGAAAAGTAGAGTTGAAAGAAAGAAAAGTAGAGTTGAAAGAAAGAAAAGTAGAGTTGAAAGAAAGAAAAGTAGAGTTGAAAGAAAGAAAAGTAGAGTTGAAAGAAAGAAAAGTAGAGTTGAAAGAAAGAAAAGTAAGAGTTGAAAGAAAGAAAAGTAAGAGTTGAAAGAAAGAAAAGTAAGAGTTGAAAGAAAGAAAAGTAGAGTTGAAAGAAAGAAAAGTAAGAGTTGAAAGAAAGAAAAGTAAGAGTTGAAAGAAAGAAAAGTAAGAGTTGAAAGAAAGAAAAGTAGAGTTGAAAGAAAGAAAAGTAGAGTTGAAAGAAAGAAAAGTAAGAGTTGAAAGAAAGAAAAGTAAGAGTTGAAAGAAAGAAAAGTAAGAGTTGAAAGAAAGAAAAGTAAGAGTTGAAAGAAAGAAAAGTAGAGTTGAAAAAAAAGCTAAAATATGGATGAAAGAAAGAGTTGTTAGTTCAGTACAGCCAAGCCAGGGATGATATCAAACATATGTACACTATTAATTTTTTCACCCCAAATTAAAAACACTATTGACACGCCTCATGGTATAAGCTTGAACATTCTACCCAAGATTGATTGAATAGGTGTGAATGTTGACGCCGCACATACCACTAAACACCAAAACCAGTAAGCGTTTGTGAGCTTCTTCTGGTTAGGTTAGGTTAGGTGGTATTAGCAGTGCAGGTGGTATAAACGATGCAGGTGGTACAGGTGGTATTAGCAGTACAGGTAGTACACGTCTACACCCTAATTACAGGTGGCGTTCATTAACCACCTCACTCTGGTATTGTGAGGACACCAGGTACTGACAGAGGTGTGGCCGGTGTGTGATGGTACTCTAGAATTTAATTAAGATTTTACAGGTAGTTCACTTACAGGTAGATAATGAACTTGCTGGTCATTACTTGGTTATTATACGGTTATTAGTAGATTGGTCATTATTCCTGCCCAGTGAGTATAGTGTTTATTGTGTACATTAACTAATATCCTGGGGATGTTTTCAGGTATACATCGACTTTAAGGCAAATGAATCCTAGATGTGCCAGCTTCCATCCTAACCATTAACACTGAAGCTCGTAAGGGTTGCATGTTGATAGCATTATGGCTTGTTGGGTTAGGTTGGGTTGGGTTGGGTTGGGTTGGGTTGGGTTGGGTTGGGTTGGGTTGGGTTGGGTTGGGTTGGGTTGGGTCAGATGGTGTATGAGGTATACACTTGATGCAGCTGTGTTTTGTGTACAAGTTGACATACACTCGTGGGTTGAGATGTCCCGGGAGGAGGTTGATACTGTACCTTAGTCGTAGTGTTCTTTTTTCTTAATTGATTTATCATTCCACTACTTTTATCAGCTTACTAACCTCTCGGATGGTTTGTCTGTTCTTTGTTACTTTATTATTAACTTGTATTGTCCACTGTTAGTACAAGTGGAAGTAATAAATAACTAAATTAATCCGGAAACTAAAGTATACTTCGAGTTTATTTGTATTTTTGTTATTATTATTTTGTTACTGCAGTATATACCTATAACACGTAATACATAAACACAGTAAATATAAGTTGTTGTTTTCTTTTGTGTTTGTCGACCTCGATCCGGCGACTACTGGTAGAGGACTTCCGGCCGTCTGCTTCAGAGGTTGACCAGCACGTTCGTGTTTATATTATCTTCTCGACTTATATGTTACACAGTCACTTCTGAGTTATTCAATGATCTTTTTGATAGTATTTACCTATTTTAACCTAAATATCAACAAATAAGTGCGAAAACAACCAAATCCACCGGACTAAGTTAGCAATTATACGAATCAATGGTGTAACTGGTCCTTAGACTGTACACCCTCCTCAAAAAGTGTCGGCTCCCCTGGGCTGATGTATTTAGAATTGAACACAGTAACACGTGCACAACAGTCTCGGTTCGGCTGGTATTTCCGATTGTGAGTTGCACCTTTCGTTCTTTCTTCTTGCTCCTGATAATCACCATGACATCTACAGTATATCACCTATTCTCTACATAATGTAATGAAATGGGATGAATTGTGATACCATATGCAAAACTAATAGTGTCATAAGTAACCCCGCTGATTTATGCACTAGATACTATTTCAGCTCCAGGGGATGAGTGGCCAGATAGGAATATAACGTTACTATGTTTTCATGAACCGAGGTTATAATGGAATCACTTCGAACGAAATATGAAACACTATGATCCGATTTTACATTCATTTATAAATATTGTAATTACAGGTTTATTATAATGCCATGTCCATTTACTATAACATTATGATTTACTGAATTTCTATATTATTTTTACCTAAATTGATGGGGTACCAAATTATGGATATAACGTATCATCTAATGATTGGTGCTGGCAACGGAACATTATCTGATACGCAATAACGAGACGATGTCGTTAAGTCTTCCCATGGGATTGACAGTCACTATGGACACATCACAGGCAACACGAGGCACTACCATTGCCCGTCACGGCATTTGCTTAAGGGACAAGTCGGTGCAAGCTGTGTTTTCCAGCGAGTCTCTGGTACTAGTGTTGGTCATGGATATCCAGCAGAAAACATCCACTATTTGACTGCCGTTGATATATTTTCGCTACATTAATATCATTATATTACTCTACTAAAGATGGAGCACAGTGAGTCACCATAATTATAACAAATGCCAGAAATAATAACCGGCAACCTCACGGATACTAGGAAGGCAGACCTATTAACATAATGCAGGAATCACAATTAGTGATCGGAAATATTCGTCCATTGTGACACATTGTATCGATAAGGAAAGGGGCCTATACTTTTTGGGGAGAGTTTTCCTACTGTCTCCTGTATTCGTGTACGAGGAGGGGCTCCACTCACTCCTCGCACTGACCTGTCTTAACTACTGCCCTTGTTGGATTGGCTCTATTACTGTATATATATATTTTTTAAGTGATTTTCTTGTTTTTAATAATTCACAATCAAACAACTACAGATACCAGAACAATTATAACATCAATAACGATATAACCATCAGACAACAAAATCGACTTAATAAATCATTTCGAGACATAAATTCAAAACATAAGAAAAAGTAATATTTCCTATACACCAGACGAGTATTCACAATGTTCAAAGTATCAATGGAAATATAACCCAAAGAGCCGACATATACAAGAGCATGCAATATGAATCACTCTATCCACCTTAGTACACACAAAAAAACAAACACGACTTTCCCATTGTCCTGACCTCTAACCTATAGTTCACCAAGCCAACGAATAACATACATACCAGATCCGTCTACATTAATGTGTGGGAGCTGACAGTGGCGTGTTTTCTGCTTAGTTACATCCAGATTTATCGATATATACAAGGGAATAAATGGACCATGTCTTTATTAAGTTAGATATTGTGAATTGAATACGACAAAGGAGAAGACTTTTTGAATATTATCTAATCCGCTTGTTGGTGTGATAAAGAACACGAGGAAGGTGATGAGTTATTGAGGTGACGAAATGGGAAGTAAAATAAAATAGGGTTAAGAGTGAAACAGGAATAGGTTCAAGTTATACACTCACTCACTCACACTCACTTGATAATATTTCTCAAGGCTAATTAACAGGAGTCAGGTGAAGTATGTAAACACGAGGTAATATAGAAGTAACAAGTTGAGCAAGGAGGTGAAGAGGAAGTTCATTACCATATAAATTGTTTTATAACCTCGTGTGTGAGTGTTGGTGGAGATGAAGGTGGAGGAGTAGTAGTGGTGGAGTAGTGGTGGGGTGGTGGAGTGATGGTCCAGTGGTGGAGTAGTGGTGGTGGGGTGATGGTGGAGTGGGGAGGTTATCGATGGTGGAGAAGTGGAAGATGAAGTGGATGGTGGACTGGGAAGGTTGTAATTGGTAGGTGAAGTGTGGAGGAAATATGGTCATGGAGTAGGGAGGTGGAGTGGGTGGGTGAGTGGTGGTGGGATTGGTGGTGTAAAAGGTAGCGGAGTGATGAGTTGGGGAGGTGGAGTGATGTAGGTTGTGGAGTGATTGGTGGACTTGTAGTGTGTGTGGTGGAGTGGGTGTTAGGGTGGGTGGTGGAGTGGATAGTAAAGTAGTTAGTGGAGTGGTTGATGTAATATTTAATGGTGTGGATAGCGGAGTATGTCTGTATGTGTGTGGTGGAGTGGGTGTTAAGGTGGTTGGTGGAGTGGATAGTAAAGTAGTTAGGTTAGGGTAGGTTAACTATCTCGGTGATCGGTTAGACAAGGGTTAGTTCATAAAGGTACAGAATTATGAGTTATATGATGGGTATTTGTACAGGTAGTTTGATGCTCTAAATGTTTTCATACTCTACAGTATTGTCTTTAAGTATTACTAAAGTAAAGGTTTAAAGGTGACGAACCAGGAGACCCAGGCGGCCACACTGCAGGTCTCCTCGGCCACACTGCTGGTCTCCTCGGCCACACTGCAGGTCTTCTCGGCCACACTGCAAGTCTCCTCGACCAGTCCTGCAGTCTGGTGATGCTTGGTCGAGGACAGCGCTGCGCCTCAGTTTCTCCTGCCTGAGGAACAAAGGCCCAGTAACTGTGTTGGCGTGACAAAGTGCACCAAACATTCATAAGAACGTAAGAAACAGCAGCGGGCCTATTGGCTCACACTGTGCAGTCCCGTTTACACCCAACCCCTGTCGCTCATATATCCGTCTATGGTCGTATGTTCACTCGCCAAATTCTGCACTTTGGACGATTTACTCGGCCAGAGTGACGGAGACTTGTTTTCTCGCTTACAATAACACACACAAAAATTTCACTCTTGTTGATAAATACTGATGATAGTTATTCTTACAGCGTATAATCGTAGTCGTGCAGGTAACAGACTTGGGTTCATATGTTTACATACTTGTACTTGGTATTTATTAGTACTCGAGTACCATTTTTTTGGTACTTGTATTTATACTTATAAATTTCACAATAGTCTTATCATTGTACTTGTACCTGATAAAATGTATTGGAAAATATAAGTACTTTCAAGTATTTTTCAAGTGCTTCGATTATTTGGTAGTGAAAAGCTCGATTCGGTAATTAATCTCATCCAAATTTGTAAGGAGTGCAATATCGGAGTTGGTAACGTTGTACTTTCAAGCGAATTTACATGATCTAAGGAAATTTGGTTCTCTCCATAACTGGTTTTAGAGTCTGCAGTTCTTGCCTACAGACATTTTGAAGGGCGCCACAGTGGGAAAGAGAACCGTAGAGCAGCATGAGGAAACATTGGCTTGCTTTGGGTCAGCAACATAAGTGCTAACATTGTGATGGATAATGCCAGCAACATGATTGGTGTATTTTCACTGCCAGGCTTTGAGGAGGACGTTCTCTCTCCTGATTCTAGTGGTTATCAAGGAGGGCTTCACGAATGCCACCCAGTCGAACAGGATATCTTGATAAAACTGTAAAGATTGTAACACTTGCACCAAGACCCACTACAGCCACAGAGCTACTTGAAGGTGGGAACAGGCTTCAAGCTCCAGTACTTCGCGATGGAATTCCCAAGTGAAGATGTTTCGATCTGTTTTTTCTGTCCCAAAAGAAAAATTTACTCAACTCAGACTAGGTATTGATAATAGTAATGATAACAGTATGGTTATGGTAATAATAATAATAATAATAATAATAATAACAATAATAATAATAATAAACCCCAGTAATTCATTCATTACTGGCGCCATCTCTGCGGCCAGATGGTAAGTTTCTTTAATATCATCTGACTTTTAAATCATAATATATGTTGTCATATGGGGTGTGGCGGCTCCTAACGCCCTTCAGGTTTATTAGAAATAAAATGTAACCTGGTTGCGGCTCTCCTGGCCGACATCCGTGAACTTGTCAACAGTGATTCAAGAACAACAATGACCGTCTGGAGAATATCTTGGTCCACCTGCTCATTACCAGGGCCGGATTCAGGAGTGGGCAAAGTGGGCAGGTGCCCAGGGGCCTCCACATATCAGGGCTGGTCGACTTGAAACCACATGAATGACTCCAGTCATGTCTCACTTTTCTGTGCGCGCGTGTGTGTGTGTGTGTGTGTGTGTTGGGAATTTGTACACTATCAATAAATATACAGTTAATCAAAAATTTCTCAATGCTCTAATTTCCTCAATATAACTGCATATGGCTTCAAAATTCTCCAAAGAAGTGTTCAAATTTCACAATTTTCCCGGGGGGCTTACAGCGCTCCCCGGAACTCCCAGATGTTTAGGCTCGCTTCACTCGCCACCCCACCCTCTTGGGTAGTTATAATGAGGGGGGCCTCCACAAAGAGGCTGCCCATGGGCCTCCACAGGTCTAAATCCGGCACTGCTCATTACCCTTGTTAACACCCTAACTCGTGTCTGAGGAAGATTGTGATTGGTGCTGCTCTCATTCCATGTCTAAACCGGGATAACACTCAAGACCTCCCCTTCTTCATGGACAAACCTCATTCTTTATTTTCCGGAATAAATAAAACGATCGTTGGTTAATAACGACTCAGGAACTCAGGAAATGGATTAATGACATACTGTATATGCACATCAGTACTTGGAAAACATCAAAGGAACACATGACTAACCTTTCATTACCTGTATTAATGACCACTCCAGGTAAAGACACATATATCACATATTTCACCAATCATCGAAAAATCCTAACTGGTCATAACTCCTTTGATGTAAACTTATTATTTTTATTGATGTTAATATGTTTTTTTTTCGAAATAATTCCCGACTTCAGGTTTTATATAGAGGAAGACTGAGGAAAAATGTCTAAGGTCGTTTGCTTACTTGTCTTATTGAACTTATAACAAACTATTGATCACCTGATGATTAACCACCCAAACGTTAACCTAACTTAACCTAGCATGACTTAATCCAATCTAACCTAACCTAACCTAACCTAACCTAACATTGTTATCGTGCACCTGGATAATCTTGAGTAGACAAGTTATCCTATACTTGTCCTTTCTAGTCATCCTGGATAATATGAATAAAAGTTATCCAGTTCCTCGGTTAACGGTGGATATATATATCGATTAAATTACTACCGGCTCGTACTGTCAAGTAAAGTTACGGTACCGTGTTGAGTTCAGTTGTTTGAGAGCAAATTACACAAAGGGTTTCAGTTTATATTTATCTGTGCATATTGATTTCGTCTCAGCACCCCACTTTATGATGATTAAAGGTGAATGATTTAGGTTAGGGTAGGTTTGGTTAGGTTAGGTAATAATAGGGTATATAATTCTTTAGGTGAATTGAAGGAGGGTGGTTAATCTTCAGGTGAATTGATGGGGGTGTACTATTATCAGGAAAAATGCTTATTGAATCCCTATGCATGCTGTGAGACTATTAAATATTGTATCCACTGAAAACTTTGTCACTGTGTTCACTTCAATAAACTGGTATATTATCAGCTGTTTTGTTCTGATATATACTGGCTGGTTATCGAATATATTAGGATTGATAATTTATCGTATTAATAATTGTTAGGTTTTCTCAAAATATCAGATATTCTTATGATTTACATCCATATAAAATTCTAGTTCCTTATATTTTTGACAGTGAATAAGTTTTCATGTTTTTTTTTTTACATTTATTTAGATTTTTTTTACATTTATTTAGATTTTTTTTTTACATTTATTTAGATTTTTTTTTACATTTATTTAGATTTTTTTTTACATTTATTTAGATTTTTTTTACATTTATTTAGATTTTTTTTTAATATGAAATGTGTTTATTAGTCAGTTAATCAATGTTTTATCTTCATGTCTGAGGGATGGTGACCACAGCCCTCCACTCCTAAAATTTTCGACTGTATACCCAGATTTAAATTTTTTTTGTTTATTTATTTTGTGTGCGTGTGTGTGTGTGTGTGTGTGTGTGTGTGTGTGTGTGTGTGTGTGTGTGTGTGTGTGTGTGTGTGTGTGTGTGTGTGTGTGTGTGTGTGTGTGTGTGTGTGTGTGTGTGTGTGTGTGTGTGTGTGTGTGTGTGTGTGTGTGTGTGTGTGTGTGTGTTGGGTTATATTCATCTCTCTAAAACTCTTAGCTTATCTTCCCCCTTGGGCCTCCTGCCTTCAGTTTTACCCACGAGAAAATGACCAGCTCATGGTTGACATTACAATGGTCATTGCTGGAGACTTTCGTCAGACCCTACCTGTCATTCCTCGAAGCACTCCAGTTGATGAACTGAATGCGTGCCTCAAGGCATCATACCTTTGGAGAAGTGTTCAGACACTCACCCTATCTAAAAACATGAGAGTACAACTACAAGGAGATCAGGATGCTGGACGGTTTCCAAACCTTCTACTACAGATTGGGAATGGAACTTTCCCTGTTGATTCAGAAGGACAAATATTCATTCCTCAAGAATGTGGAAATGTTGTAAAGTCCTCAACTGAGCTCACTAACATGGTCTACCCAAACATTATCCACCACTACAAGGATCACTAGTGGCTGCGTGAACGCGCAATTCTGGCACCAAAGAATGAAACAGTGGCTGAAATTAACATGACTCTACTCAGACAGCTTCCAGGCAGTGAGACTTCATTCAAATCTGTTGATACAGTAATCGACCAGGACCAAGCAGTCCAGTACCCTGCAGAATTCCTTAATTCCTTGGAGCCTGCTGGAATGCTTCCTCAACACCTCACTCTCAAGAGTGGAACTCATATAATGCTCTTAAGAAATCTTAAACCACCAATCCTCTGCAATGGCACAAGACTGGTGGTGAAGAACATGATGCCACATGTACTGGAAGCTACAATACTGACAGGAAAACCTAAAGGAGAGGACGTTTTTATACCAAGGATACCTCTCATCACCACTGACCTGCCATTTGAGTTCAAGCGACTTCAGTTCCCGGTTAAAGTGAGCTTTGCCATGACCATCTACAAAAGCCAGGGACAGTCACTAAAGATAGTTGGCCTAAGCCTGGTGTTTCCTTTCTTCTCTTATGGACAGTTCTATGTTGGATGCTCCAGAGTGGGAACTGACAAAAATCTGTACATACTTGCTGCTAATGGCAAAACCAAAAATGTGGTCTACCTTAATGCACTACAGTGAGACAATGTGGAGCCTCCCGGAGGGTGGCGTCCTACTGTGGCCAAGCGAAAGAGTCTCCCGGAGGGCGGCGATTCCGCTAGTGTGTATTAAAACTATAACCATACAGGAAATACTTGTGAACTGTTGCCGATTGACTTGTCATTGTCATTCACACATAAAAGTTATTTATAATTAGCGTAGTTTGTCAACTTTCTGGGTATATGTTTATTGCAAATAACACTATATTAACGATTTGATGTTTATGTAAATAAAATTAATTACATCCGTTATTTATTCTGACATGAAAGTCACCCTGTCATAAAAGGACATCATACTAAGACTCCGGCCCGTCCACGTATCACCCCTAAATTAAGGTGAAAGTTGCATTAAAAAAATACAAAGAATATCTCAGACCAGTAGCCCAAGCTGGGAATACCGTCCTTGTTAAAAAAATACTGTGTTGTAACCTCCCCCATCCCTGTAGCCCCGAACACCCTTACCCTCCTCAACCATCCATAACCTGCCACATCCTCCCTTACCCTCCTCAACCATCCATAACCTGCCACATCCTCACACCGGATCCTCTCTCCCCTTCACTCATGGATATTTCGGATTCGCGAGTCGATACCCTCGAGGTTTACACTTCACGGAGAGGGTGGACTGACAACTCTGAGTGTACTAATGGGAAATGTCCTCAACTGTACCTAAATATTATGTTGCTTCAGTATGAGTTCGTGTGGTTATTTTACACCTTCACATTTAAATACTGACTAAACCTTCTGTAATACCAAACAAGCCCGTCCACACGTTGTTATACCCAGAGTGAAAACTAACAGCTTCTCTAGTGGCCAATTTGGGTTTATGCAAATTGGGTGTAGGGCAAATGAGTTTATGATGTGGTCTCATTTTTTCTGCACTTGATTAGCAACGAAACCTAACCTAACCTAAACCAAATTAAACCCAACTGAACCATAACCCCACCCCACCCCCACCCACCCCACCCCACACCACACCCCACCACCCCACCCACCCCACCCCCACCCCAGCCCCACCCCACCTTGTAATCCCACCCCACACCCCAGCCACCCCCACCCCACCCAGCCCCCACCCCTACACCCATCCCAACCCCACCCCTACACCCATCCCAACCCACAATAGGTACGTACATAAATATAGATAAACAATTTAAAAGATCGAGAGTAAAGAATGAAATCAGGTTACCATCACATCAGATTAACTCCTGTTGTTGGCAGCCTCTGACACACACTGGGGCTGGTGGGTGAAGCTTCATCAATCAGGGTGGGGTGTTGGCAGCTATAATGGTCGTATAATTTTGCTGTTTGTTCCTCTTCATCTGGTGTTGGTGATGGAGGTGGGAAGGACGTGTTGCTTGTCTTAGCTGATAGTTGGGAGGGTGTGTTGCTTGTTTCAGCTGACGGTGGGAAGGACGTGTTGCTTATCTCAGCTGGTGGTTGACGTGTTGCTTATCTCAGCTGGTGGTTGACCTGTTGTTTATCTCAGCTGGTGGTTGACGTGTTGTTTATCTCAGCTGGTGGTTGACCTGTTGTTTATCTCAGCTGGTGGTTGACGTGTTGCTTATCTCAGCTGGTGGTTGACGTGGTGCTTATCTCAGCAGGTGTTAACATCTGGCCGCCACCATTAACGATCTTCGATGTGTGTTAAACCGCAGACAAGTATGGGCCATTATGTGACGATGTTGGGGAGTTGGTGGTATAGTGGTAACGCGCGTAACTCTCATTAATATGTCAAGGGTTCGAGCCCTGGGCCTGGACACACGTGAGGAGGGTGTTATCCAGTGTGACTCTCACTACCAAACATCAGGACATCACTGAACATCGTTAGGACGTCAGGGGATATCACGGGACATCGATGTTCATTACGGGACATCAAGGTATATTGTAGGGCATCATGGGGCATCACGGGGCGTTATGGGATATATTGGGATATCGTAGGACATCATTGGGCGCAGTGGGACATTACCTGACGTCATGAGATATTGTAAGACGAAGTGAGGGGCGATGAGGTACACTGAGGGGTGATGAGGTACACTGAGGGGTGATGAGGTACACTGAGGGGCGATGAGGTACACTGAGGGGTGATGAGGTACACTGTGGGGTGATGAGGTACACTGAGAGGTGATGAGGTACACTGAGGGGTGATGAGGTACACTGAGAGGTGATGAGGTACACTGAGGGGTGATGAGCACTGAGGGGTGATGAGGTACACTGAGGGGTGATGAGGTACACTGAGAGATGTGATGAGGTAAAACTGAGGGGTGATGAGGTACACTGAAGGGTGATGAGGTAAAACTGAGGGGTGATGTGAGGCACACTGAGAGGTGATGAGGTAAAACTGAGGGATGACAGCACTGAGGGGCGATGAGGTGCACTGAGGGGTGATGAGGCACACTGGGTGATGAGGAAACTGAGGGTGATGAGGTACACTGAGGGGTGATGAGGTAAAACTGAGGGTGATGAGGCACTGAAGGTGATGAGTAAAACTGAGGGGTGATGAGGCACACTGAAGGGTGATGAGGTAAAACTGAGGGTGATGAGGTACACTGAGGTGATGAGGTACACTGAGGGGTGATGAGGTACACTGAGAGGTGATGAGGTAAAACTGAGGATGATGAGGTACACTGAGGGGCGATGAGGTACACTGAGGGGTGATGAGGTAAACTGAGGGGTGATGAGGTACACTGAGGGGTGATGAGGCACTGAGGGTGATGAGGTAAACTGAGGGTGATGAGGCACACTGAAGGGTGATGAGGTAAAACTGAGGGGTGATGAGGTACACTGAGGGGTGATGAGGTACACTGAGGGGTGATGAGAGGTACACTGAAGGGTGATGAGGTAAAACTGAGGGGATGAGGCCACTGAGGGGTGATGGAGGTACACTGAGGGGTGATGAGGTAAAACTGAGGGTGATGAGGTACACTGAGGGTGATGAGGTAAAACCAGGGGTGATGAGGCACATGAAGGGTGATGAGGTAAACTGAGGGTGATGAGGTACACTGAGAGGTGATGAGGTAAAACTGAGGGATGAGGTACACTGAGGGGCGATGAGGCCACTAAGGGGTGATGAGGGTAAAACTGAGGGGTGATGAGGTACAATTGAGGGTGATGAGGAGGTAAAGTGGAGGGGATGAGGCACACTGAGGGGTGATGAGGAACTGAAGGGTGATGAGGGCACTGAGGGTGATGAGGTACACTGAGGTGATGAGGTAAAGTGAGGGGTGATGAGGTACATTGAGGTGGAGGTACACTGAGGGGTGATGAGGTACGCTGAGGGGTGATGAGGCACTGAGAAAATGATGAAGCAAACTAAGGGTCTGATAAATCATCCTGAAGATCTGATGGCACACTGAAGGCCTGATGAATCACACCTAAGGTCTGATGAAGCACACTGAGGATCTGTTGAAGCACACTGAATATCTGTTGAAGCACACTGAAGGCCTGATGAATCCACCTAAGGTCTGATGAAGCACACTGAAGATCTGATGAAGCACACTGAAGATCTGATGAAGCACACTGAATATCTGTTGAAGCACACTGAAGGCCTGATGAATCACACCCAAGGTCTGATGAAGCACACTGAAGATCTGATGAAGCACACTGAGGATCTGTTGAAGCACACTGAATATCTGTTGAAGCACACTGAAGCCTGATGAATCACACCTAAGGTCTGATGAAGCACACTGAAATTTGATGAAGCACACTGAATATCTGATGAAGAACACTGAAGATCTGATGCACATGAAATTCTGATGAAACACGCTGAAGATCTGGTGAATCACGCTGATGGCCTGGTGGAGCACAAAGACCTGATAAAGCACACTGAAGATCTGATGAAGCACACTGAAGATCTGATGAAGCACACTGAAGATCTGATGAAGCACACTGAAGATCTGATGAAGCACACTGAAGGCCTGATGAAGCACACTGAAGATCTGATGAAGCACACTGAAGATCTGATGAAGCACACTGAAGATCTGATGAAGCACACTGAAGGTCTGATGAAGCACATTAAAGGCCTGATGAACCACACTGAAGGTCTGATTAACCACACTGAAGATCTGATGAAGCACTGAAGGCCTGATGAAGCACACTAGATCAGCCGATCAGTTAATCAATGAACCACCGTAAAAAATTATTAAATCAAAGCGAGACAAAATTAATCACAGAACTACCTGATAATTAATATACACTAATGAATGATGAGTAATGAGGCTACGATGACAAACGAGTTATTTAGGGAATTTAAATTATATGAACTATGCCAGGGGAAAAAAACACGTTTGATTTAATTATTCATAGCCATAGGTTTATTCATGGACATTCAGTGTAGGTAGAATGAGTCGTGTTGTCCTGTGTGTGTGTTGACTTAGCGTGTAGGTAGTGAGATATTATTATTATTATTATTATTTAACTCTTTGTTGCTTTAAACCATGATGTAATATTTCAATGGTTGTTATAGCCACCAGTACAGTTATCTGCAGACAGTTATTTACAGAGTTATTTACAAAGTTATTTACGCATTTACAGTTATCTACAGACAGGTATTTGACCCAGGCTTATGACCTTATCTTGGAGGATGACCTTATCTTGGAGGATGACCTTATTTTGGAGGATGACCTTATCTTGGAGGATGACCTTATCTTAGAGGATGACCTTATCTTGGAGGATGATTTCTATGTATGAGAGAGATGTATTTATGAACGTGTGCTATAGAACCTAACCTAACCTAACCACGAACGGTAAAAATAATTAATTGATTCCTTGGTTAACATCAGAGCCAGAAATGTATAATGTTTTGGGTGCAAGAATGATGGTCTGGTGAAGGGCAAGGCAGGAGAGGAAAGAAATTGTTTTAATTTTTTGAGTACGATGATAAAACCCCTTGAGTACGATGATGTAACCCTTGAGTACGATGAGATAACCCCATGAGTATGATAAGTTAACCCTTTGAGTACGATAACCACATGAGTACAATAAGTTAAGCCCTTGAGTACGATTCCTTAAGCCATCGTACTTAAGGGGTTAAATGTGCTCCATCTTGCTGATTCATATAATATATCTCAGCAACTTTCTCAGAGGTTCACATAATATATCTCTCAGCCACTTGTCTCAGCGATTCACATAAGAGAAATATTTACTGCAATTATTTCACGTTTCGGGTATGTAAGAATAATGATAACTTGAGTGGATAGTAACAAGCAGAGTAATAATAATAATAATAATAATAATAATAATAATAATAATAATAATAATAAACGGTTTATTGAAAAATTTTGCAGTCCGAAGGCTGAAAATATACATTGGACATAAATGACTTATTACATACATTGGTGGTTTAACAAAAACCTTCATTAGAGAAAAGTAAAGGAACATACAGTGAACATACAGATTAATGTTTACACACGTAGATCATGTGAGCTGAGGTGTTGAACAGCAGACATGTAGTGTAGTAACTCCCCACAGATGGCGTTATGAGGGCATCATGGAGTACTAGTTCCCTCACAGGTGGTGGTAAGGGAGGGCTTGACGTGGTGTAGTAATTTCACAGATGGTGTTACGAGGGGCCTGATGATGTAGTAGTTCCTCACAGATGGTGTATGAGGGCCTGATGAAGTAGTAATTCCTCACAGATGGTGTTATGAGGGGCCTGATGTGATGTAGTAATTCCCTCACAGATGGTGTATGAGGGCCTGATGTGGTGTAATGATTCTCACAGATAGTGCTATGAGGGGCATCACATGGCGTACACCTCACAGATGGTGTTATGAGGGGCATCACATGGCGTATTAATTCCCTACAGATGGTGTTATGAGGGGCATCACATGGCATAATTCTCACAGATGATGTTAAGTGAGGGGCACATGGCGTATTAATTCCTCACAGATGGTGCTATGAGGGCCACATGGCGTATTAATTCCTCACAGATGGTGTTATGAGGGCATCACATGGCGTAGTAATTCCCTCACAGATGGTGTTATGAGGATATGGTGGGGAAGGGTAGTAGGTGGGTTGTGAGGGTGGGTGAGAAGGGAGGGTAGGGTGGTTGTTCTTATGGTATACACATATGTACAGCTCAAGACACCCGGAAGTGAGACCTAACCTAACCTAACCTAACCTAACCTAACCTAACACTAGTCATGGGTAAGGTTACAAACAAGTATATGACCACGTTATAATGAGGTCACGCACGGGGGTGTTTGTTGCCGGTTTGATCACGTTGTTAAGCTGCATGTGAAAATATTATCTTTTCTCGTCTTAAATGGTGAAGTCGTATCACTGGACAAAAGTATTACTCTGGTGTTACCATTGTGTACAAGATGACGTACAATCCCTGACCATGGTAGAGCAGACACTACTCCAGGACACCTGTAAACAAAAACAGGCATGACAACTGTACTGAACATCCTTGGTTGACAGAAATTGTTGCTTTTCCTTAACGTTTTTTATGTATCATTTTGGAGGCAGTTAGAATAGTCACACCGAAGAAACAAGGTCAAAGAGCGGCCTAACACTGCCTGGTGATGTCTCCTACCTGCTGGACTACTAGGTGGTCGAGAGGTCCTGCCCACTAGACCATAATGTAAACATGGTTTGTGATGACTTTCAGTTGTACACACGACTCGCCTCGTGTAAGCCGCAGTGTTCAACCATTTGTAGCGTGTGTATATCTTCGGCTTAAGTCTGTCATACAAGGGTGTGACATGTTTGTCCTGGTGGCAAGTGAAGTGGCCAATTAGGGACCTTTCAAAACGATTCCACCGGGGTCACGTGACCTCGGACTATCGTTAACTTCAAGGTGAGGCAATAAAACCACCGCCTTTCATCAGACGAATATTAATGTATTTTCAGCTCTCCGTAAGTTGACGTAAAGTGCCATAAACCTGCACTAAAGTGACCCAAATTATGTTTCAGTTATACCTTGGCCAACCCTGGGTTATACCTCAGGCATGGCCTAATGGAGCACACTGACCAAATACAGTATAAAAAAAATCTATCCAATAACATCATAGAAACGTTTTTTATTACCAACAAAATCTCCAGTTACTTTGGAGTGAGTGATGTGTCTTCCAGTAGTTAATATTAGTTTACATACGAGTCTTACATCCTACTCAGAAGTTTAACACATTAATTGTTTCCTTTCAACGTGTTCCTTTACTCCCCAAAGTAACTACTGCCTTCTTCACTGTACCCCTACCCCAGCCAGGTTAGCATCAGGGTATTTAATCATAAGGCGAAATGCACTTGGGGTTAATTTTCAGTTGATCCCACGAAAATTCCTCCCCAGTTAGATATATCAGTAGATGTCTAAATTCTGTATCAGCCATAAACACTGATCTCGAGTTTAGCGCAGTGGGATACAAATGACTTAGTTACGTTCATTGTTACTAAAAGATAAAGTCTCCCGCCAACAAGCCTTTAAGATTCATTCAGTAACATGACCAAAATCACGAAGATCACCCTTGCTTAGTTCTCCTCAAGATTAACCACCCTAAACCTAACCTATAACCTAACCACCCAAAAACTAACCAAAGCTAACCTAACCACCCTAAAGCTAACCTAAGCTAACCTAACCTAACCATCCCTAAAGCTAACCTAACCTAACCTAACCACCCTAACGCTAACCTAACTTAACCTAACTCTCCTCTCCTACCAACCACCACAACACACACACACACTCGGAAGCACAAAATGTTGTCTGTGTTAAAGTTAATCTGATTAAATTAGCCAAATAAAGATACATATTTGGTTTTATGGTTTAAACTCAATGGGAATTAATACATGTATGTTAAGATGTATTTCGTTATCTTAATTATCTTTGTTATCTTAGTTAGTTGAGATAGGAATGATATATATTGTAAGACGATTAGTTACAGGAGACAATTGAGGAAGTTAATGGTATTTTGTAAGTAATTTTATAAGTCTCCTGGTGAGTATTATGAGTAGAGTGAGGACGTCCTTCACATAACTCCTCTCACTTGTTCAACTCTGACGTGTTCAACTCTGACGTGTTCAATTCTCACTTGTTCAACTCTCACGTGTTCAACTCTGATTTGTTCAACTCTCACTTGTTCAACTCTCACTTGTTCAACTCTCACTTGTTCAACTCTACGTGTCCAATTCTCACTTGTTCAATTCTCACGTGTTCAACTCTGACGTTCAACTCTGACGTGTTCAATTCTCACTTGTTCATTCTCACGTGTTCAACTCTCACTTGTTCAACTCTGACGTGTTCAACTCTCACGTGTTCAACTCTCATTTATTCAACTCTCACGTGTTCAACTCTCACTGTTCAACTCTCACTTGTTCAATTCTCACTTGTTCAATTTCACTTGTTCAACTCACGTATTCAACTCTCACTCGTTCAACTCTCACGTGTCCAACTCTCACGTGTTCAACTCTCACTCGTTCAACACTCACTTATTCAACTCTCACGTGTTCAACTCCTACGTGTTCAACTCTTACGTGGTCAACTCTCACGTGTTCAACCTCACGTGTTCAACTCTCACGTGTTCAACTCGACGTGGTCAACTCTCACGTGTTCAACTCTCACGTGTTCAACTCTCACCGTTCAACACTCACTTATTCAACTCTCACGTGTTCAACTCTGACGTGGTCAACTCTGACGTGGTCAACTCTTCTGTTCAACTCTCACTCGTTCAACCCTCACGTGTCCAATTCTCACGTGTTCAACTCTCACGTGTTCAACTCTGACGTGTTCAACTCTGACGTGTTCAACCCTGACGTGTTCAACTCTGACGTGTTCAACTCTCACGTGTTCAACTCTGACGTGTTCAACTCTCACTCGTTCAACTCTCACGCGTTCAACTCTGACGTGTTCAACTCTCACTTGTTCAACTCACAAATTAGAGAGTGGTCACTGGTCAGTGTGGTAACAACTAATAACCCTTGAGTTATTATTAGATGTTATTCTCTCAATGGTTGTTGTTGTTGTTGTTGTTGTTGTTGTTGTTGTTGTTGTTGTTGTTGTTGTTGTTGTTGTTGGTTGTTGTTGTTGTTGTTGTTGTTGTTGTTGTTGTTGTTGTTGTTGTTGTTGTTGTTGTTGTTGTTGTTGTTGCTGTTGTTGTTGTTGTTGTTGTTGTTGTTGTTGTTGTTGTTGTTGTTGTTGTTGTTGTTTGTTGTTATGTTGTTGTTGTTGTTGTTGTTGTTGTTGTTGTTGTTGTTGTTGTTGTTGTTGTTGTTGTTGTTGTTGTTGTTGTTGTTGTCGTTGTCGTTGTCGTTGTCGCTGTCGTTGTCGTTGTCGTTGTCGTTGTCGCTGTCGTTGTCGTTGTCGTTGTCGCGTTGTCGTCGTCGTCGTCGTCGTCGTCGTCGTCGTCGTCGTCGTCGTCGTCGTCGTCGTCGTCGTCGTCGTCGTCGTCGTCGTCGTCGTCGTCGTCGTCGTCGTCGTCGTCGTCGTTGTCGTTGTCGTCGTCGTCGTCGTCGTCGTCGACTGTCTACCTGTAATATATATAACTTGGTGGGGTAGGGGGTATTTTGCCTCTAGGAGAATATAACTTACTATATTGTAATAAAATATCATGGAAGTGTGTGGAGTAATTGTTATTTTAAATGTTATTTCGTAGAGTGTAAGTGTCTTGTGTTTAAATGTAAGTGTCTTGTGTTTAAGTGTAAGTGTCTTGTGTTTAAGTGTAAGTGTCTTGTGTTTAAGTGTAAGTGTCTTGTGTTTAAGTGTAAGTGTCTTGTGTTTATGTAAGTGTCTTGTGTTTAAGTGTAAGTGTCTTGTGTTTAAGTGTAAGTGTCTTGTGTTTATGTAAGTGTCTTGTGTTTAAGTGTAAGTTTCTTGTGTTTAAGTGTAAGTGTCTTGTGTTTATGTAAGGTTCTAGGCTTATGAAGTAAGTGTCTTGTGTTTAAGGTTCTTGTTTAAGTGTAAGTGTCTTGTGTTTGTGTAAGTGTCTTGTGTTTAATTGTAAGTGTCTTGTGTTTGTAAGTGTCTGTGTTTAAAGTGTCTTGTGTTAGTGTATGTCTTGTGTTTAAGTGTAAGTGTCTTGTGTTTAAGTGTAAGTGTCTTGTGTTTAATGTAAGTGTCTTGTGTTTAAATGTAAGTGTCTTGTGTTTGTGCATGTCATGTGTTTAATGTAAGTGTCTTGTGTTAAGATAAGTGTCATGTGTTTAAGTGTAAGGTTGTGTTTAAGTGTATGTCTTGTGTTTAATGTAAGTGTCTTGTGTTTGTGTAAGTGTCATGTGTTTAAGTAAGTGTCTTGTGTTTAATGTAAGGTTCTTGTGTTTATGTAAGTGTCATGTGTTTAAGAGTAAGTGTCTTGTGTTGAAGTGTAAGTGTCTTGTGTTTAAGTGTAAGTGTCTTGTGTTTATGTAAGTGTCTTGTGTTTAAGAGTAAGTGTCATGTGTTTAAGATAAGGTCTGTGTTTGGTAAGTGTCATGTGTTTAAGTGTATGTCTTGTGTTTATGTAAGTGTCTTGTGTTTAATGTAAGTGTCATGTGTTTAAGAGTAAGGTTTTAAGTGTAAGTGTCTTGTGTTTATAAGTGTCTTGTGTTTATGTAAGTGTCATGTGTTTAAGTGTATGTCATGTGTTTAAGAGTGTTCTTGTGTTTATGTAAGTGTCTTGAAGTGTAAGTGTTCCTGTGTTTAAGAGTAAGTGTCATGTGTTTAAATGTAAGTGTTCATGTTTAAGGTAAGTGTCTTGTGTTTAAGGGTAAGTGTCTTGTGTTGAAGTGTATGTCTTGTGTTTATGTAAGTGTCTTGTGTTTGTAAAAGTGTCTTGTGTTTAAGTGTAAGTGTCTTGTGTTTGTGTAAGTGTCTTGTGTTTATAAGTGTCTTGTGTTTAAGTAAGTGTCTTGTGTTTGGCGGTAAGTGTCTTGTGTTTAAGTGTAAGTGTCTTGTGTTTGTGTAAGTGTCTTGTGTTTAAGATAAGTGTCATGTGTTTAAGAGTAAGTGTCTTGTGTTTAAGTAAGTGTCTTGTGTTTAAGGTAAGTGTCATGTGTTTAAGAGTAAGGTTCGTTAGCTGTATGTTCTGTGTTTAAGTGTAAGTGTCTTGTGTTTAAGAGTAAGTGTCTTGTGTTTAAGTAAAAGTGTCTTGTGTTATAAGTATCTTGTGTTTAAGTGTAAGTGTTCTTGTTTAAGTGTAAGTGTCTTGTGTTTAAGTGTAAGTGTCTTGTGTTTAAGTGTAAGTGTCTTGTGTTTAAGTGTAAGTGTCTTGTGTTTAAGTGTAAGTGCCTTGTGTTTACTGATGACGTGACAGATAGACAGGCATAATAATTCACATTTATTGAGTATATTGTCCTGATAAACAAACAAACAAACAAACACATCAATTTAAATGTCGGCTTTCTTCATATCCTGTTTATCAATCAGATGCATTCTCTCCCCCGCAGCACATTGGTATAATTATATGTCCTTGATTGGTCATTTGCATAATAGTATTTATCACTACACTCGGAGCTTCCCATTGTCGTCAACACCCGAGATCTGTTGTCGACGTTTCCTCTCCGTCAGCGAGTGGGAGTGTGGTCCGCGAGCTGCAGTAAACAAGTATTTTTGACTCATCTAACTAATCCCATTAAGGAATATATCTCACGGCTATATTCTTATCTCCCGTAGATTAGTTTGTTTTGTAACTTGGCTTCCCCTTTAACCATCGAGAGAATGAAAACAAGAGAACTTAATATTGAACGGAGTATATGAGGATTATTTCACCCTCCAAGCTGATTTTACCTGGTGATTAAATACCATTACATTATCTAGGTGTTAGGTTAGGGTTAAGTTAGCATTAAGTTAGATTAAGTTAGTTAGGTTAGCTTTAGTTTGCGTTTGGCTTAGTATTATATTTGATTAAGTTAAGAAATAGTTAGATTAGATTAGAGTGGTTATTCTTAAGGTGAAATAAATTAGGGCCTAATCTTCAGGTGATGGTAAAAACCTTCCCCGATCTGTATACAACTAATGAGTACAGCTGACAGAACCTTAACACCCAACCCAACCCAACCTGGTTAAGATGTGCTAACCTTCATGGGTCCATCTTGCTGATTCATATAATATATCTCAGCAACTTTCTCAGAGGTTCACATAATATATCTCTCAGCCACTTGTCTCAGCGATTCACATAAGAGAAATATTTACTGCAATTATTTCACGTTTCTGGTATGTAAGAATAACTGATAACTTGAGTGGATAGTAAAAAGCAGAGAGTGTGTGTGTGTGTGTGTGTGTGTGTGTGTGTGTGTGTGTGTGTGTGTGTGTGTGTGTGATGATTTACTTCCGTTGTGGTGTGAGTTATGAGAACCATCAGTTATCAATTAGAGTATAATCTTTAGCGCATTATTAGTGCCAATTACCACTCCGGTACTAATTGGTGGTGGTGGAGAGAGAGGATGGGAGAGGAGGAGAGGAGAGGAGAGCAGGAAGGGAGATGGGAGAAGTGGAGAGAAGGAGGAGGGGGGAAAGGGGAAGTGGAGAGGAGGAGGGGAAGATAGGAGGAGAGAATATCCGATGCTACCACCACACTCAGACTGTTATCACCTGTCTAATATAGCTGTTGGACACACCACCTCCTCACTGTACCTATCCTCACCCACCGAGCTTAAACTCTCTTCCACCTTCATCCTAATATAATGATGATGTAATACACAGGACATCCATACTAATATCCATACTAACAAACTATGTATAACTTCTGTACTAACACCCATATTAACAAACTATGTATAACTTCTGTACTAACACCCATATTAACAAACTATGTATAACTTCTGTACTAACATCCATACTAACAAACTATGTATAACTTCTGTACTAACATCCATACTAACAAACTATGTATAACTTCTGTACTAACACCCATATTAACAAACTATGTATAACTTCTGTACTGACATCCATATTAACAAACTATGTATAACTTCTGTACTAACATCCATATTAACAAACTATGTATATCTTCTGTACTACCATCCATACTAACAAACTATGTATAACTTCTGTACTAACATCCATACTAACAAACTATGTATATCTTCTGTACTAACATCCATATTAACAAACTATGTATAACTTCTGTACTAACATCCATATTAACAAACTATGTATAACTTCTGTACTAACATTCATACTAACAAACTATGTATAACTTCTATACTACCATCCATACTAACAAACTATGTATAACTTCTGTACTAACATCCATACTAACAAGCTATGTATAACTCTTGTACTACTATCCATACTAACAAACTATTTATAACTTCTGTACTAACATCCATACTAACAAGCTATGTATAACTTCTGTACTAACATCCATATTAACAAACTATGTATAACTCCTGTACTACCATCCATACTAACAAGCTATGTATAACTCCTGTACTACCATCCATACTAACAAACTATGTATAACTTCTGTACTAACATCCGTACTAACAAACTATGTATAAACAATTATCATATGTATTCATGTCTCTCTGTATATTACTAATTTCATTTTTGGTCAATTGAAAACTTAGTTCTTGATAAAATTCCCTAACTATGCTTTTCGTCCCACAACACAACCTTCATGTTATCACCTTAATAACACAACATCATGTTATTACCTTTAATATTAACATAACACCATGTTATCACCTTTAACATACAACATAACACCATGTTATCACCTTAACACACAATACAATACCACGTTATCAATTTTAACACAACATAACACCATGTTATCACCTTAACACACAACACAAACACCATATGTTATCACCTTAACACACAACATAACACCATGTTATCACCTTAATATACAATACAATACCAATAAGTATCACCTTAACACACAACATAACACCATGTTATCACCTTTTAACACACAATATAACACCATGTTATCACCTAATACACAATATAATACCACGTTATCACTCTTTAATAATACACAACATAACACCATGTTATCACCTTAACACACAACATAACACCATGTTATCACCTTAACATACAACATAACACCATGTTATCACCTTAACACACAACACAACACCGTGTTATCACCTTAACACACAACATAACACCACGTTATCACCTTAACACACAACACAACACCATGTTATCACCTTAACACACAACATAACACCACGTTATCACCTTAACACACAACACAATACCACGTTATCACCTTAACACACAACATAACACCATGTTATCACCTTAACACACAACACAACACCATGTTATCACCTTAACACACAACATAACACCACGTTATCACCTTAACACACAACACAACACCGTGTTATCACCTTAACACACAACATAACACCACGTTATCACCTTAACACACAATACAATACCACGTTATCACCTTAACACACAACATAACACCACGTTATCACCTTAACACACAACACAACACCACGTTATCACCTTAACACACAACATAACACCATGTTATCACCTTAACACACAACATAACACCATGTTATCACCTTAACACACAACACCATGTTATCACCTTTAACACACAATACACATGTTATCACCTTTAACACACAACACAACACCATGGTATCACACATTCAAGACGTACTGTTGAACCATTTACATCACCAGTTGCACCAATTAACTTGCACCACACTACCTGCAAGTGAGACACGACACCATTTACACCACCAGTTGCACCACTACCTGCAAGCGAGACACAGCACTATTTACACCACCAGTTGGACCACTAACCTACAATCGAAACACGACACCATTTACACCAGCAGTTGGACCACTAACCTACAATCGAAACACGACACCATTTACACCACCAGTTGCACCACTACCTGCAAGCGAGACACAGCACTATTTACACCACCAGTTGGACCACTAACCTACAATCGAAACACGACACCATTCACACCAGCAGTTGTACCACACTACCTGCAAGTGAGACACGACACCATTTACACCACCAGTTGCACCACTAACTTGTAAGCGAGACACGACACCATTGAGTCTTCCAGCCGCTATTCTCGACCAACTGTTGCACACTTCACAAGGTAATATTGCTGAAGCTAAAGAAGGGAGGAGGACTGGTTTAACGTATTGAGTAGTATTAAGTTCTGCACGTCTTGGTGGGAGTTCTATAATTCCCCCTTGAGAATGATGACTTTGTTGAATTATATCTGCTGACATGAAACAATGAAATCAAATCTATTGTATTATACATATTACTGAAAATTAAAAAAATAAATCCTTGAAAATCCTTGACGCCATTCTGAAAATAAAAGGTCAACAATTATTTCTTTATTTCTGCATGTGTTGTTAGGTGGACAGTGTGATTTTAATATACCCCAAGAGGCTCTACGTCACAGATACCGGAGCAATATCTGAAACTAAGCAACCAGGGCGTCCAGTGTGTGTTAGGAAGACAACGTTCTGGCCGTCAGTGTATGATTCACTTGTTACTTAACGTGAAGGACTTTGACCATTCTTGTACAGTTCAAATACGATCATTAATATTATTAACGATCGTAGTTGGTGCTGTGCTGCGTTGTTAACCTACAGGTGAGTTAACGTATGGGAATATTTCTAATGGATTTTATGAAGATTTAATGAATGTGTGTGTGTGTGTGTGTGTAATAATAATAATAATAATAATAATAATAATTAACGGTTTACTGAAAGAGCTTGGCAGCCAGAAGGCTGAAAATATACAGTTACATATTTGGGGAATGGGTTTCGAATTACAAATAATATACAAGTAACATAAGTGATACAAATAAGATATATAATAACTAGATGGGGAAAAGCTCAAACTACAGTTCATTTCCACATAGTGACAGTGCAAGGAGTAATGTTTACTGGGAGTGAATACACTGGTTTATTACAAGTTATTGATAATATTTACAATGGTTGAGACTGGGCTGTTCTTATAGCGATCAGTTCGTGCACGTATGGGCTGAATGCGGTTGTGGTGTCGAACAGCAATTCTCGGGCTAGGGATCTCAGGTGGTAGTAGGAGCCGGTGTCGAGGATGGTGTAGAAGGTTCTTACCAAATTTGCAGATGAGGTCGTGATGATGGTCAGTGAGAGTCGAAAGGGTCAGTGTGTTGAGCGCTTCTTGATATGTGGAGTAGGAAGGGGAGAGAATAATCTTGCATGCCCTCTTTGCACTTTTTCTAGGTGTTTACGTTGTGTGGCATTTAGGAGGAAGACCAGGTGGGGGAGGCATAGTGAGAGCTTGGGAAGTATGAATGTTGTGTAAACACTGAGGAGCTCGGGTGCAGGAACCTGAGGGACTTGAGTCAGCGGAGGTGTGTGTGTGTGTGTGTGCGCGTGCGTGTGCGTGC
Source organism: Homarus americanus (assembly GCF_018991925.1). NCBI lineage: Eukaryota > Metazoa > Arthropoda > Malacostraca > Decapoda > Nephropidae > Homarus > Homarus americanus. The sequence goes on from NW_024722158.1 coordinate 8,941,252, forward strand.
GTGCGTTCGTACCCTCGGTGAGTCGTGTGAATCACTAGGGCTGAAACTTGTGTTGGATGAAATGCGAAGAGAATTGAAGTATATTATTAGAGACTGAATGGGAGTTAATGTGACAGGGTCTATTTTCAACTATATTTAAGAACATAATGAACAGAAAGATAGAGGTTACTTCAGTAGGTCTTCTGGCCTATAAGAGGCAGCTCCTATTTACACCCACCCATTATCATTCGTGTATCTTTCCAGCCTATACTGAAAGTGGGAGGCCGTCACACACCAACATTGTTATAGGAGCATATGGCTCAAATAGTTTACTGTCACTTACATCTTGGACAGACAAGCGGTGAATCGGTACATATATGCTTCATTATGTCATCTGATACACAAAAAAAAAAAAAAATATAAGTAAATATATATATAAGCGAGGCTGTATGTAGTGTTAGTTCCTGCATCATGACACACACGGCCTCTCTCCTCCCACCCTCATCACAACGCCCGTCCACACCAATCATAAATAACGTCCATTTTGTGTTTATCCAATCAGTCCTAGTTATCCTACCAACTAACATCAGTCCAATTCAATATCCCTACATGCCAGCCATACACGACAACCAATCCAAATAAAAAAATGAAAAAACAAAATATCCTCCCAAAATTGAAGCCCCTCTGACAACAATCAAAATGACCAGCGGTGTTCCCTACCACAGAGGACAATAATATTTCTGCGGCAGTGCAACTCGGTTCCCAGAGGCCTACATAAGTATCATAAAACAATACAAGAACCACTCAAAACTCGACACATAGTTACAACGAGTTACTTATCACTTGCTCCACCACGACGCGCACATGAGCACAACTTTTCAACTATCCATAACACTGAAAAAACCCGATAATATTTTCTTATTGTTTACATCAGTCTTAAGTTAAACGTGGGATAATAACTCCATAGACTTTCTCCTGGTGGTGACATGTGACGCCAAGTGTTTAGTGAAAAGTTATGTGACGTTTCGGTAGATTATGTTGTCTTGGCTTGGCTAAAAATGGTGTGACGTCTCATTAGTTTGTGTTTCCCTTCTGTCAGGTGATGTGTGACGTTTTAATGAGTTTTCTTCCACCCTTTGTTATTGACGCCTACGTGGACTGTCTTCCAACGCCGGGGACTTAAAACTGAGATGACGTTTCCGTAGATTGCTTAACTCATTGTCAGTGATTTGGGAAGGTAAACATTCTTGTTTTGTGAAGACAGCTGGCGAGTCTAATCATTAGGCAATGCTATAGTATTGACGACCTACGACCCTTGTTAACAGTGGTCTAACAAGGATTTTTAATATTTAGAAGAATATTACATGAGTGTTAAGTCAGTGAGCGAGACCCAGTAATAACCAAGTACAGTTATATGGCGTGTGTGTGTGTGTTCTTCCGGAGAAACTTTGCTTACCAACTGATAGTCACAAATTAATTGATGTGAACTTGTAATACTACGAGAGAAGTGGTCAAGTTGTAATTAATTTTGATGTGTAATATTCAACTCGTGATTTTTGTTGTTTTAAATATTGGTTTCGATAATTTATAGATTACAAACTTAAGGAACGAGACAACTTTTATGAGGTGATGTTAATAATATGGTTCTTATAAGTGTGCTGTTATATCCTGTTGGTTTTGTAATGTTGATGACGTACACTGTTCTAGGTCAGCTGACAGAGGCTCTACAACACCTTATTATGGCCCACGGAATAGGCACTAAGAAATGAAGGTCGCGGGATCAGAGGTCATTTTTATCCCGTTCGTAATTTCAGGGCAGCGTATTTTATTTGGTTAGGTTAGGTCAGGTTAGGTCAGGTTAGGTCAGATTAGGTCAGGTCAGGTCAGGCCAGGTTAGGTCGGGTCAGGTCAGGTTAGGTTAGGTTCACATGATAAACTTTGGGCAAAAATCACACCTGAAGTGACCAAGTGTTGCCATCGTAACGGTTCGCGCAGTGATAGCGATGATGGTAACAACGTCACTATTTCCATATTTACTCTGCCACAGTAACGATTCGCTGCCATGGTTGAACATCCGCTTGAACGATGTTTATTTAGTAAATTAACTTGTATATTAAATTCTAAGCCTTTAACTTACGGTTAGGATAGATTATATTAGGTTAGTTTGTTAGACTAAGTTAAAGTAGGTTAGGTAAGGTTAAATAAGGTTAAGTTAGGTTAGATTAGGTTAAATTTTGTTAAGTTAGAACTGGAGGTTAATATTTAGATAATTTTGAGTGTTATTTAGTGAACCAGTTGACGCAGGGAGTCACTAATGAACCAGGTGACGCAGGAGCCACTGTTGAACCAGGTGATGCAAGGAGCCACTGTTGAACCAGGTGATGCAAGGAGCCACTGTTGAACCAGGTGACGCAGGAGCCACTGTTGAACCAGGTGATGCAAGGAGCCACTGTTGAACCAGGTGACGCGACGAACCACTGTCGAAGCAGGTGACGCAGGGAGCTAGTGTACATGTGACCAATAAATTATCCTCATTTATATAATCCCAGACTAACAAGACTTAAATCTACAAGCAATGCGGTATATTTTACTGCACTCTCCACTTGCTCACGCTGAGGTGATTTAAACATACAGGTTTCTTATTTACCCACTACAGATGTGTTACCCAGCTCCAAGGAGTGGTCGACACACACACACACACACACACACACACGCACACACACACACACACGCACGCACACACACACACACACACACACACACACACACACACACACACACACACACACACACACACACACACACACACACACACTATATCTCTCGCTACTGCCCAGAAAAAATACTTCTGTGTACAATAACTTAGAAGAAAACAATAATGATCAATAATTTCACAATTGAAGCTGTTGAAATTTAATGTCATTAATAACGACTGTTGTTCATTACTCTGCACATAACTGTAGTGCGGGATAATATTGCCAGTCATCTCTGTTTGTCTGTCGGTTTCCACAAAATGGCTTAAGAAGGAGTTTTCAGATTTGGATCCAACTTGTTAGGTTTAATAAACAATGCCCACATGATAATTTTTTAGTGTAAATCGAGCCATTATTGACAAAGTATTATCATGGGAACGGTTCGCGGGCAGGTTTTATACTCGCACAGATGGTGTTTGTTGACCACCGGTGCTGACACAAGAGAGAGCCTCGTGTACGGACAGGTGCTGACACTAGAGAGAGCCTCGTGTACGGACCGGTGCTGACACTAGAGAGAGCCTCGTGTACGGAGCCTCCACACAGTAGTGAAGGTGACGAACAACACACCTCGACCACTGGAAGTAAAGCTCAACTTCAGTTCTTTAAATTATTTCAAAAAAAATTATTCTCTCTGTCGTGAAATGTTGATCACGGTTGTCATCGTTAATGTAGCAGTTCTTCATAGTCTGTACATTATATACAGTGTACTAATGTTCCATCACGCCTTAGTTCTGATGTGATTCAGTGCTAATTCTTGATTACATATATTGTATTAGTAATGCTATAATCGAGTAATGACTTTCTGGTAAATACCTTTTCATTACATCATGACCTCCAATGAAGAGCCAATTTCCTGTTGACACGCCTGGAAAAATAAAACTTAAATTCTCTGTATGTAAATGAATGCGTTCCACCTACCCAGGGCCTGCTGTACCTGCTATACACCGTGTCCAGTATAGCCTACTTAGACTATGCTCCTTGCTGTACAAATGTATTAATGTAAATATTTTCTCGTAGATTTTATCCAGACTCCTGCAGCAACTCGCTTCATGTTCATCCATATGATTCAGGAAATAGTTCAGTGGCTCCTCTCATCCATTAACCATGTTTCAACCTCCTCAGTGAGACTCAACCCATCACACGAGTAAATTAGGGGCAGGCGTGGGGGAGCGCTACTGAATGCCTTTATAAAGAACTCTTCCTATTCGACATACCAGCTCCTCTTTGGTGCATTTGGATGATCAGTCACACTTTCGTCTCACACTCATAAGATGAACAACTCGGGTCTTCCTGAGGGACGCTAAGTATACTTTGCCTTATTAAAGTTGTGTGTATTTTTGGTTTTCGTGTTCTATTGCTTCAAGATCACTTTGTTGGTGATTATTAGGTCAGGTTAGAATAGGGTAGATTAGGTTAGTTTAGAATAGGGTAGGTTAAGTTAGAATAGGGTAGCTTAGGTTAGTTTAGAATAGGTTAGATTAGGTTAGTTTAGAAAAGGGTAGGTTAGGCTAGAATAGGGTAGGTTAGGTTAATTTAGAATAGGGTAAGGTAGGTTAGGTTAGAATAGGGTAGGGTAAGGTTGAGTAGGGTAGGTTATGTTGGAAAAGGGTGGGTTAGGTTAGATTAGAAAAGGGTAGGTTAGGTAAGGTTAGGTTAGAATAGGGTAGGGTAAGGTTGAGTAGGGTAGGTTATGTTGGAAAAGGGTGGGTTAGGTTAGGTTAGAAAAGGGTAGGTTAGGTTAGGTTAGAAAAGGATAGGGTAGGTTAGGTTAGGTTAGGTTAGGTTAGGTTAGGTTAGGTTAGGTTAGGTTAGGTTAGGTTGGAATAGCCATGTCCTTCCCCAACATTGTCCATCATCAACACATCTCCCATTATCACCACCTTTTCCATCACCACAATTCCTATCACCAATACTGTCACCTCCCATCACCATCCCCAATCACCACCATCTTCCCCACCCCAATCACCACTACCATCTCCACCCCTAATCACCACCACCACCTTCCCCACCCCCAATCACCACCACCATCTCCAACCCCAATCACCACCACCATCCCCATTCCTTCACCATCACCATCACCAACATTTTCCCCATCTCCACAACCTATCTCCACCCCTTCCATCACCCTCTGCCTCTCCATCAAATAATTGGGTTTTAGGATATTGTATTTTTCACATCTAAAATAACGAAGTCAGGATTTATATAATAAACTTTACAAATTATGAGAAAGTTTTACTAGAATTTGCTGCACTAAATTAATTCAGAATATCACTGTAAGTTAAGTTTCTGAAGACGGTAAGAATTCAGTAAGCATCCGGGATAAGGTTTTCAGTCGTGGTTGAAACATGATAATTCTCGTTTCATTTCTTGGTAAGTTTCATCTTGGAGAAGGAAGGTCTATTAATGACGTTGGTTATCTTAAGTCATTATGTACATTAGCTAAAACAACTATCTGTGTATACTTTGTGAGGGAACAATATGAGACCATGGATGATGAATATTGGTATATAAGGGCTGTCACTAGTCACACGTAAGATTTTGGAGCATATCGACCCCAACCTGCACAGATAGTTGTTTTAGCTACTGTACAGTCACTCAAAAAACTATCTGTACTTGGGGTGATCGATGAATTTCAGAATGAACACTGCGACTCCTGTTGTCTCGGTAGGGTTGTCAAAATTCTTCCTCTGTTGTGTCATATTTTTTCAACACAATTTTGGATAGATGTTTTTTTTTTTGAGTAACTGTACATACATGATGCTTCTTCCTCTCTTCAGTGTTGTCAAAATTGTGGAGTTGTGTCGGAATTTACGCCCCAGATTTAACAATTCTACAGATGTTATAAGTTAAATATTGTCTCTTTGTTATGACTCGCTGGTCTTTATCAATCGTTCATATATGTTATTCCACAAATCAGAGATAAGTAGAATTTCCAGGCGAGATAATTTATTCCAAAGAGCTGCTGCATCATGACGAATAACCCTCGTCTGCAGTTTACCTTCTGAGAGAGGAGACTTTACAGCTTGCTTGATATTGTCCACTTGTGCCGAGCGTCTGGTGACATAATGAAGATCCAAGAAACTCATAAAACAGACCATCGATGAACAGGTGTAGCGCAGTTATAAATGTGTCTTAAATTATCACAATAAAGAGACTTTACCATAACATTGTACAGCACTTAACATTACTAAAAAACCCAAGAATGTGCGGATTACCTGAAGATTAATCACCCTTACGCTACCTAGGTGTTAGGTTAGGTTAGCGTTAGGGATGTTAAGGAAAATAAACTGGGGTGTCTAATCTTCAGGTGACCCATATATGCTACATCTGGTCTGTACAGAGTAACAGATGTCCGCCTCTGAACATCACGTACACTCAAGTCACACTTCAAGGTTAGATACTGCGAGATAACGAAGAACAAGATTGATCACCACAAGTAAGGTGTTGAATCCTCGCTCAGTTACCGCGTGTTTACTTAGCTTCTATTAATCCAGTAGTGTTCTTCGACATCAGTTTCTCTCCTTTGACATTATATAAAGTCTTAAAGTATTTAGTCCAGTGTGAAGCTCCATCGCTCCCCATGTCTCCCACAGTTTTTTTTCAAGTTACTCGATAATGGATCAAACTCAGTTAACATACCCAGGATAATCTCCGATCCCTTGTGAGTTTTAAGAATTCAATTTTACTCTGAAACTTTAATCAACTTGTTCGGTTCAGAAAATCTTACCAGTAGTTTTGTCGTTGTTTTTGTTAACACTGATCGTCCGTTTCTATATAGACATGTTAGTATAGAGTTATGAATCAAGCTGTTGTCATCTTCTGTAATCCGTGTTGATGTCTGCTCATAATGCCCCTAACCTAACCTAACCTAACCTAACCTAACCTAACATAACCTAACCTAACCTAACCTAACCTAACCTAACCTAACCTAACCTAACCATTTCTACTTCCCATCACAAAAACCACACGTCACCATTATAACCTCTTCCTTCACCACCGCCCCTTCACATCACCCATCACCACCATTCCTTATAACTACCGTCCTCATTCCGACTCCATTACCCCCATGCATACACCGCCCCATTACCATTGCTCCCAATATCTAATTCCCATGCCGACCCCATCACCTACCCCTTACCTCCATCCCACTCACCACCCCTATCACCTCAGCTGCTTCTCACTCCCCCATCACCACCACCCCCATCAACACCCATCCCTACACCGCATCCATCAACACCACCACATCTTTCTCATACCTCACCTCTCATCACCACCACTCCATCACACTCATCCATACGCCGCCCCCATCACCACCACCCCCCACCCATCCCGCCCACCCGGGGAGAACCGCCAACAGATTAATCGTCAAACTAATTTAACTGCGACACACTGACAATGGTGACGTCACACCTGGCCGTTGCTCTCATTGGCCAATTTCCACAGTGATATATTTATGGTGATTTTGTTTAATGCTGATCTGGTAGTGATGGTGATGATGGTGACGCGTCTTTCTAGTGATGGTGAGGATGGTGACGCGTCTGTAGTGATGGTGATGCGTCTGTCTAGTGATGGTGATAATGGTGACGCGTCTGTCTAGTGATGGTGAAGCGTTTGTCTAGTGATGGTGATAATGGTAACGCATCTGTCTAGTGATGGTGAAGCGTCTGTCTAGTGATGGTGATGATGGTGACGCGTCTGTCTAGTGATGGTGATGGATGGAAACGCGTCTGTCTAGTGGTGGTGATAATGGTGTTTGTGATGATGATGATGGTGTTGTGATGTTGATGGTGGCGACGCTTCTGTATAGTGATGTTAAATAAATAGCTTGTTGATGGTGACTTATCTATGGTAATGGTGGCGATATTGACGCTCCTGTGTGGTGATGTCAATGATGGTGATGGTGACGATAGTAAGGATGGTGATAGTGATAATGATGATGGTGATGATGGTGAAGAACGCGATAGTGATGATGGTGATGGTGACGATGGTTATAAAGATGATGATAGTGATAATGATGATGGTGATGATGGTGAAGAACGCAATAGTGATGATGGTGATGGCCCACACCTGGACGTGGCTTCCTCTCCATTTGTTCTTCAGCGTGACAGGAAGAGGCGGGCCCTTTCAAACCCGGGGATTAGGTGAAGATGGGCTTTGGCCTATTTCCCGTCTCCATACTCTTCCCGTCATCCCATCTTCCTATCTCTTCCCGTCTCCTCACTCTTCCTGTCTCTTCCCGTCCTCCTCCTCTTCCTGTCTCTTCCGTCTCCTCACTCTTCCTGTCTCTTCCGTCTCCTCCTCTTTCTGTCTCTTCCCGTCTCTCCTCTTCCTGTCTTCCATCTCCTCACTCTTCCGGTCTCTTCCTCTCTCCCTCTCCCCGTCTGTCTCCTCTTCCTGTCTCTTCCCGTCTCTCCCTCCCGTCTTCCTCCCCTCCTCTTCCTGTCTCTTCCCGTCTCCTCCTCTTCCTGTCTCTTCCCGTCTCCTCCTCTTCCTGTCTCTTCCCGTCTCCTCCTCTTTCTCACTCTTTCCCTGTCTCTTCCTGTCTCCTTCACTCTTCCTGTCTCTTCTTTCTGTCCTTCCCAACTCTCTCCACTCCCCGTCTTCCCGTCTCCTCCTCTTCCTGTCTCTTCCATCTCTCCACTCCCCATCTTCCCGTCTCCCCTCCTCTTCCTGTCTCTTCCCGTCTCTCCTCTCCCCGTCTTCCCATCTCCTCCCACTCTTCCTGTCTCTCCCGTCTCCTCACTCTTCCTGTCTCTTCCCGTCTCCCTCCACCTTCTTCTCTCCTCACCTCTCTCTTCCTCTCTCCGTCTCTCACTCCCTCTTCCTGTCTCTTCCCGTCCTCTTTCTTTCTGTCTCTTCCCGTCTCCTCCTTCCTGTCTCTTCCCGTCTCACTTCCCGTCTTCCCAACCCTACAACCCCGGTAACACGTGTTCCCTATCTCCCATAGTCTCTGATTCTCAGGCTGTTATCTCAATCTCCACGGCAGCTATTATCCCTGTCTCCACAGTTCTCCAATACAGCAGCTGTTAATCCACCTCAACAAGGCATTATTCCATAATCTCCATAGTTCTCAATATGGTAGCTGTATCTCCCATAATCTCCTGACCCAGTTCCTCAATACAGCTGTTATCTCCCACCAATCTCACAGTTCCTCAATACAGCCAGCTGTTATCTCTCATAATCTCCACAGTTCTCAATACGGCAGCTGTTATCTCTCATAATCTCCACAGTTCTCAATACGGCAGCTGTTATCTCCCATAATCTCCACAGTTCTCAATACGGCAGCTGTTATCTCCCATAATCTCCACAGTTCTCAATACGGCAGCTGTTATCTCCCATAATCTCCACAGTTCTCAATACTGCAGCTGTTATCTCTCATAATCTCCACAGTTCTCAATACGGCAGCTGTTATCTCTCATAATCTCCACAGTTCTCAATACGGCAGCTGTTATCTCTCATAATCTCCACAGTTCTCAATACGGCAGCTGTTATCTCCCATAATCTCCACAGTTCTCAATACAGCAGCTGTTATCTCCCATAATCTCCACAGTTCTCAATACGGCAGCTGTTATCTCCCATAATCTCCACAGTTCTCAATACGGCAGCTGTTATCTCCCATAATCTCCACAGTTCTCAATGCAGCAGCTGTTATCTCCCATGATCTCCCATAATCTCCACGGTTCCTGGTATAGGAGGACACTCGAGGTCTTACAGTCTCCCGTGTCGTCTCCAGGCTCAAGTTTCCCCTCCGGCAAAAATCGCGTCATTTTCTCTGCCAAGTTGCATTAATTACTCCTCTAAAACCACCAGTTGCAGGATATTGATTAAACTAATTTCACAGAGTCGTTACTTAGGATAATTAGTTCCCATAAAAACCCGGAAACTGGTGCTGATTTATTTTTCCGGTTTATTATTTATATTCTAAAATGGGAAAATTGAGCCAACCAATCATGCGGTCTGTTTACCTCATCGTGGCCAATCACGTGATATTAATTTACATTCTGGGAGCCAATCACGTGGTCTTTTCTCCATCGTGGGAACCAATCACGTCGTCACTCTCCTTTAAGCGGAGCAATCACAAGTATTTTTACACGATGGGATGAAGCAGGGAGTTCATGTTTTTTGTTTCTCTCGATATTGCGTAAAGATTTTTTTTTTCCGTACGAGGGATTCTTCTGTGTGGTGATTAATCCTGTGAGTAGAAAAAAAGACCAAGAGTTTATACCTTATAGCTGTTTATCCCTCAGGAGTCAAGTCTTCCAGCTTAGTGTCACTGAGGCAATTAGTCTGCCACTCATTCTAGCGAGTTTAAAAGAATGTAACTTTTTTTTGTTTTGCTCTACGAGTCTTGTGGAAATGGGTGGCGTTTGAGGAAGTGGGTGGTGGGGGTTGTGTGGGCGGTGTGGGTGGCGTGTAAGGTGAGGTGATGGCTGGTGTGGATAGTGCTGGTTTGGGTGGTGGGTAGTGGTGTGGGTGGTGGTAGGTGGTGGGTGGTGTGGGTGGTGGGAAATACGAGTTTTGTGGGCGGAAGGTGATGTTACTAAAGTTTGCAGTGGGTGGTGTGGGTTTTATGGGTTAGCTTATAGGATTTGAATTGAATTGAATTGAAACAGTTTATTTACCCAGAAAAACACAGATACAGAGTGGATAATAATAACATTATTAACATGGCTGAGCCAGTTGAGAACCTGAGCTCTCTTTTAGGCTCCTGATATATACTATATATTTATCTCAAGGAAGTATGATGTAACATTTAGTAACATCTGGAATAGTACAATAGCATGGTGGTAATAAGAACATCTCATAATGTTACCACGGTTATCACTTCAATATTTATTTATTTTATTTATTTATTATATTTTTTTAGTTTATTTATTTTTTATATATACATAAATTACAGTGGAATTGAAAAACATAAGTATAATGGGGGAGCAGTAAAACCTGGGTTGTACAGTAATAAGGTTGAACAAGAGGACAGAGCTGTCAGGATGATGTTTAGTTGACAATTATGTTTATTGCAATGGTAATTACTTATCTATTTACATGATAATTTCCTATAAAACGGTTTTGATGGTACAATAAAAGCAGGTACTGTAAATATAGTAAGTGTTACAAGAAATATTAATACTTAGACAATAGGTTTGGGCATTATGTCCTCAGATTATGTCCAGGTCCTCAGGTTATGTCCAAGTCCTCAGATTATGTCCAGTTCCTCAGGTTATGTCCAAGTCCCTAGGTTATAGCCAAGTCCCCAGGTTATGTCCAAGTCTCCAGGTTATGTCCAAGTCCCCAGGTTATGTCCAAGTCCCCAATGTTATGTACAAGTACCCAGGTTACGTCCAAGTCCCCAATGTTATGTCCAGGTCCCCAGGTTATGTCCAGTCCCCAATGTTATGTCCAAGTCCCCAGGTTATGTCCAAGTCCCCAATGTTATGTCCAAGTCCCCAGGTTATGTTCAAGTCCCCAGGTTATGTCCAAGTCCCCAGGTTATGTTCAAGTCCCCAGGTCATGTCCAAGTCCCCAATGCTATGTCCAAGTCCTCAGGTTATGCCCAGATCCTCAGTTTATGTCCAGGTTTTCAGGTTATGTCCAGGTCTCCAGGTTATGTCCAAGTCCTCAGGTTATGCCCAGATCCTCAGTTTATGTCCAGGTCTTCAGGTTATGTCCAATTCCTCAGGTTGTGTCCAGGTCCTCAGGTTGTGTCCAGATCCTCAGGTTGTGTCCAGGTCCTCAGGTTGTGCCCAGATCTCCAAGTTATGTCCAAGATTGTGTCCAGGTTCTCAGGTTGTGTCCAGATCCTCCAAGCTATGTCCAAACATCCAGACGGTGTCCAGGTCCCTCAGATTGGTGTCCAGGTTCTCAGATTGTGTCCAGGATCCCCAGGTTGTGTCCAGTTCTCCTGCTAGTGTCCAACATCCAATGACTGTGTCCAGCAGGTCCCCAGGCTTGTGTCCAGATCCTCAGGCCATCCAGGTCTCCAGGTTTTGGGCCACAGGTCCCTCAGGTTGTGTCCAGGTCCTCAGGTTGTGTTCAGGTCCTCAGGTTGTGTTCAGGTCCTCAGGTTGTGTCCAGGTTCTCAGGTTTTCGCCAGGTCCTCAGGTTGTGTCCAGGTTCTCAGGTTTTGGCCAGGTCCTCAGGTTGTGTTCAGGTCCTCAGATTGTGTTCAGGTCCTCAGGTTGTGTCCAGGTCCTCAGGTTTTGGCCAGGTTCCTCAGAAGACCCTCACTCCTCGACCTGCTGCACCATTTATCAGACTTATAATTACTTGCGGTGTAATCATCTGACACAGCCCCCCCTCCTCTCCCCCTTCCTCTACCCTTCAACCCCTCCCTCCTTTTCCCATTTCCGGAGGGGAAGGGGAATTGTTAATGGGAAGAGAAATGGTTGAAGAAGGTGGATGGGAGGAAGGAGTAGGTAAAAGGCTTGATAGCAGGAAGGGAAAAGGGGGTAAGTTTAGTTCAGGTTAGATAATGTTATGTGGCTTTACTCCAGGAATGTAATATCGTCTGTGGTGAACATATTTCTATTCAGGGTAGTGGGTGTGTTTTTTTTTTCGTGTTGAGGTGCACTGTATGTGTTGTTGTCGTGTAGGTGGTGGTGTTACGTCAGTGTATCTGTATATTGTTATTGGTGAGCGCTAAGACTTACCTAATTAATTAATGACCTCAAACCCAGTGTCGCTTTATCAGTAAGAGATGAAGAGTGGATTAAAAATTATGGTTGAGCTCCAGAGATTCGCATGGCCAACTTCCAAGACATTAAAGAAATATATAGACCAATTAGTAACTTGAGATTGCAAAGGCCAAATTGAATGTGCATTATGACTGGAGCTAATAACTAAGTGTTCCCCTTCCTCCCCCGCCGACCCTCAGTCCACAGCGACCTTGAAACAAACTTAAATGATATCTCATTTATATTTCTTAACATACTTAATGATTAGAGAGTGACCCCTGAGAGCAGCAGCCCTAGCACATACCTCGTACACTTCGGCATGAGAGAACTGAACGCCTTTATATTGATTTGCTTTAAATAGTTTATTGATACATTATAAGTGAGATTATGTTTCTTATCCCCTGGAATTTTCCTCCCTCATACATGAAAATATATTATTATAAATTCATATAATTCATTAGAACTCTTTTGGTCAGTATGAAATAATAAATGCGTAAGTTATCAGACTGGATCGTATTAGAGGTGGTGGTGGTGATAGAGATGAAAAATTTCATCGCTTAGAGAAAAATCTGAGGATGAATTTGGAGGTGTATTTCACAACAGTTGGATGGTTCATCTCAAGCACGGGTTTGAGACGCTTAGGTGTATTAAGAAATGTAAGGTATTACTTGCTGAGTTAAAACAGGCAAACCGTTACCATAGCAGGGTAAATGTTGAATGTATAATGTTACTTTAAATTATTGTAGTCACCGCTGAAACTGTCTCATTTTCATCATTTTCTTTAACACTCCAAAAAAATCAATGTAACATCAATTTGTGAAGTTACCATGCCATTACTTGGTCAATTATGGTACGATTTGCACCAAACGTTTATCATTTGGACCTTGTCAGATGATAATGAAATCTATCAAGTTTTTGTGCAAATTCTCACACCCTCTCTCGAGTTATTTTGTGGACACCCAACCAGAGGACGGAAAGCAACACTCTGCAGCTCCTTAAAACACACACAGACACACACACACACACACACACACACACACACACACACACACACACACACACACTGTACTATTAACCTTGTTGTGTGCTTAAAGACCTTTGAAGACCTTTGTTGTTGAAGTTCAGCAAGAGTATTATAGCAACAACTGGGTGGTCCTCTGTGGTGGCCCTCTGTGGTGGTCCTCTGTGGTGGTCCTCTGTGGTGGTCCTCTGTGGTGGTCCTCTGTGGTGGTCCTCTGTGGTGGCCCTCTGTGGTGGCCCTCTGTGGTGGCCCTCTGTGGTGGCCCTCTGTGGTGGCCCTCTGTGGTGGTCCCTGTGGTTGTCCTCTGTGTGGTCCTCTGTGGTGGTCCCCTGTAGGCCCCTCTGTGGGGTCCCTCTGTGGTGTCCTCTCTGTGGTCATCTGTGGTGGTCCCCTGTGTGGCCCCTGTGAAGGTCCCTCTGTGGTGGTCCCTCTGTGGTGGCCCCCTGTGAAGGTCCTCTGTGGTGTCCCCCTGTGGTGGTCCCTCTGTGGTGGTCCCTGTGGTGGTCCCCTGGTGGTCCCCTGTGGTGGTCCCTCTGTGGTTGTCCCCTGTGGTGTCCCGTGGTGTCCCCTGTGGTGGTCCCTCTGTGGTGTCCCCCTGTGGTGGTCCCTCTGTGGTGGTCCCTCTGGTGGTCCTCTGAGGTCCCTCTGTGGTGGTCCTCTGTGGTCCCTCTGTGGTGGTCCCCTGTTGGTCCCCTGTGGTCCTCTGTGGTGGTCCTCTGTGGTGGTCCTCTGTGTTGGTCCCCTGTGGTGGTCCCTCTGTGGTGGTCCCTCTGTGTGTCCTCTGTGGTGGTCCCTGTGGTGGTCCTCTGTGGTTCTGTGGTGGTCCTCTGTGGTGGTCCTTGTGGTCCCCTGTGGTCCCTCTGTGGTGGCCCCTCTGTGGTGTCCCCCTGTGTGGCCCTCTGTGGTGGTCCTCTGTGGTGGTCCTCTGTGGTGGTCCTGTGGTGGTCCTCTGTGGTGGTTCCCTGTGGTTGTCCTGTGGCCCTGTGTGGTCCTCTGTGGTGGTCCTCTGTGGTGGTCCCTGTGGTGGTCCTCTGTGGTGGTTCCCTGTGGTGTCCCTCTGTGGTGGTCCCCTGTGGTTGTCTCTGTGCTGGTCCTCTGTGGTGGTCCCTCTGTGGTTCCCTGTGGTTGTCCCTCTGTGTAGGCCCCTGTGGTTGTTCCCCTGTGGTGGTCCCTGTGGTGGTCCTCTGTGGTGGTTCCCTCTGTCCCCTCCTCTGCAGGTCCCTCTGGTGGTCCCTCTGTGGTGGTCCCTCTGTGGTGGTCCTGTGGTGGTCCCCCTGTGGTGGTCCCCTGTGGTCCCCCTGTGGTGGTCCCGTGGTCCCTCTGTGGTGGTCCCTCTGTGGTGGCCCCTCTGTGGTGGTCCCCCTGTGGTGGTCCCTCTGCAGGTCCTCTGTGGTGTCCCTCTGTGTGTCCCCGGGTCCCCTGTGGTGGTCCCCTGTGGTGTCCCTGGTGGTCCCCTTGGTGGTCCTCTGTGTGGTCCCTGTGGTGGTCCCTCTGTGGTGGCCCCTCTGTGTCCCTCTGTGGTGGTCCCTCTGTGGTGGTCCCCTGTGGTGGTCCCCTGTGGTGGTCCCTGTGGTGGTCCCCTGTGGTGGCCCTCTGTGGTGGCCCTCTGTGGTGGTCCCCTGTGCGTGGTCCCCTGCTGTCCCTCTGGTGGTCCCTGTGGTGGTCCTCTGTGGTGGCCCTCTGTGCCCCGTGGTCCCCTGTGGGGTCCTCTGTGGTGGTCCCTGTGGTGGTCCCCTGTGGTGGTCCTCTGTGGTGGCCCCTGGCCCTCTGTGGTGGTCCCCTGTGGTGGTCCCTCTGTGGTTCCCTGTGGTGGTCCCTGTGGTCCTTGTGGTGGTCCCTGTGGTGGCCTCCAGGTCCCCTGTGGTGGCCCCTCTGTGGTGGTCCTCTGTGGTGGTCTCTGTGCTGGTCCCTGTGGTGGTCCTCTGTGGTGGTCCCTTGCAGGTTCCCTGTGGTTGTCCCCTGTGGTGGTCCTCTGTGGTGGTCCTCTGTGGTGGTCTCTGTGGTGGTCCTCTGTGGTGGCCCTCTGTGGTGGTCCTCTGTTGGTCCTCTGTGGTGGTCCTCTGTGGTGGTCCTCTGTAGGGTCCTCTGTGGTGGCCCCCTGTGGTGGTCCCTGTGGTGGTCCCCTGGGTGTCCTCTGTGGTCCCTCTGTGGTGGTCCCCTGTGGTGGTCCTCTGTGGTGGTCCCCTGTGGTGGTCCCCCTGGTGGTCCCTCTGGTGGTCCCTCTGTGGTCCCCGGTGGTCCTCTGGTGGTCCCCTGTGGTGGCCCTCTGTGGTGGCCCCGTGGTGGTCCTCTGGTGGTCCCCTGTGGTCCTCTGTGGTGGTCCTCTGTGGCCTGGGTCCTCTGCAGGTCCTCCTCTGTGGTGGTCCCTCTGTGGTGGTCCCCTGTGGTCCCTGTGGTGTGGTCCCCTGTGTGGTCCCCTGTGGTGGTCCTCTGTGGTCCTCTGTGGTGGTCCTCTGTGGTTCCCCGGGTTGTCCCCGGGTCCCTGTGGTGGTCCCTGTGGTCCCTGTGGTGGTCCCCTGTGGAGGTCCCCTGTGGTGGCCCCTCTGTGGTCCCCTGTGGTCCCTGAGGTCCTCTGTGGTGGTCCCCTGGTGGCCTCTGTGGTGGTCCCTCTGTGGTGGTCCTCTGTGGTCCTGTCGGTCCCCTGTGGTGGTCCCCGGTGGTCCCCTGTGGTGGTCCCCTGTCAGGTCCCCTGTGGTCCCCTGTCCTCTGGTGGTCCCCTGGTCCTCTGTAGGTCCCCGGTGGTCCCCTGTGGTGGCCCTCTGTGGTGGTCCTGTGGTGGCCTCGGTCCCTGTGGTCTCTGTGGCCTCTGTGGTGGTCCTCTGTGGTCGGCCCTGTGGTGGTCCCCTGTGGTGGTCCCTCTGTCCTGGCCCTGTCCCGGTCCTGTGGTGGTCCCCTGTGGTGGTCCCTCTGTGGTGGTCCTGTAGGCCCCCTGTGGTGGTCCTGTGGTGGTCCCTCTGTGGTGGTCCCCTGCAGGTCCTGTGGTGTCCTGTGGTGGTCCTCTGTGTCCTCTGTAGGTCCCCTGTGGTGGCCCTCTGTAGGCCCTCTGTGGTGGTCCTCTGTGGTGGTCCCTCTGTGGTGGTCCCCTGTAGCCCCTGTGGTCCTGTGTGGTCTCTGTGGTGGTCCCTGTGGTCCCGTGGTGGTCCTCGGTCCTCTGTGGTGGTCCCCGGTTGTCCCTCTGTGGCCCCCTGTGGTTGTCCCTGTGGTCCTCTGTGGTCCCTGTGGTGGTCCTCGTCCCCTGTGGTGGTCCCCGTGGTGGTCCTCTGTGGTGGTCCTCTGTGGTGGTCCCCCTGGTCCCTGTGGTGGTCCCCTGTGGTCCCTCAGGTCCCTCTGTGGTGGTCCCCTGTGGTGGTCCCCTGTGGTCCCCTGTGGTGGTCCTCTGGTGGTCCCTCTTGGTCCCCTGTGTGGTGGTCCCCTGTAGGTCCCCTGTGGTGGTCCCTCTGTAGGTCCTCTGTGGTGGTCCCTCTGTGGTGGTCCTTCTGGTGGTCCCCTGTGGTGGTCCTCTGTGGCTCCTCTGTGGTGGCCCTCTGTGGTGGTCCCCTGTGGTGGTCCCCTGGTCCCCTGTCCTGTGGCCCCTCCAGGTCCCCTGTGGTGGTCCCTCTGGTCCTCTGTCTCTGTGGTGGTCCCTGTGGTGGTCCTCTGTGGTGGTCCTCTGTGGTGGTCCTCTGTGGTGGCCTTCTGTGGTGGTCCTCTGTGGTGGTCCTCGTGGTGGTCCTCTGTGGTGGTCCTCTGTGGTGGTCCTCTGTGGTGGCCCTCTGTGGTGGTCCTCTGTGGTGGTCCTCTGTGGTGGTCCTCTGTGGTGGTCCCCTGTGGTGGTCCCCTGTGGTGGTCCTCTGTGGTGGTTCTCTGTGGTGGTCCTCTGTGGTGGTCCTCTGTGGTGGTCCTTCTTGGTGGTCCTCTGGTGGTCCTCTGTGGTGGTCCTCTGTGGTGGTCTCTGTGGTGGTCCTCTGTGGTCCTCTGTGGTGGTCCTCTGTGGTGGTCCTCTGTGGTGGTCCTCTGTGGTGGTCCTCTGTGGTGGTCCTCTGTGGTGGTCCTCTGTGGTGGTCCTGTGGTGGTCCTCTGTGGTGGTCTCTGTGGTGGTCCTCTGTGGTGGTCCTCTCTGTGGTGGTCCCTCTGTGGTGGTCCTCTGTGGTGGTCCTCTGTGGTGGTCCTCTGTGGTGGTCTGTGGTGGTCTCTGTGGTGGTCTCTGTGGTGGTCCTCTGTAGTGGTCCTCTGTGGTGGTCCTCTGTGGCGTCCTCTGTGGTGGTCCTCTGTGGTGGTCCTCTGTGGTGGTTCTTTGTGGTGGTCCTCTGTGGTGGTCCTCTGTGGTGGTCCTCTGTTGTGGTCCTCTGTGGTGGTCTCTGTGGTGGTCCCTCTGTGGTGGTCTCTGTGGTGGTCCTCTGTGGTGGTTCTTTGTGGTGGTCCTCTGTGGTGGTCCTCTGTGGTGGTCCTCTGTGGTGTGGTCCTCTGTGGTGGTCCTCTGTGGTGGTCCTCTGTGGTGGTTCTTTGTGGTGGTCCTCTGTGGTGGTCCTCTGTGGTGGTCCTCTGTGGTGGTCCTCTGTGGTGGTCCTCTGTGGTGGTCCTTTGTGGTGGTCCCCTGTGGTGGTCCCCCTGTGGTGGTCCTCTGTGGTGGTCCTCTGTGGTGGTCCTCTGTGGTGGTTCTCTGGTGGTCCCTGTGGGTGTCCTCTGTGGTAGTCCTCTGTGGTGGTCCTCTGTGGTGGTCCTCTGTGGTGGTCCCCTGTGGTGGTCCTCTGTGGTGGTCTCTGTGGTGGTCCTCTGTGGTGGTCCTCTGTGGTGGTCTCTGTGGTGGTCCTTTGTGGTGGTCCTCTGTGGTGGTCCATCAGAGCGTAAACTTTAGGAACTGACCCTCTGTTGTTACTTTCCCATCACCGTCACTACTGTCACCGTCACTACTGTCACCGTCACTACTGTCATCGTCACTGTTACTACATCCATCAATGTAGCCCCATGATTGGTCAAGAGGGAAGAGAAGCGGAGATTAGTTTACTGTCATGTGATTGGTCGAGAGGAAAGGAGGCAGGGAATAGTTTACTGTCATGTGATTGGTCGAGAGGAAAAGAAGTGGAGAATTTTACTGTCATGTGATTGGTCGAGAGGAAAGGAGGTAAGGAATAGTTTATTGTCATGTGATTGGTCGAGAGGAAAGGAGGTAGGGAATAGTATACTCTCATGTGATTGGTCGAGAGGAAAAGAAGTGGAGATTAGTTTACTGTCGTCATTGGTCGAGAGGTAGGAACGCGGGAAAAAGTTATGGGAGCGGAAATATATCAGATAAAGGTCCCCTCAAAGTCTCTTACTGATTTTGTTTATTTTCAAGTATTCGTCTGTTTGTTTTTTTACTAGGAAGAAATAATTATGGATTTTTTAGTATATTACCTTCAAATGAATAAAATGTGGATAGGATATATATATATATATATATATATATATATATATATATATATATATATATATATATATATATATATATATATATATATATATATAGGATCACCTGAAGAATAGACAAGCTTATTTAATTTGATGCTTAAACACCCAACGCCTTCGAGGAGTAAGGTAGATTAGGTTAAAGAGTTAGGTTAGGTTAGGTTAGAAGTTAGGTTAGTGTTGTGCCCAGACTGGGTGTCCAGACGATGGTGTCCATGACTGGTGGTGTGTCCCATGACTGATGGTGTCCCATGACTGTGGTGTGTCCCATGACTGGTGGTGTCCCATGACTGATAGTGTCCCATGACTGGTGGTGTGTCCCATGACTGATGGTGTGTCCCATGACTGGTGGTGTGTCCCATGACTGGTGGGTGTCCCATGACTGGTGGTTGTCCCATGACTGATGGTGTGTCCCATGACTGGGGTGTGTCCCGACTGGTGGTGTGTCTCATGACTGGTGTGTCCCATGACTGGTGTCCCATGACTGATGGTGTGTCCCATGACTGATGGTGTCCCATGACTGATGGGTGTCCCATGACTGGTGGTGTCCCATGACTGATGGTGTGTCCCATGACTGTGTCCCATGACTGGTGGTGTGTCCCATGACGATGGTGTGTCCATGACTGATGGTGTGTCCCATGACTGGTGGTGTGTCCCATGACTGGTGGTATGTCCCATGACGGATGGTATGTCCCATGACTGGTGGTGTCCCATGACTGATGGTGGTCCCATGACTGGTGGTGTGTCCTGACTGATGGGTGTCCCATGACTGAGTGGCCCATGACTGGTGGTGTCCCATGATGTGGTGTGTCCCATGACTGGTGGTGTGTCCCATGACTGGTGGTGTGTCCCATGACTGATGGTGTGCCCATGACTGGTGTGTCCCATGACTGATGGTGTCCGACTGATGGGTCCCATGACTGGTGTGTCCAGACTGGGTGTGTCCCATACGATGTCCCGGTGTGTCCATGACTGATGGTGTCCCAGACTGGTGGTCCGACTGATGGTGTGTCCCATGACTGGTGGTGTCCGACTGTGGTGTGTCCATGACTGGGGTATGTCCCATGAATGGTGTCCTGACGGCGGACTGTCCACGACTGGTGAGGTCCCAGACTGGTGGTGTCTCATGACTGGTGGTGTCCCATGACTGGTGGTGTCTCATGACGGTGTGTCCCAGGACGGTCCCATGACTGATGGTGTGTCCCATGACTGGTGGGTCCCATGATTGATGGTGTGTCCCATGACTGGTGGTGTGTCCCATGACTGATGGTGTCACATGACTGAGTGTGTCCCATGACTGATGGTGTTCCTGACTGGTGGTGTGTCCTGACTGGTGGTGTGTCCCGACTGGTGGGTGTCCCATGACTGATGGTGTGTCCCATGACTGGTGCTGTGTCTCATGACAGGTGGTGTGTCCCATGACTGATGGTGTGTCCCATGACTGGTGGTGTGTCCCATGACTGATGGTGTGTCCCATGACTGGTGGTGTGTCCCATAACTGGTGGTGTCCGACGACTGGTGGTGTGTCCCATGACTGGTGGTGTGTCCCATGACTGGTGGTGTCCCATGACTGGTGGTGTGTCACAAGACTGGTGGTGTGTCCCATGACTGGTAGTGTGTCCCATGACTGATGGTGTGTCCAATGACTGGTGGTGTGTCCCATGACTGGTGGTGTGTTCCATGACTGGTGATGTGTCCCATGACTGGTGGTGTGTCCCATGACTGGTGGTGTGAACCATGACTGGTGGTGTCACAAGACTGGTGGTGTGTCCCAGGACTGGTGGTGTGTCCCATGACTGGTGGTGTGTCTCATGACTGGTGGTGTGTCCCATGACTGTTGGTGTGTCCCATGACTGGTGGTATGTCCCAGGACTGGTGGTGTGTCCCATGACTGGAGGTGTGTCTCATGACTGGTGGTGTGTCCCATGACTGGTGGTGTGACCCATGACTGGTGGTGTGTCCCATGACTGGTGGTGTGTCCCATGACTGGTGGTGTGTAGGACTGGTGGTGTGTCCCATGACTGGTGGTGTGTCCAAGACTGGTGGTGTATCCCAGGACTGGTGTGTGTCCCATGACTGGTGGTGTGTCCCATGACTGGTGGTGTGTCCCATGACTGGTGGTGTGAACCATGACTGGTGGTGTGTCCACAAGACTGGTGGTGTGTCCCATGACTGGTGGTGTGTCCCAGGACTGGTGGTGTGTCCCATGACTGGTGGTGTGTCTCATGACTGGTGGTGTGTCCCAGGACTGGTGGTGTGTCCCATGACTGGTGGTGTGTCCCATGACTGGTGGTGTCCCATGACTGGTGGTATATCCCATGACTGGTGGTGTGTCCCATGACTGGTGGTGTGTCCCATGACTGGTGGTGTGTCCCATGACTGGTGGTGTGTCCCATGACTGGTGGTGTATCCCATGACTGGTGGTGTATCCCATGACTGATGGTGTGTCCCAGGACTGGTGGTGTGTCCCATGACTGGTGGTGTGTCCCATGACTGGTGGTGTGTCCCACATGCTGGTGGTGTGTCCCATGACTGATGGTGTGTCCCATGACTGGTGGTGTGTCCCTGACTGGTGGTGTGTCCCATGACTGGTGGTGTGTCCCATGACTCATGTTGTGCCATGACGTGGTGTGTCCCATGACTGGTTGTGTCCCATGACTGGTGGTGTGTCCCATGACTGATGGTGTGTCCGATGACTGATGGTGTGTCCCATGACTGGTGGTGTCCCATGACTGATGGTGTGTCCCAGGACTGTTGGTGTGTCCCATGACTGGTGGTGTGTCTCATGACTGGTGGTGTGTCCCATGACTGGTGTGCCCATGACTGATGGTGTGTTCCATGACTGGTGATGTGTCCCATGATTGGTGGTGTGTCCCATGACTGATGGTGTGTCCAATGACTGGTGTGTCGCAAGACTGGTGGT
The DNA here is from genome assembly GCF_018991925.1 of Homarus americanus. Taxonomy (NCBI): domain Eukaryota; kingdom Metazoa; phylum Arthropoda; class Malacostraca; order Decapoda; family Nephropidae; genus Homarus; species Homarus americanus. The sequence goes on from NW_024722158.1 coordinate 8,963,023, forward strand.
GTGTCCTATGACTGGTGGTGTGTCCCATGACTGGTGGTGTGTCCCAAGACTGGTGGTGTGTCCCATGACTGGTGGTGTCCCATGACTGGTGGTGTGTCCCATGACTGGTGGTGTGTCCCATGACTGGTGGTGTCCCATGACTGTTGGTGTGTCCCATGACTATGGTGTGTGTCCCATGACTGGTGGTGTGTCCCAAGACTGGTGGTGTGTCCCATGACTGGTGGTGTGTCCCATGACTGGTGGTGTGTCCCATGACTGGTGGTGTGTCCCATGACTGGTGGTGTGTCCCATGACTGGTGGTGTGTCCCATGACTGGTGGTGTGTCCCATGACTGTTGGTGTGTCCATGACTGGTGGTGTGTCCCATGACTGGTGGTGTGTCCCATGACTGGTGGTGTGTCCCATGACTGGTGGTGTGTCCCATGACTGGTGGTGTGTCCCATGACTGTGGTCCCATGACTGGTGTGTGTGTCCCATGACTGGTGGTGTGTCCCATGACTGGTGGTGTGTCCCATGACTGGTGGTGTGTCCCATGACTGGTGGTGTGTCCCATGACTGTGGTGTGTCCCATGACTGGTGGTGTGTCACATGACTGGTGGTGTGTCCCATGACTGGTGGTGTCCCAGACTGGTGGTGTGTCCCATGACTGGTGGTGTGTCCCATGACTGGTGGTGTGTCCCATACTGGTGGTGTGTCCCATGACTGGTGGTGTGTCCCATGACTGATGGTGTGTCCCATGACTGGTGGTGTGTCCCATGACTGGTGGTGTGTCCCATGACTGGTGGTGTGTCCCATGACTGGTGGTGTGTGTCCCATGACTGGTGGTGTGTCCCAGACTGGTGGTGTGTCCCATGACTGGTGGTGTGTCCCATGACTGGTGGTGTGTCCCATGACTGGTGGTGTGTCCCATGACTGGTGGTGTGTCCCATGACTGGTGGTGTGTCCCAGACTGGTGGTGTTTCATGACTGGTGGTGTGTCCCATGACTGGTGGTGTGTCACAAGACTGGTGGTGTGTCCCATGACTGGTGGTGTGTCCCATGACTGGTGGTGTGTCCCATGACTGGTGGTGTGTCCCATGACTGGTGGTGTGTCCCATGACTGGTGGTGTGTCCCATGACTGGTGGTGTGTCCCATGACTGGTGGTGTGTCATGACTGGTGGTGTGTCCCATGACTGGTGGTGTGTCCCATGACTGGTGGTGTGTCCCATGACTGGTGGTGTGTCCCATGACTGGTGGTGTGTCCCATGACTGGTGGTGTGTCCCATGACTGGTGGTGTGTCCCATGACTGGTGGTGTGTCCCATGACTGGTGGTGTGTGTCCCATGACTGTTGGGACCAAGACTGGTGGTGTGTCCCATGACTGGTGGTGTGTCCCATGACTGGTGGTGTGTCCCATGACTGGTGGTGTGTCCCATGACTTGGTGGTGTGTCCCATGACTGGTGGTGTGTCCCATGACTGGTGGTGTGTCCCATGACTGTTGGTGTGTCCCATGACTGGTGGTGTGTCCCATGACTGTTGGTGTGTGTCCCAGACTGGTGGTGTCCCATGACTGTTGGTGTGTCCCATGACTGGTGGTGTGTCCCATGACTGTTGGGTGTCCCATGACTGGTGGTGCCCATGACTGGTGGTGTGTCCCATGACTGGTGGTGTGTCCCATGACTGTTGGTGTCCCATGATGGTGGTGTGTCCCATGACTGGTGGTGTCCATGACTGGTGGTGTGTCCCATGACTGTGGTGTGTCCCAAGGATGATGGTGTGTCCCATGACTGGTGGTGTGTCCCATGACTGGTGGTGTGTCCCATGACTGGTGGTGTGTGTCCCATGACTGGGTGTGTGTCCCATGACTGGTGGTGTGTCCCATGACTGGTGGTGTGTCCCATGACTGGTGGTGTGTCCTAGACTGGTGGTGTGTCCCATGACTGTGTGTGTGTCCCATGACTGGTGGTGTCCCATGACGGTGTGTTTCATGATGGTGTGTCCCATGACTGGTGGTGTGTCCCATGACTGTTGTGTCCCATGACTGGTGGTGTCCCATGACTGGTGTGTCCCATGACTATGGTGTCCCATGACTGGTGGTGTGTCCCATGACTGTGGTGTGTCCCATGACTGGTGGTGTGTCCCATGACTGGTGGTGTGTCCCAGACTGGTGGTCCCATGACTGTTGGTGTGTCCCATGACTGGTGTGTGTCCCATGATCAGGTGTGTCCCATGACTGGTGGTGTGTTTCTATGACTGGTGGTGTCCCATGACTGTTGTGTCCATGACTGTGGTGTGTCCCATGACTGATGGTGTGTCCCATGACAGGTGGTGTGTCCAAGACTGGTGGTGTGTCCCAGACTGGTGGTGTGTCCCATGACTGGTGGTGTGTCCCATGACTGGTGGTGTGCCCAGACTGATGGTGTCCCATGACTGGTGGTGTGTCCCATGACTGGTGGTGTGTCCCATGACCCATGTGTGGTGTGTCCCATGACTGGTGCAGACTGTTGGTGTGTTTCATGATCGGTGTGTCCCATGACTGGTGGTGTGTCCTATGACTGGTGGTCCATGACGGTGTGTCCCATGACTGGTGGTGTGTCCCATGACTGGTGGTGTGTCCCATGACTGTTGGTGTGTCCCATGACTGATGGTGTGTCCCATGACTGTTGGTGTCCATGACTGGTGGTGTGTTTCATGACTGTGTGTCCCATGACTGATGGTGGTCCCATGACTGGTGGTGTGTCCTATGACTGTTGGTGTGTCAATGACTGGTGGTGTGTCCCATGACTGGTGGTGTGTCCCATGACTGGTGGTGTCCATGACTGGTGGTGTGTCCCAAGACTGGGTGTGTCCCATGACCTGGTGTGTTTCATGACTAGTGGCCCATGAATGATGGTGTATCCCATGACAGGTGGTGTGTCACAAGACTGGGTGTGTGTCCCATGACTGGTGGTGTGTCCCATGACTGGTGGTGTGTCCCATGACTCAGGGTGGTGTGTCCCATGACTGGTGGGTGTCCCATGACTGTTGTGTGTCCCATGACTGGTGGTGTGTCCCATGACTGGTGGTGTGTTTCATGACTGATGATGTGATCCCATGACAGGTGTGTCACAAGACTGGTGGTGTGTCCATGACTGGGCCATGACTGGTGGGTGTCCATGACTCATGGTGTGTCCATGACTAGTTGTGTGTCCCATGACTGATGGTGTGTCCCATGACTGGTGGTGTCACAAGACTGGTGGTGTGTCCCATGACTGGTGGTGTCCTATGACTCATGGTGTGCCAGACTGTTGTCCCATGACTGGTGGTGTGTCCCATGACTGGTGTGTCCCATAACTGATGGTGTGTCCGATGACTGATGGTGTGTCCCATGACTGTGTCCCATTACTGATGGTGTGTCCCATGACTGGTGGTGTGTCCCATGACTGATGGTGTGTCCGATGACGATGTAGTCCCATGACTGGTGGTGTCCCATGACTGAGTGGTGTGTCCATGACTGATGGTGTCCAGACTGTGGTGTGTCCAACCACCCCAACTCCGATGACTGATGGTGTGTCCCATGACTGGTGGTGTGTCCCATTACTGATGGTGTGTCCCATGACTGGTGATGTGTCCCATGACTGATGTGTGTCCCATGACTGGTGTGTCCCATGACTGGTGGTGGTCCCATTACCAGGTGTGTCCCATGACGTGGTGGTGTGTCCCATGACTGATGGTGTGCCCCATGACTGGTGGTGTCCCATGACTGGTGTGTCCCACGACTGGTGGTGTGTCCCATGACTGTGGTGTGTCCCATGACTGATGGTGTGTCCCATGACTGGTGGTGTGTCCCACGACTGGTGGTGTGTCCCATGACTGGTGGTGTGTCCCATGACTGGTGGTGTGTCCCACTGACTGGTGGTGTGTCCCACGACTGGTGGTGTGTCCCACGACTGGTGGTGTGTTCCATGACTGGTGGTGTCCCAAGACTGGTGGTGGTCCTAAGACTGGTGGTGTCCCAGATCGAATGATGAGTCCTAAATCCTGAGACTACGAGGACACTTCAGACTCTAACATGAAGAGTAACCAACCACTCAGACTGACCCAGGGAGTCTTGTAGAGCTAACACACGTCCCTCAACAGTTCCCTTGGTTCTTGGTCTCCCATTATTATTGTTATTTTTCGTGGTGGTGATTTCGTTTTTGTTAGTGATATCATTTGCTCCTCCTACCACTCCCTTCTTCCCCTCCTCCACTCCATCATTTCTCCTCTTACTCCAATCTCCTCCCTCCGCCTCCTTTCCCCCCCCACTCTCCTACCCCCCATCTCCACCTTTCCCCAACATTGCTTAACGACATAAGGTCAACTGCCCACTGCTCCCTAACAAGTTTCAAATCATGGTGGGAATTACCAGGTCACCCTAAGCACCGAGTCCTATTACGGAAATTTAACCCAACTTTACGAAACTTGTAGCAGCAGCCCCTGCAAAGTTGTCCACGAGCTTGTCTGCCCAAACAACCTTCCTTACCTGAACTGGATTTAAGTTACTGCTTACCTGCCGATTGCTAGTCTCCTATAGTGCTAAGGATATTTGAGAATTAATCCACACGTTGAACTGAAAGAAATTTCTTTAATATGAGAATTTATACGGACAGAGGGGCGTGGAATGGATGTATCCAGCGACCTTAATTGGCGTTATCCATTGAAAAGGCAGCTCAAGTTCCTGGCAGACGCGAGGGAGTCAGTAGCTTCCCTGTTGGCTCAATTTTATGTTGTCACCACCTGTTGTCCCTTAATTCAGAGTATTACTTTAGGTATTCACTGCAGCTTCTTATGTTAATGTACAAAGTAATATTAGTCGCATTGTTATTAGTTGGGGTAGAACTTATTATTTCTTATATACGTAATTGTTTTAATGATACTAAACCAGGGACACACACACACACACACACACACACACACACACACACACGTATCTCTACAACTTTGGTCGAAGACTATTGAAAACTCTAGCGGATATACCGAAAGCCTAACCGTGACCACATCTGGCCAGTTGGTCCGCCTAATACAAGCTTCGAGTTGTTCAATAAATGATGGTTCAATGGTGGACTTAACACTAGTGTAGTGTAATGGGGTAATTTTTGTTTTTAATATTTTATTTTTCTCCATAGTTTTCTTCTTTTTTTCTCCTATATTTTACTCTTTCATTTTATTCAATTATTATATTTTTAATTGGTTGTAAGTTTTATTTTCTAATTCAATTTCTCAAAGTGTTTTTGTTTTCTGTTACTTTACTCTTAGTTACTTGTCTCTTAACTATTTATATTCTGATCTGGGCTTACCTGGGAACCCCGTTACTTACAATCTTCAATGCTCACGGTAGCCGCCCAGGTTTTTCTATCAGAATATATTGTATAATATAACATTGACCTCTGAACCATGTGGTTGTAACGTGGTGAGAGTTACGCTCCTGAGTTGTATAATATTTAATGGTTCAAATTATTAGGGATAATAAAAGAGGATACTGCAGTGGTAATGATAGCATAGAAGTTAATGATTATTTCTTAAGAATGAATTTAAGTACTTTAACACATTTACAAAACACACTGATACAAATTACAAGAACCACTTGGCCTTACTTTCAAGTTAGCAAAACAAGTTTTTAAATTTAACAGAAGCAATATTCAGTAGAAACTACAGCAACTCAGTGTAACATTCTTCAAGAGTGACACACGAAAATAAGGAATGTTCACCACTTCCCTTCATTACCACTTATAAAAATACTTTATAACACTCCATAAACCTTCACAGGGCTGATATTTGTGTACCGTCATTATTATTACTATTACTCTCAATACTGGGGCTGCAAGTTACTCTGGCACACACACACTTATCACAACTTATTAATATTATACCCGTTAACACTCTTTATACCAGAGGATATATCGGTATTTATCAGTAAGAATAATGTATCTCAGACTGGTACATACAGGATGAATTACCACACGGCTTATGCCAGCTGATCCAAACATAGGCATGTGTTCATACCCAGTGAATCCGCAGCCGAGCTCACGCTTTGAAGCTGACTCAGGCTTCGGTCCTAACACCACCGCACATGTAGGCCCACTTGGCTCGCTCCCTGACGCACCACCTACTCAAATCTCAATCTCAGTTTACTCAATGCATCCTGCCTGCACTTGGCCACCGCGTCTTGGCAGCCCCAGCATCACCTACAGTGCCTGTTATACAGAGAATGAGGCTCTCAAAGTCATATACCTATAAATAAGGTTGAAATACAAATGCCACACGATGCGTTTTGTGCAAGTAAACGAATGGAACATGAACACCTAACACAATAAAGACGTTCAATTACGTTAAAACAGGAACACTGATATTTCCCACAAGTTCAACTAAGTCAAATTCCCTTAATATGACGGTGTTAGACATGGAAAATCCTTTTATACAGATAATAAGGTGCTCAAAGTTTCTTATGGCTGCGCCCTCTGTTTTATACCCCAGGGTTACTTGTCGGATTTTATGGACCTATTTATCGGTCTTGGTTGTGGTACACAGTGGCTTATGAAAATTAGTACTATAGTTTTACATTAATTCTTAAGGTTAATGCTTATAGTCTAATAATTTTTTGAGTTACCAATGCATCAATTAAACTGGTCATAAGTACCTGATTGGCATGGCTATTTCTTGTGAAATTAGCGTTTAGGACACATGGAATGAATTACCCCTAGCCGTTAGACTTCAGGTACTGGAGGCTTTGACAGGTTCTGACAAATGATTAATGAGTTTTTAATAAAAATGACAATCACTTCAATACGGTCATCAAGTTCTCTGATGGCTGCCAATCAAAGACATATAACTTCAGTTTTGAAATTATATCTCGTAGCTTCACAAGAGGCAAAAACAGTTATCATTGGTTTGGCTAAGCATATATATTATTATACGAGTACAATTTTCACTTTACCTAAATATAGTTGAAGCTTTCAACATATACATACTAAGTCTTGAATGCTTCAGCTACCTGAAAGTATGTATCACTTACTGCTACTCATACATGTTATATCATAATTTTAAATTTACGATAAAGGAAAGATTACAGAAATATGTTTGATCTGCTGGCAGTAAGATAGTAGCTATCAAACAGGAGGGTACTACCGCCTGGGAAAATATTAAAATAATGTTTGTTTAATGGTAGACCCTGCTGCCATATGGCATCACGGAAACTGTGACCAAGTCCCAGGTTGTTGATCTAACTTTCCTTTCTATTCTTTTATTCTCCAATGATGTCAATTGACATTAATATTGAAACGGGGCCTTCTCGGATGGGTCCCACTGGTCGGGAAGGTTGTGGACCCCAGGGCCGACCTGATCATCATCAAATTACTGGGGCCTCAACTGACGTCACCGCTATTGCTGGAGGATCGGATTTTTTCACACTTCATTTTTCCACCATTCGAGGCCTGAGATCCAATTTTCCTTCTGTGGAGCACCATCTTTTAACCTCTTCCCCCGACCTCTTACTTCTATCTGAACTTCAACTGACCAAAGCAGCTTCACCCAAACCTTTTTAAGTCTCCAATTACAACCTTTATACCTCTTTCCGTTCTAAGGGAGGAGGTGTATGCGCTTACTGCAACACATGTACACCTATAGCTCGACTCATGGATCTTGAATCTTCTCTTTATGATGTCATCTGGCTCAAAATATCTCTACCTACTGTGACTATTATTTTTGTTTCCTATACCGTTCTCCCAAGTCTACCAACTATTTAGAACTCTTTGCCAGGAATCGTTGCTATCCATACACCCCAACACCGAGATCCTCTACCTAGGGGATTTCAATGTACATCACAGAGAGTGGCTTGGCTCTGCATGGGATGACCCAGGTGGAGCTGAGGCACTCTCTTTTTCCTTACTTAATAATCTGGAACAAATAACTGAACATCCTACACGCGTTCCTGATCGACACGACCAACTTACAAACATTCTTGATTTTTGTTTTACCTCTAACCCCTCAAACTATTCACACTCAATTTCTGCCCCCGTAGGGTCTTCTGATCACAATCTTATTTCTTTTAAATCGAACTGGGCACGACCACCTCCCCCACCCCCTTCTAAACGTCAACTATGGTACTATCAGAGGGCACACTGGCAATCCTTGCGAGAATTCTTCTCCGACTTTCCTTGGGATGAATGTTGCTTTTCCACTCAGGACGCCTGGGTATGTGCTGACAGCATTACTGGGTGGTATGAGTTCATTTATCCCATCTTTTACCAAAACTTTCAATTTACAATCATGGTTTGATCGTTCCTGTTCTTTTGCATGTACGGAGAGAGACCGGGCGTATCAAGTTATAAAACTGTCTCCTTCTCTCTTACCCACTCCTCTTTCATTACTTCTAGGAATCGTTGTAAGGCTATCCTTCGTAGGGCCAAGCGGAATTTTATAAAAAAAGAAAGACCGCTGTCCTTACTAACTCTTCTTCTAGTAAATCCTTCTGGTCCTTAACCCAAAATATCTGTAATAACTTCTGCGCTCCCTCTTTTCCTCCTCTCTTCCGACTTGATAACTCTAGAGCCAACTCTCCCCCTGATAAAGCCAATCTCTTTGGTACCTTATTCTCCTCTAACTCTACCTTAGACGATTCCAACTCTCTCCTTCCTACTCCTGCTCCTCCTGCTGAACCTATGCACTTTCCTTTAATCTCCAATCGTAGGGTTGCTGGTGTGTTAACCAGGTTGGATGTGAGTAAGGCGCATGGACCGGACGGAATATCCCAAGTGTTCTGAGGGAGAGTGCTGAAGTTCTGGCCCCTGTGCTTGCTCGCCTCTTTCGTCTCTGCCTCAAATACCCAACTTTTCCTTCTTCTTGGAAGTATGCCTTGGTTCAGCCCATCCCGAAGAAGGATGCCCAAACTTCTTTCCTCTCTAAGATTTTCGAAACTATCTTAAACTCTCATTTTCTCTGTCACCTTGAACACCTTTCTCTTTTGTCGGATCACCAATATGGCTTTCGCCAGGAGAGATCTACTAGTGATCTCTCCTACTGCACCCATCTTTAGTCATTCTCTCTTAGGGATTATGGGGAAACTGTCGTCGTGGGCTTCGACATCTCCAAAGCATTTGACAGTGTATAGCATATGTCTTTGCTTTCTAAACTTCCCTCTTATGGTTTCTCTCCCACTTTTTGTATCTAATTTATAGCTTCCCTGATAACCGATCCATGGTAGTTGTTGTCGAGGGATCGATCTCTTGCTCTTTCTCTACCAATAGTGGTGTCCCACAGGGTTCTGTTCTTTCACCTACTCTCTTCCTTCTTTTTATTAATAATTTACTTCACACTACGACTAATTCTATCCATTCTTGCGCAGATGATTCTACTCTTCACTCTTTATCACATTTTCCCCTTCCCCCTAATTCTCAAACTAGATCTGTTTCTAGAGCTGACATCATTACATCTATCAATGCGGATCTGTGCAGCATCACCGAATGGGGAGGTAGAATCTTGGTTAAATTCAATATTAATAAAACTCAGTATTTACCAATTACTTTCCAAATTAGATGATCTCCTACCAATCACGTTTCAGGACGCAATCATTCTGCCAAATTCTAAAATAGAAATGCTTGGCCTCACCATTTCCTCTAATGTCGTGGAAACCACACATCCTCAACATTGCTGTCTCCTGAAAGTTGAGAATGCTTTGCAGTTGCTTAAAGTATATTAGGGATTCATTCGTCCTAACTTGGAGTACTGCTCTCATATCTGGGGTGGCTCTTCTTCTGTCCAACTGTTAGATAGGGTGGAATCAAAGGCATTTCGCCATATTAACTCTCCTCTTTAGTTGATAATCTTTCTTCCCTTTCTTTTCGCCGTAATGTTGTTTCACTCTCTCTCTTTTACAAGTACTTTAACGGGCAATGTTCGGTGGATTTGGCATCCTGCTCCTCAAAACCCAGTGTGTACCACAGGAATCATAAAATGATCACAAATGGTTCACACACACAGCCCCGCCTGCACACACGCTGAGGGTAGACTTATTACCCTTTTTTAACGTTGTAATCCAATTGTAGGAGTTATCCTAAAGAACCTATAACCTGGCGTGCTTTCCCTTATAGCACAGCTCATAAACAACATGGAATGATTCCTCTTTAATTATATGGCGTAAGAAGCTTCTACCCCTCCACCCACCCACACCACCACCCACAGCAACGCCCACACAACCACCGACACACAACCACCCACACATACTACCACCCACACATACCACCACCGACACAACTACCTACCCATACTACCACCCAGCCAGACAACCACTCAGCTACCCACACCACTACCTAGCCACCCACACCACCACCTAACCACCCAACCAACCCCACACCACCACCTAGCCACCCACACTACCATCTAGCCACCCACACCACCACCCAACCAACCCCACACCACATACAGCCACCCACTTCCTAACTTTAAACCAATAAGTCGCACATTATTGGGAAAAATCTGGGAATATTGATATGAGAAACGTGACACTTTGGATATTGGTGATCATCCTCCTCCTCCTTCTCGTCTTTCCTCTCCTACTCCCTCCTACTTTTTCTGCTCCTCCTTCTATTCCTCTTCTCGTTCTTTTTCTCTTCCTCCCCCCATTCATTCTCTTCTTCCTCATAAGAACATAAAAATGGAAGAAACTGCAGCGGGCTTATTGGCCCATACTAGGCAATCCCGTTTACACCCAACCCCTATCGCTCATATATCCGCCTAACCTATATTTGAAGCCATCCAGCGTAGTTCGAATTAATGATGATGTTTGTTAACTTCTTCCACCCATTCACAGCACTCTATTTCAAAACCAATTTTTACCTAACCAGTGTTTACCAATCTCGTGCCTAAATCTAAATTTGTGTAATTTAAAGTCATTGTTACCGAGTTCGTTCCTGGTTGGATAGTTAAGTTTAGCCCTGACTGCCATTTATATACCTCATTCATATCGCCCCTCACTCTACGTCGTTCGAGGGAGCGCAAATTAAGATGCTTTAACCTGTCTATACCCAAGGGATTATTCTTGTCGTCCTCCTCTATATGGCGACCTGTATTGTATTGGTTAGCACGCTCGCCTCGCAAGCGAGCAGACCTGGGCTCGATTCCCGGGCAGGGTGAAACTATGGGCAAGTTTCCTTACACCATTTGCCTCTGTCTACCCAGCAGTAATTGGGAACCTGGATGTTAATTGATTTGCGGATCGTGTTCCGGGGTAATGGTTAGCCAGTGCAGTTGACGAGTTGCCCGGTCTTCTCGGACTATTCTTTGACACTGGGTCATGCAGCTCGTTAACTTAGGCGTTAACTTAGGGTGTGGTTGCTGTGTTGGCGACAGCTTCTACACCTTAAACAAATTCACGGTTAGGTGGCCCTTGGGCCGGCCATCCTCGTGAGGTCTCACAAGTGCAAGATATAGTTTTAGGATAGCCTCGCTAGTCTTGTAACTAACACTCCTTTGTATTAACACTAGTACTTTGTTAGCCTTGTTTCGAACAAATACACATTGTTGTCTTGGTTTAGGATTCCTACTTATCATTACTCCTAAATCTTTCTCACAGTCGGATTTCTCTATAACAACGTTGTTCGTCTGATATCTGGTTTCTCTGTTTCATCTCCTAGACTAAATAGTTTACATAAGTCTATATTATATTTCATCTGCCATTTTTAATACCACGCGAAAAATTTTGTTAGAGCTTCCTATAATTTTGCGGAGTCCACATCAGATTTAATTACACGCCCTATTTTAGTGTCGTCAGCAAAGTTACTTGTTGCTGTACTGCAACACTCACTGTACTGCAACACACACTGTACTGCAACACACACTGTACTGTAACACACACTGTACTGGCATACACACTGTACTGCCATACACACTGTACTGCAACACACACTGTACTGCAACACACACTGTACTGTAACACACACTGTACTGGCATACACACTGTACTGCCATACACACTGTACTGCAACACACACTGTACTGTAACACACACTGTACTGCCATACACACTGTACTGCCATACACACTGTACTGCATTACACACTGTACTGCAACACTCACTGTACTGCAACACACACTGTATTGTAACACACAGTACTGCAACACACACTGTATTGTAACACACACTGTGCTGCCATATACACACTGTGCTGCAATACACACACTGTGCTGCAACACTCACTGTGCCCAACACACAATGTACTGCAACACACCTGTACTGCAACACACACAATGTGCTGCAACACACACTGCACTGCCATACACACTGCACTGCAACACACACTGTGCTGCAATACACACTGTGCCTGCAACACACACTGTGCCTGCAACACACAATGTGCTCACAGCACACACTGTGCTGCCATACACTTGTGCTGCAACACACACTGTGCTGCAACACACAATGTGCTACAACACACACACTGTGGTACCATACACACTGTACTGCAATACACACTGTGCTACCAACACTCACTGTACTGCAACACACACTGTATTTAGCCAACACACAGTACTGCAACACACACTGTATTGTAACACACAGTACTGCAACACACACTGTAGCAACACACAGTACTGCAACACACACACAGTACTGCAGCACAGACAGAAATACAACACACAGTACTGAAAAACACACACACTCCACACACACACAGACAAGTCCATTACACACACACACACACACACAGACTTCTCATCACACACACACACACACACACACACACACACACACAGACTATCCATCACACACACACACACACACACAGACACACACACACACACACACACACACACACACACACACACACAGACTACTCCATCACACACACACACACACACACACACACACACACACAGACACACACACGTACACACACACAGACTACTCCATCACACACACACACACACACACACACACACACACACACACACACACACACACACACACACACACACACACACACAGACTATCACATCACACACACACACACAGACACACACACACACACACACACACACAGACTACTCCATCACACACACACACACACAGACACACACACGATATGCGCTGCTGGAACAATTAACTATTGTATTTTTACCAAGTTTTCGGTAACAACATTTACACCTTTAATAAATCTGTGTTTTGTTAATAAAAGTAATCAGGTTTTAGTGTCTACTGGTGGCACACATCCACACGTTGTAGTGATGTTGGTGAACCTAACAAATACATCCCGCACTACCATGTATAAAATAAAGAGAGGAGAAATGCAGCTTCGTCCTGGTGACCGTGAGGACCCGGTGGTAGGCCCCAGCATCCCACCATCACCCTCCCTACTTAATAATGTCTCCAACATTTATATTATCATCTGTATTTACAGGTTGTGTGTGTGTGTGTGTGTTGACGAGTGAAGCGAGGAGTGGTGGTTAGGTGTAGTATAGTTAACAAAGGAAGTAATGATGTATTGTATTATTGCTATAGAAAGTAGAATATATATATATTATATATATATATATATATATATATATATATATATATATATATATATATATATATATATATATATATATATATATATATATATATATATATATATGAGGACCACATCTTTGTACACAACTGGGTCATACCTTCTGGGCCACACCTCCTGGGCCTCGCCTCCTGGACCATATCTTCTGAACCACACCTCCTGGCTTACATCTTTTGGGTTTCACTTCCTGGACCATATCTCTGAGCCCCCACCTCCTGAGCCCCCACCTCCTGAGCCACACCCCTTGAGCCCCACCTTCTGAGCCCCCATCTCCTGAACCCCACCTCCTGAATCCCACCTCCTGAGCCACACTTCTTGGACCACACCACCTGAGCCACACTTCCTGGACCACACTTCATGAACCCCACCTCCTGAGCCACACATCCTGAGCCACACTTCCTGGGCCACACATCCTGAGCAACACCTGGGCCACACCACCTGAGCCACATCTCAACACACTACGCTCTTCTTAACTTTATAAAACTCGTTAGGACTCTTCCTTCAGTAATCTACTTAGGACAGCGTCATCATTCTCCAGGGTCTGAGAGAGAGGGCGTCTGTCTGTTTTCAAGTCTGTCTAGACATATGGCTAAATTATACTTTCTTTACAACTTAATACTTAATTGGTAACAGTGGTGAATGGTACAATCATACTATTGGGTGAGAAGATTGGTGTCAATGTTATCTGTTGGAGGCGGTATATATACATTGGTGATAGTGGTGCTCATTTTTAGGTATAATATTTCTAGGACACATTGGTGACAGTGGTGTGTGTTGACGGTATAATCGGTGGAAATATTGGTGTCAGTTGTAGCCATTCAAGGTGTTGTATTTAGTTATATAACTTAGTATGGGAGATGTTCTTAACTGTTTTATATGTACAGTTGCAGACAAAATTCCCCGAACACTTGGCAATATCTGGTATATGCTTCCGGGTTATATCATTTACAGCATTTTTTGGTCGCATTAAGTCGGAATCACAAAATGGAGAAAGCATTCCTTAATACGAAGAAAAGTCTGAGAAATTAAGTTAAAATTACAATATCTCACCAAATGATCCTTAAGTACTGACCTGCCAGATACAGCCAAGTGTACAGAGAATTTTGTCCGTAACTATACAAAGCATTTTTAGTGACTTACAGTGAGGAGTTCCTAGGCCATACACACTGTTGTTTTGCTTCTTGACCTAACCTAACCTAACCTAACCATGACACTCCTGTAGATTCAGTGCAGATTGGAAAAAGATACATTGGCGGAAGTACATTGTAAACTTGAAGCAACATCTGTATATGAAAATTACATTAAATAACAATAATAATGATGTATACTACTGGTTCCATTGTATACCACTGGTTCCATTGTATACCTGTAAACGATTAAGGATCACCTGAAGATTAGACACCTAAGCTTTTTTCGACTGATGATTTAACACCCTAATGCTAACCTTACGGTTGGGTTGGGTTGGATTGGATTAGATCGGTTTGGAATGGATTGTGCTGGGTTGGTTTAGATGGACTTGCGGAGCCCCTTAAGATCCTATTTTGCAAATGCCTGGATGAGCAAAAGGTCCCTGATGATTGGAAAATGGTTTATGTTAGACCTGTACTCAAGAAGGGCGACCAGTGAACTTGACTAGCATAGTGTGCAAAGTACTAGAGTGGATCGTGAAAGATGCCATGATGGAACATCTACGAAATAACCTTGTAAAGGAGTGTCAACACGGTTTATGCCGGGAAGATCCTGCTTAACACAATTATTCAAGGTGCTAGATGTTCGGACTCAAATTCTAGAACAAGGTGGAAATATTGACACTATACTGTATACCTAGATTTTGTCAAGGCGTTCCACATTCGACAGCATACCCTATGAAAGGGTGAGAATCAAAGTGGAAGGGTTTGGGATTCAAGTGTTAAATCTGAGTGGGGCCGTGTAACCAGTGGGGTTCCCCAGGGGTCAGTACTAGGCCCACTCTTGTTCATAATCTACATAAACGATCTAGATACTGGGATCAGCAGTGACATAAGCAAGTTTGCGGATGACACCAAAATAGGGCGGCAAATTAATTCAGGGCAGGATGCAAATGCATTACAGGAGGATCAAAAACCGGCTTTGCAGGGGTGGTCTGAAAAAATGGCAAATGAAATTCAACACCCTTAAGTGCAGCGTGCTTAATATTGGAAGAACAAATACTTATAATGTGTGTACAGCCTTAACAACATCAACCTAGAAAAGTCGACTTGTGAAAAAGACCTAGGGGTACTTGTAAGCCCGGACCTACGGCCTAGAAAACGGTGCCTTAATGTTCAAAATAAGGCAAACAGTATTGGGTTTTATATCTAGAAGTGTAAGTTACAAGAGTGCAGAGGGTCTTATTGCAACTATATCTTGCGCTAGTCAGGCCGCACCTCGATTATGTGGTTCAGTTCTGGTGCCCCTATTATAGAATGGATATCAATTCACTAGAGTTGGTGCAGCGAAGAATGACAAAAATGATTCGGGACTTAGGAAACCTTCCATATCAGGATAGGTTAAGAAACTTAACCCATTCCTAGAAAGACGAAGAGTGCGGGGAGATATGATAGAAGTATTTAAGTGGTGAAAGGAATCAATAAAGGGGATATAGATAAAGTTCTTATAATATCCGAGCAGGATGGGACTCGGAGCAACGGATTCAAGTTGGATAAGTTTAGGTTTGGAGGAGATAGGAAGAAACTGGTTCACAATAGTGGTGGACGAGTGGAACAAGCTTAGCAACTTTGTAGTAAGTGCGGGAACTCTGGAAAGTTTCAAAAGGAGGCTAGATAGATTCATGGATGATAGAGAGTGGTAGTAACTCTCGACAGGAGCTGCCATGCACAGGCCAACCGGCCTATTGCAGACTCCTTATTTTCTTATGTTCTTATGTCCTAGCGTGGATCGGAGACTTTCTGCATGACCGTAAACAGTGTGCGGTGTGGTGGTAAATGGTACGAAATCGTCATGTGTGTCTGTGACTAGAGGGGTACCACAAGGCAGTGTACTGGGCCTGTTGTTGTTTGTCTGTTTCATTAATGACATACCATAAGCTATTCACTCCTCCATACAAATGATGCTAAGTTATTTAGGGAAATTAAGAACCAAACAGACTGTGAAGAGTTGCAGGAAGATCTCTATGAGCTTCAAGAATGGTCGAGGAAATGGCTGCTAAGATTCTACGTCACGAAGTGCAAGAAGATGCACCTGGGTCACACCAATTGAGCTTCTAACCACGTGAACCCATTTTTCTCTTCAAAGGAAAGTAATTAAATCAGTAAACTAAATTAAGGTAACCCGTATGTTAAAATTCAACTAATTAATTATTCTTATCGGTTAACTAACAAAAAATATTTAATTGATCCAGCGGTGGTAAGCAGATCATGAAAACCGATCACATATACAAGACAATACTATCCTAAAACTATAGCTTGCGCTTGTGAGACCTCACTTGGATTACGCAGTCTCAGTTCTGGTCACCGTACTACAGAATGGATATTGACTCCCTCGAAAGCATTCAGAGGAGAATGACAAGACTAATCCCGGTCATCTTAATTTGCACTCCCTCGAGAGACGTAGAGTGAGGGGCGATATGATCGAGGTGTATAAATGGAAGTGAGGGCAAAAAAAGAGGTGATATAGTTAAGGTACTCAAACTATCCAACCAGGAGCGAACTCGTAGCAATGGTTTTAAATCAGACATTTTAAGATTTAGGCGCGAGATATGTAAACATTGGTTTGGAAGAGTAGTGGATGAGTGGAACAAGTTACCGAACTTCATCATTAACTCGAACACGCTGGATAGCTTCAAATATAGGCTGGGCGGGGTCACCTCATGTGAGATCATGTAATTCACCCCCAAAAGTAATACCCCTTCTCTCAGCTGCCTTTTCAACCGATCAAAGTTTGTCCTTCTGAAATCTGGGACTTCAATGGAATTTTTCTTGCATCTGACAACATTAAGTTCTACTTTAAATCACGTGATCCCATGCTGTTCGTTCCCCACTACTAGTGAGGTTTTTGTTTGACATGTCCGGTGATTCTATGCTGACAAAAAAGTCCTGAACTGTTTCAAGAAAATCAGGTTCAGATCGGTCAGAGGTCACAATCTATTGACCTTGTTGAGTATGACCATAGAATTGAGCAATATGCCTCACACTTTTTTGTCTCGAGTACAATATAGCTCCAGGGTGAGATATTTGATGTATCCCTTACCTTATAGCTGAGATACATATTATTCTGTCGTGTGTGTTGGTGGTGAATTTTGTGGAATTGGTGGCGGAGTATGTGGTGGAGTTTGTAGTGGAGTTTGTGGTGGTGCGGTGAATTTTGTGGAGTACGTGGTGGATTGGTGGTGGTGTTTGTGGTCAAGTACTGTATAAATAGAGGTGTGATGGTGTTTGTGGTGAGGTGCAGGGAGGTGTGTAGTGGAGTATGTGGTAGTATGTGGCGGAGTAGAAGTATAGTGGAGGAGTGGTGTGATGGTGTTTGTAGGAGTATGAGTATGGTGTAGTTTGTGTGAAGTATATAGGGGTGGCGGAGTATGCAGTGGAGTGTGTGGGGGAGTTTGCAAAATGTTATTTTCGCCAACACAAATCGCTAGAATGGATTATTAAATTGTGCTGTCCGGCGTGGAACTTATAGGACAAGTAGTGTGTGTGTGTGTTTGTGAATGTGTGTGTATGTCCACGTAATGAATTTTGGAATTTTGTCGGTGGACATCGGTTAGTTTATTGCTCTCCCAATATTCATCCTGTGTAAAGATTACAGAGCAAAGGTCACACACACACACACACACACACACACACACACACACACACACACACACACACACACTGGTATATGTTGCAAGAGGACATGAGACTGTTTATGTATTCACAAGCACGATGTTATATACTTTAACATTAATACACAAACTCAGCTCAAGTAGTGTTGTGTTGATTCAGTTATACAGTAGGATATAGTTCACTGAGTAGGATAATTACCTTGATGCCTGCAGTCTGTACGCATGAAACTGATGCCGATACACACTCACGAATGCACGGACACGCACACGGACACCACAAGCTCACGGACATACAAGCATACGGACACACAAGCATGCTGACACACTAGCACACGGACATGCACGTATATAAGCACATGCATAGAACACACGGACGCGAACATGCATACCTAACCTAACTAGATAGAATTTATATAACCTAACCTAACCTAACCTAACCAGAGAAGTTAAATAGCCGGGTGTTTTCCAAAGTTTCATAAACTCTAATATTGATGGACTTACGTAAAATGACGAAGTTGTTGAAGTTCAGTAATAACATAACAGTCGGTCTGTCAGTCGGTCAGTCAGTCGGTCTGTCAGTCTTCCCAAACAGTTATCGTTTATCAGTTTGTTATCACCCGACATGATAGTCCTACATTAAACAAGTACAATTAAAGTTAGGTTAGGTTAGTTTAGTCAATAGTTATATTAGGTTAGGTTAGGTTTGGTTAGTTAAGGTCAGGTCAGGACAGATAAGGTTAGGTTAGATTAAGTGAATGTGGCGTCACTTAACTTAATATGGAACAACGATAGATATTTTATTTGATAAATAAGCGTCCTCTCCTACACTCTCCTCTCCTCCTCCTCAACCCCTCCTCCCCATCTGCCCCCTCCTCCCCACTCCTGCCCTCCACCCACCTCCTCCCACCCACTCTGCCCCTCCTCCCACTCTACCCCTCCTCCCCACCCCCTCCTCCCACATACCTCTACCCTCTCCCACCCACCTCTACCCCTCCCCCCTACCCTGCCCTCCTCCTCAAACCTACCTCTAACCCCTCCTCCCCACCTGCCCCCTCCCACCCACCACCCCCCTCTCCCCACCTCGACCCCCCTCTCCCACCCACCTCTAACCCCTCCCACCTACCCCACCCCCCCCCTCTCCCACCCTCACTCCCTGCCCCTCCTCAAACCCACTCTAACCCCCTCCCCTCCCTACCTATGCCCCCTCCTCCCACCTCTCCACCTCTGCCCCTCTCCCACCTACCCCCTGCCCCCTCCTCCACACCTACCTCTTAACCCCTCCTCCCCTACCCCCCTCCCCCTCTCCCACCCACCTCTGCCCCCTCCTTCCCCTACCTCTGACCCCTCCTCCCACCCACTCCCACCCCCTCTCCCACCCACTCCCACCCTCCCACATACCCCACCCCCCCTCTCCCCACCTACCTCCACCCTCTCCCACCCACTCCCCTCCCCCTCCCACCTACCCTCTGGCCCCCCTCCTCCCTACCTCTGCCCCCCTCCCCACTCCTCCCTCCCACCACCCCCTCTGTCCTCCCACCCACCTCTGCCCTCCCTTCCCCTACCTCTGCCCCTCCTCCCACCCACCTCTGCCCCCCTTCTTCCACCACCCTGACCCCTCCCTCCCACCTACCTCTGCCTCCTCCCACCCACTCTGCCCCCACCTCTCACCTACCTCTGCCCCTCCTCCCTACCTCTGCCCCCCTTCCCACTCCACCTGTCCCTCCTCCTCCCACCTACCTCTGCCCTCCTCCCCTATCTCTGCCCCCTCCTCCCCATCCACCTCTGCCCTCTCCTCCCCTACCTCTGCCCCCTCCTCCCCCCACCCTCCGCCCTCTCTCCTCCCCACACCTCCTCCCCCTCTCTCCTCCCCTACCTATGCCCCCTCCTCCCACCTATCTCTGCCCCCCTCCTCCCACTCCTCTGCCTTCTCCTCCCCTACTCTGCCCCCTCTCCCCTACCAATGCCCCTCCTCCCCTACCTCTGCTTTTCCTCCCTACCTCTTCTGTCCCCCTCCTCCCCTACATCAGCCCCTTCTCCCACCTACCTCTGCCCTCTCTCCTCCCTACCTCTGCCCCCTCCTCCCCTACCTCTGCCCCCCTCCTCCCCCACCAATGCCCTCCTCCCTACCTCATCTGCCCCCTCTCCTCCCACCTCCACCTCTCTGCCCCCTCCTCCCACCTACATCTCCCCTCCTCCCACCCACCTATGCCCCCTCTCCTCCCCTATCTATGCCCCTCCTCCCCACTCACCTCTGCCCCCCTCTGCTCGTGTTCTGAATAAGTTCTATATACAGAGCGAACACAAACACCTAGTTTTAGTTCAATTTACTGATAAGAGATATGTACACAGGAGTAGCGCTCTCAACCTGTCTGCTGGTCAACTGCTCTATAGACGACGTATGGTCAGTGACACATTACAGCTTCCATATGTCGCCAGGCACATTAATTGCCATGTGGGACATTGATAAATACATTGCCACACGCCACTAGCTAGGCTAATTAATATGAGCCATACAAATACATAGCATAATATAAATACATACAGAATATACATACACCTCCCCTCCTACCTACCTCTATCCCCTCCTTCCACCTACTTCTGCCCCCTCCTTCCCCTACTCCTCACCCTCCTTCCCCCTACCTCTACCCCCCCCTTCCCCCACCCTCTGCCCCCCTTCTCCCACCTATCTCTGTCCTCCTTCCCCCACCTCTGCCCCCTCTTCCCACCCTCTGCCTGCTCCCTCCCACCTATCTCTGCCCCCTCCTTCCCCTACCTCTGCCCCCCTTCCCCACCTCTGCCCCAACCCCGCCTTCCTCTATCATCCCTCCTTCCCTATTCTGCCCTCTTCCTCTACCTCTGCCCCTCTTCCCTACCTCTGCCCTCCTCCACCCTATCTCTTCATGCCCTCCCTTCCCCTACCTCTGCCCCCTCTTCTCCCTCTCCTCTGCCCCCTCCTCCTCCACCTACCTCTATCCCCCTCCTTCCCCTACTTCTGCCCCTCCTTCCCCTACTTCTGCCCCCTCCTTCCCTACCTCTGCACCCTCTCCTTCCCCTACCTCTACCCCTCTTCCCCACCTCTGCCCCCTCCTCCCCCTACCTCTGCCCCTCCTCCCCTACCTAAGTAGTTTTAGAGTTGACATTTAATAGAAGCTAATACAGTACTGTATGACTTGACCGACCAAAGAGACCTACCTAACCTTATCTAACTGTGAACCTGCCATATTAAACAGAAAGAACCGTATTTACCGGCGTATATGGCGCATTATTTTTTTAAATGTATCCCAAATTTCCCTGCGTCTAATGCACCCGTATTATGGATGGGAAGCCGAGCTGCCTTGGCGGAGGTGCCTAGGTAGGTAGTCTGGGACGAGCAGTAGTCCATTAAGTACAAAAATTGTGTTACTAATAATATTAATCACAATAAACTACTGAAAAACAAGCCAAATTATCACAATCTTACGGCAAATTTGCCGAAGACAAATAATGGTTTACATTGGCCATTGGCTTAACGGCAGAGGGAAGCTCACAACTTCTCACTGCACCTCCTTCCCCAACATACATAACCCACACCAGATAAATGTCTTACATTATTTAAGGACTGTATTACCTTTAAGAAACATTTGTTTATTATCTAAATGAAAAATACCCTAGAAAGAATAAAGAAATGTTTACAAAGTTCAGCCGCCAGTCAGCCATTTGCAATGAGTCGATGACGCCAAAACAATAGCGAAGGTGCTACACCCTGGTGGCTGATCGCGGCAACACACAACATCACAGCCAAAAATACGAGTTTCACATCCTGTTGGTAATTCTCTAGACCAAAATATAAACAAGTCACACAGCTGCTCTGGTCAGAGGTAGAGTTGGGTTAGTATAATGTTACTATATATGGTTAACTACTTGATTCCTGTATATATTGTATTTACATGCACAAAATCATATGTTTTCCCCCACAAAACCACTTTAAAATCACTTTCAATAATTGTATGACGAAACTTACTAAAAGAAAAAAAATCCACAAAACATCCTCGTAAAATAGGGGTGCGTCTTATGCTGTGGTGCGTCTTATATGCCGGTACCAATGAAAGTAACTTTGTTGAAGGGTCACCGTGTAATTTGTATTATTGTGGACGTGAGAGTACGCTCGGACTCAGCGACTCGGTTATAAAAAAACACTATGAGGCGAATTGGTAGATTTTTCGGCGGAGTATTTACGGCAAATAAGTAATTATTCGCATATAAAGCACGAAGATGCATCATTTTAGTGTCGCGTGATAATTTTGTCCTGTGCTTTCCCCCAATTTCCCTCATTCTTCATGCACCTGCCCACTACAGGTGATTTATGATCATAGATAGAGAAAAAGAATAAAAAATAAAGTTGTTATAATTAAAATAAAAAATTGTGGCCTCTTAAAATACTGTACTATAACGAAAAGAATATCTATGGAAAATATGAACAAAATCGAACAACCCTTTCTGGTGGTAGTGGTGTTCTGAGAAAACACAAAAAACATAACTGAAACCTGACCTAACCTAACCTTTTCTAACCCAGAAAACTTAAAAAAATATATAAAGGTTACTATATTTAACCAATGATAACAGAAAAAGGTTATTTCATTAATATTTTTTGTGTGTTCAATGTTTTGATGTTTTGGTAGTGAGTCAGTTCTTGTCTTCAGCATTTATAGGTCACGAGGGAGGCTCGAATACGCTAAGAAAAAAATGTTTGCACTTACGTAAATCTCCCGATAGATTTGAACTCTTTCTCTGATTGGTCACAGCAGATCATGTGAAATTACAGTTAAATATATATAAATATTAAATCCCGCAAAATTGTTTATCCCCCGGTAGTGAAATAAGAATCTGTCAATATTGTTTTAGCTTCGTCCTGTGTTGGTCCCATCCACGAAATGTAAACACTATTGGATGTGTATGAAACCAGGTTTACCGAATCGGTTTTTGCGCGTCCATCACATATGGTTAGGTTAGGTTTTCAGTTTTTATTTTTTATTTTTTAACCCCATATGTTCAGTCTAACTCACTTTGGAAGATTCATAGTTGTTGGAAGTGTAAAAGGAAATAAAGGTCATATTTATTTATTAGAAAAAATACATAATAAAAATAGGTTAAATTATCGTTTCGGCGAAGCACTAATTTTCCGAAGGTCAGAATAATTTCAACCTGACTTAACCTAACATAAATTCGCTGTATTACCAAAACGATAATAATACCCAAAAACCAATTCAAGTAATCAATTTCTCTACATATACGAAGTTGTTTGACCCAGATTCCAGGTCAAATAACCATGGGCTATTTGACCTGGACCTGCGGGAATTGTATACGATTTTAATGGGATTGTAATCGGGATGGTTGTGGGCATTAAACTAATCATTACACTACGGTATTATTTAATTGTATAATATTCTGTGGGCAAAAGTATTTACTGTAGTTTGATTTTAGATCACGTTCAAATAACCAGTGGTTATTCTGGCAGATATTGATCTAATAGCCCCTGCCTATAATATAATACAGTAGTCTTAGTGTTTTCCAGGATGCTTCAAGGACCAACAAAACATCTCTGTGTGACAAGTTCTGACTGAACTATACAGACTGTCCGGACTCGTATATGACACCGTTACGGCAACCGGTGAAACACTGCTGACGTGTGGGAGGTAAGACTCACTTTGTTACTTCACATCATGTTGTTGTCATTAGGTGCACAAGGTGAGTCTAATACATGTAAAAGTGTGTACATATTTATGTAAATGTTTGTGTGTCTAAAGTCATGTCCCATTGTGTCGGTGGTACGTGACCTCTCAAAATATGGCCCAGATTCACGTTTTCCATCCCATACAAAATTTTGAAATGTGACTTTATTTTGTTTTTCTCTATAGTATAGTACAGTATATTAATAACTTTTAGCTTCGTTTTCAAAGCATACTTTCATTGTTTATCAATTATGATACTCTACAAATACTGTGCTACTTTTTATACCTTTATCTACTTGTATGTTTCACTTCAGTTAATTGAACTTTTTGCATAGGTTTGAAGAATACTTAGTACAAGTGTTAATTTTTACAGAGTGAAATACTTTAACTTAAGCAATATTTTCAGGCACTTTCTCCATCACTGCCTAAAGTGGACCTGAATGTGAACTAAAATGAAGTTGGCTGAACATAGAGTTAACTGTACCTTAAGTTAAGTGGACCTCAAGTGAACTGGACCTGAAGTTAAGTGGACCTAAAGTATTGCGTGGTATTTTACTTAATATTGTTCTACAGACATTCCCCAGTTTATAAGAGTACTGTGCCTTAGAAACCTATTGTAAATTGAATAATTTTTTCCGATAGACTGGCATTATAAAAGCCAAAATACTTTTCTACACGGAAAAACCTTCCCCCAAATTATGTACAGTCCCCCCAAAAAAGTATTGATAGATTTTCTATTGGGAAAATTTTAAATGGCTGATGAAATGCTTTGATATGATCCCCAGTGCATCAGCATATGTTGGTACACTGCTCACCATATCAGCAACAGCTAGAGATTGGGGGAGGGAGTCGTCCTTGTATGTCATACTAGATACTTCAATATAACAAGAAATCCATTAAGCTATTTTAATACTGTAAACGTATCATGCTGGGTAGGCATATGTAAACAGGCCACTGACTGTTGATTACAATAACACCGAAATATACATCGAATGAAAGAGATTCGGAACATCATAACCGAGACCGAGACAGACCTCAAGGCGGATATTTCACCATTATGTCGTTGTAGCAGAGTTTCATTCTTACTGATATGCAGAATACACTTACTCGTGTTGTTGACGATATGTCTGATTTATGAAGAGTGACTAAGCAAATAGTACTCGATATTAGAGTGAACAGCTACAGCAATAGACAATATATTGGTCTAAATGGGAGCTACCATATATTATTGATGTGTAAATGGTATTGGTTTAACACCAAAAAAAGGTTTCAAATGAGTGTGTCGCCAGTTGTTTCATGGAGCCTAACCCATAGCGATACTGTGTGGGTTCGCTCACCCCAGTTTGCCGAGCTATCTCGGCGTTATAAGAACATAACATAAGAAAGTGGGATACTGCAGGAGGCCGACTGGCCCATACAGGGCAGATCCCTTTCACACCCATCACACTCGTCGTTAGTGTGTATATATATATATATATATATATATATATATATATATATATATATATATATATATATATATATATATATATATATATATATATATATATATCAACAACCTTACCCCGCCAGGACTCGAACTTATTGATTATATGTAGAAGTCCGAGTGCTTTATGGGCTAATGAAATATATATGGAACCCCGTGTTTCGAAAACAGTTTTGGTAAAACGTTACTCTGATCACTTACGAGGCACGGGTAGTCCCCTATTGGAGGTTCACGGCGCCATAAGCTCGATGAACAGGCTTTGTGTGAAATATAACAAAGTCTAGGACTGCTTTTAGTGTCCTAGTGGTCTAGAGGTAACGTTCCCCGGTGGTCACACACATAAGATCGTGGGTTCGAGTCCTCTCGGGGTGAGGTTGTTGATTATATGTAGAAGTTCGAGTGCTTTATGGGCTAATGAAATATATATATATATATATATATATATATATATATATATATATATATATATATATATATATATATATATATATATATATATATATATATATATATATATATATATATATATATATATATATATATATATATATATATATATATCAACAACCTTGGACTCCTTATTGATTATATGTAGACGTCCGAGCGCTTTATGGGCTAATGAAATATATATGGAACCTCGTGTTTCGAAGCCGGATTTGGTAAAACGTTACTCTGATCACTTCCGAGGCACGGGTAGTCCCCTATTGGAGGTTCACGGTACCATAAGCGCGATGAACAGGCTTTGTGTGAAAATTACAAAGCCTAGGACTGCTTTTTAGTGTCCTAGTGGTCTAGAGGTAACGTTCCCCGGTCACACACATAAGATCGTGGGTTCGAGTCCTGGCTGGGTGAGGTTGTTGATTATATATATATATATATATATATATATATATATATATATATATATATATATATATATATATATATATATATATATATATATATATATATATATATATATATATATATATAATCAAAAACCTCACCCTGCCTCTTCTGGGGCAGACCCCTACCATCTTCTGGGGTAAGATCCTACTGTATTCTGGGGCAGAATCTTTCCATCTTCTGGGGCGAATTCCTACCACCGTTGAAGGCGGAATCCTACCGTATTCAGGCGCAGAATCCTACCGTATTCTGGTGCAGAATTCTACCGTATTCTGCAGTGGAATCCTACCGTATTGTGAGCGGAATCCTACCGTTTTCTGGAGCGATATCCTACTGTCTCCTTGGGCAGAATCCTAGCATACTCTGGGGCGGAATCCTGCCCTATTCTGGGACGGAATCCTTCCGAATTCTAAGGCGGAATCCTACTTTTTCCTGGGGCAGAATCCTACCGTATTTTGGGCGGAATCCTACCCTATTTTTGGGCGGAATCCTACCCTATTCTGGGGCAGAATCTTACCCTATTCTGGGACAGAACCCAACCATCTTCTGGGGAGGGATACTACCGTACTCTGGGGCAGAATCCTACAGTCTACTGGCGTGGATTCCTACCATATTCTGGTGAACAATCCTACCATGTTCTATGGCATAATCCTAATGTCTTCTGGGGCGGAATCCTATTGTCTTTTTGGGCGGATTCATATCGTTTTCTCGGGCGGATTTCTACCGCCTTTGGGGAGTAAATCCTATCGTCTTTTGGGGCGGAATCCTACTGTCCTCTGGGGCGAAATCCTACCATTTTAGCGTGTGGAATCCTGCCGTTGTTTAGAGCGAAATAATAACATCTTATAGGGCGAAATCCTCCAGTATTCTGGCGAAGAATCTACCATTTTCTGGCGCAGAATCCTACCGTCTTCTGCGGCAGAATCCTACCGTCTTCTGGGGCAGAATCCTACCGTCTTCTGGGGTGGAATCACACTGTATTCTGAGGCGGAATCCTACAGTCTCCTGGGTCAGAATCCTACCGTATTTTGGGCAGAATCCTACCCTATTCTGGGGCGGAATCATACCGTATTCTGGGGCAGTATTCTACCGTATTCTGGAGAGGAATCCTACCGTATTCTGGGCGGAATCCGACCGTTTTCTCGGGCAGAATTTTACTTTCTTTGGGGACAAAATCCTTCCGTCTGCCAGCGCAGAATCCTACCGTTTTCTGGAGCGATTTCCAACCGTCTCCTTGGACAAAATCCTAGCCTATTCTGGGTCGGAATCCTATCCTATTGTGGGACAGAATACCTACCTTATTCTGAGGTGGAATCCTACCATTTTCTGGTGCCGAATCCTACCTTATTTTGGGCGGAATCCTACCCTATTCTGGGGCAGAATCCTACCATATTCTGGGGCGGGATCCTACCATATTCTGGGGAATAATTCTACCGTCTTCAGGGGCGGATTTCTACCATCTTCTATTGCGGAATCCTACCGTATTCTGGCGCAGAAACCTACCGTATTCTGGCGCAGAATCCTACCGTATTCTGGCGCAGAATCCTACCGTATTCTGGGGCAGAATTCTAGCCGTATTCTGGAGAGGAATCCTACCGTATTCTCGCCGGAATCAGACCGTTTTCTGGGGCAGAATGTTACCGTCTTTGGGGAAAGAATCCTATCGTCTGCTGGCGCAGAATCCTAACGTTTTCTTGAGCAATATCCTACCGTCTCTTTGGGCAGAATCCTAGCATATTCTGGGGCGAAATCCTACCGTATTCTTTGACGGAATCCTACCTTATTCTGAGTCGGAATCCTGCCGTCTCCTGGGGCTGAATCCTACCATATTAGGGGCGGAATCATACCCTATTCTGCGGTGGAATCCTACCCTATTGCCGGGCCGAATCCTACCCTATTTTGGGGCAGAACCCTACCATCTTCTGGGGCGGAACCATACCATCTTCTGGGATGGGGTCCTACCGTATTATGGGACAGAATCCTACCGTCTTCTTTGACGGATTCCTTCCATCTTCTAGGGCGGAATCCTACCGTCTGCTGGCGCAGAATCCTATCGTTTTCTGGAGCGATATCCTCCCGTTTCCTTGGGCAGAATCCCACCGTATTTTGGGCGGAATCCTATCCTATTCTGGGTCGGAATCCTACCTTATTCTGGGGCAGAACCCTACCATCATCTGGTTTGGGATCCTACCGTATTCTGGGGCCGAATCCTTCCGTCTTCTAAGGCGGATTCCTTCCATCTTCTAGGGCGGAATCCTACCCTATTCTGGGTCGAAATCCTACCCTATTCTGGGTTGGAATCCTACCCTATTCTGGGTCGGAATCCTAATCAATTCTGGGGAGGAATCCTACCCTATTCTGGGGAGGAATCCTACCCTATTCTGGGAAGGAATCCTACCTTATTCTGGGGCAAAACCCTTCCATCTTCTGGGGCGGGATCCTACCGTAACCTGGGGCAGAATCCTACCGTCTTCTGGGGAGGGATCCTACCGTATTCTAGGGCATAATACTACCGTATTCTGGAGCGGAGTCCTACTGTATTGTGGGTGGAATCCGACCGTTTTCTTGGGCAGAATCTTACCGTCTTTGGGGACCTAATCGTACCGTCTGCTGGCGCACAATCCTGCCGTTTTCTGGAGCGATTATCCTATCGTCTCCTTGGGCAGAATCCTACGGTATTTTAGGCGGAATCCTATCCTCTTGTGGGTCGAAATCCTACCCTATTCTGGGGTAGAACCCTACCATTTTCTGGGTTGGGATCCTACCATATTCTGGGGCAGAATCCTAGCGTGTTCTGAGGCGGAAGCTTGCACCATTCTTGGACGGAATCCTATCCTCTTCTAGGACGGGATCCTATCGTATTCTGGGAAAAAATCCTACCGTCATCTTGGGCGGTTTCGTACCATCTTCGAGGGCGTCAGCCTACCGTATTTTGGCGCAAAATCCTACTGTATTCAGGGGCAGAATACTACCGTATTTCGCAGCGGAATCCTACCGTATTGTGGGCGGAATCCGACCGTTTTCTGGGGCACAATCTTACCCTCTTTGGGGACAGAATCCTACCGTCTGCTGGCGCAGAATCCTACCGTTTTATGGTGCGATTTCCTACCGTCTCCTTGGGCAGAATCCTAGCCTATTCTGGGGCGGAATCCTATCCTCTTGTGGGACAGAATACCTACCTTATTCTGAGGCGAAATCCTACCGTTTTCTGGTGCAGAATCCTACCGTATTTTGGGCGGAATCCTACCCTATTCTTGGGCAGAATCCTACCATGTTCTGGGGCGGGATCCTACCATATTCTGGGAATAATCCTACCGTCTTCAGGGGCGGATTTCTACCATCTTTCATTGCGGAATCCTACCGTATTCTGGCGCAGAATCCTACCGTACTCTGGGGCAAATTTCTACCGTATTCTGGAGAGGAATCCTACCGTATTCTGGCCGGAATCAGACCGTTTTCTGGGGCAGAATGTTACCGTCTTTGGGGAAAGAATCCTATCGTCTGCTGGCGCAGAATCCTAACGTTTTCTTCAGCAATATCCTACCGTCTCCTTGGGCAGAATCCTAGCGTATTCTGGGGCGAAATCCTACCGTATTCTTCGACAGAATATTACCTTATTCTGAGACGGAATCCTGCCGTCTCCTGGGGCTGAATCCTACCATATTAGGGGCGGTATCATACCCTATTCTGGGGCGGAATCCTACCCTATTTCCGGGCCGAATCCTACCCTATTTCCGGGCCGAATCCTACCCTATTCTGGGGCAGAACCCTACCATCTTCTGGGGCAGAACCCTAACATCATCTGGGATGGGGTCCTGCCGTATTATGGGGCAGAATCCTACCGTCCTCTGGGACGGATTCCTTCCATCTTCCAGGGCGGAATCCTACCGTATTCTGGCGCAGAATCCTCACGTATTCTGTGGCGAAATTCTACCATATTCTGGAGCGGAATCCTACTGTATTGTGGGTTCTATCCGACCATTTCTGGGGTAGAATCTTACCGACTTAGGGGACAGAATCCTACCGTCTGCTGGCGCAGAATCCTATCGTTTTCTTTAGCGATATCCTACCGTTTCCTTGGGCAGAATCCAAGCGTATTCAGGGGCGGAATCTTACCCTATTCTGGGACGGAATCCTACCTTATTCCGAGGCGGAATCCTACCCTATTCTGGAGCGGAATCCTACCCTATTCTGGAGCGGAATCCTATCCTATTCTGGGGCAGAACCCTACCATCTTCTGGGGCAGGATCCTACCGTATTCCTAAGCGGAGTTCTACTGTATTGTGGGTGGAATCCGACCACTTTCTTGGGCAGAATCTTAACCTCTTTGGGGACAGAATCCTACTGTCTGCTGGCGCAGAATCCTACCGTTTTCTGGGGCAGAATCCTACCGTATTTGGGTCGGAATCCTACCCTGTTATGGGTCGGAATCCTACCCTATTTTCGGGGGGAATGCTACCCTATTCTTAGGCATAACCCTACCATGTTCTGGGGCAGTATCCTATTGTATTCTGGGGCAGAATGCTACTGTCTTCTGGGGCGGATTCCTTCCATCTCCTAGGGAGGAATCCTACCGTATTCTGGAGGAGAATCCTTCCGTATTCTTGGGCAGAATTCTACCGTAATTCCGGAGCGGAATCCTACTGTATTGTGTTCGGAATCAGACCGTTTTCTGAGTCAGAATCTTACCGTCTTTGGGGACAGAATCTTACTGTCTGCTGGCGCAAAATCCTACCGTTTTCTGGAGCGATATCCTACCGTCTCTTTGGCAGAATCCTAGCGTATTCTGTTACGGAATCCTACCTTATTCAGAGGCGGAGTTCTACCGTCTCCTGGGGCAGAATCCTACCCTATTCTGGGGTGGAATCCTACCTTATTCTGGGGCTGAACCCTACCCTCTTCTGGGGCAGAACCCTACCCTCTTCTGGGGAGGGATCCTACCTTATTTTGGGGCAGAATTTTACCGTCTTCTGGGGCGGATTCCTTCCCATCTTCTAGGGCGGAATCATATCGTATTCTGGCGCAAAATCCTACCGTATTTTGGGGCAGAATTCTACCGTACACGTATTCTTGAGTAGAATCCTATTGTAATGTGAGCGGAATCCTACCGTTTTCTGGGGAGAATCTTACCGTCTTTGGGGATAGACTCCTACCGTCAACTGGCGCAGATTCATACCGTTTTCTGGAGCGATATTCTACCGTCTCCTTTGATAGAATCCTAGCGTATTCTGGGGCGGATTCTTACCCTATTCTGGGACGGAATCCTATCATATTCTGAGGCGGAATCCTAACGTCTCCTGGGGCAGATTTCTTCCGTATTTTGGTCGGAATCCTATCCTATTCTGGAGCGGAATCCTACCCTATTCTGGGGCAAAATCCTACCCTATTCTGGGCCAGAACCCTGCTATCTTCTGGGGTGGGATCCTACTGTTTTCTGGGGCAGAATCTTTCCGTCTTCTCGGGCGAATTCCTACTATCGTCGAAGGCGGAATCCTCTTGTATTCTGGCGCAGAATCCTACCGTATTGTGGGCGGAGTCATACCGTTTTTTGTCGCGTTATCCTAATGTGTCCTTGGAAAAAATCCTAGCATAATCTGGGGCGGAATCCTGCCCTATTCTAGGACGGAATCCTACCATATTCTGAGGTGGAATCCTACTGTCTTCTTGGGCTGATTCTTATCGTTTTCTCGGGCGGATTTCTACCGTCTTTGGGGGAGTAAATCCTCCCGTCTTATGTGGCGGAATCCTACTGTCTTCTGGGGCGAAGCCCTACCATTTTAGCGGGTGGAATCCTGACGTTTTTTAGGGCGAAAGAATAACATCTTATAGGGCGAAATCCTACAGTATTCTGAAGCAGGATCCTACCATTTTCTGGGGCAGAATCCTACCGTCTTCTCGGGTGGAATCATACCGTATTCTGAAGCGGAATCCTACCATGTCCTGGGACAGAATGCTACCGAATTTGGGGCTGAATCCGACCCTATTCTTGGAAGGGGAATCCTACCGTATTCTGGGGCAGAACCCTACCATCTTCTAGGGCGGGATCTAACTGTATTTTGGGGCAGAATCCTACCGTCTTCTGGGGCGTATTCCTTCCATCTTCTATGGCGGAATCCTACCGTATTCTGGCACAGAATCCTACCGTATTCTGGGGCAGAAATCTACCGTATTCTGGGGCAGAATTCTAACGTATTCTGGCGCAGAAATCTACCGTACTCTGGGGCAGAATTCTACCATATTCTGGAGCGGACTCCTACTGTATTGTGTTCGGAATCAGTCCGATTTCTGAGCCAGAATCTTACCGTCTTTGGGAACAGTATCTTACTGTTTGCTGGCGCAAAATCCTACCGTCTGCTGTCGCAGAAGCCTACCGTTGTCTGGAGCGATTTCTTACCGTCTCCTTGGGCAGAATAGTAGCCTATTCTGGGGCGGAATCCTACCCTATTGTGGGACGGAATCCTACCTTATTCTGAGGCGGAATCCTACCGTTTTCTGGTGAGGAATCCTACCGTATTTTGGGCGGAATCCTACCCTATTCTGGAGAGGAATCCTACCCTATTCTCGGTCGGAATCCTACCCTATTCTGGGGCAGAATAATACTATCTTCTGGCGCGGGATCCTACCATATTCTGGGGACTAATCCTACCGTCTTCTGGGGCAGAATTCTACCGTATTTTGGAGCGGAATCCTACCGAGTTCTGGCCAGAATCAGACCGTTTTCTGGGGCAGAATGTTGCCGTCTTTGGGGAAAGAATCCTATCGTCTGCTGGCGCAGAATCCTAACGTTTTCTTGAGCAATATCCTACCGTCTCCTTGGGCAGAATCCTAGCATATTCTGCGTCGGAATCCTACGGTATTTTGGGACGGAATCCTACCTTATTCTAAGTCGGAATCCTACCGTATCCTGGGGCTGAATCCTACCATATTAGGGGCGGAATCCTACTGTATTCTGTGGCGAAAGTATACCATATTCTGGAGCGGAATCCTATTGTATTGTGGGTTGAATCCGACCGTTTTCTTGGGCAGAATCTTACTCTCTTTGGGTACAGAATCCTACCGTCTCCTGGTGCAGAATCCTACTGTATTTTGGCGCAAAATCCAACTGTATTTGGGGGCAGAATTCTACCGTATTCCGCAGCGGAATCCTACCGTATTGTGGGCGGAATCTGACCGTTTTCTGGGGCACAATCTTACCGTCTTTGGGGACAGAATCCTACCGTCTGCTGGCGCAGAATCCTACCGGTTTCTGGAGCGATTTCCTACCGTCTCCTTGGGCAGAATCCTAGCCTATTCTGGGGCGAAATCTTATCCTATTGTTGGACTGAATCCTACCTTATTCTGAGGCGGAATCCTACCGTTTTCTGGTGCAGAATCCTACCTTATTTTGGGCGGAATCATACCCTATTCTGTTGCAGAATCCTACCATGTTCTGGGGCGGGATCCTACCATATTCTGGGGAATAGTCCTACCGTCTTCAGGGGCGGATTTCTACCATCTTCTATTGCGGAATCCTACTGTATTCTGGCGCAGAATCCTACCGTATTCTGGGGCAGAATTCTACCGTATTCTGGAGCGGAATCCTACCGTATTCTCGCTGGAATCAGACCGTTTTCTGGGGCAGAATGTTACCGTCTTTGGGGAAAGAATCCTATCGTCTGCTGTTGCAGAATCCTAACGTTTTCTTGAGCAATATCCTACAGTCTCCTTGGGCAGAATCCTAGCGTATTCTGGGGCGAAATCCTTCCGTATTCTTCGACGGAATCCTACCTTGTTCTGAGTCGGAATCCTGCCGTCTCCTGGGGCTGAATCCTACCATATTAGGGGCGGAATCACCCTATTCAGTGGAATTTACCCCATTGCCCGTGGGCCGAATTTGTCTCTATTCTGGGGTAGGACCCCTTCCATCTTCTGGCGGAACCATACCATCTCTGGATGGGGGTCCTGTATTAT
Organism: Homarus americanus; assembly: GCF_018991925.1. Lineage (NCBI taxonomy): Eukaryota > Metazoa > Arthropoda > Malacostraca > Decapoda > Nephropidae > Homarus > Homarus americanus. The sequence continues at coordinate 8,997,392 of NW_024722158.1, forward strand.
GGGCAGAATCACTGTCTTCTGGGACGACTCTTCCATCTTCTAGCAGAATCCTATCGTCTGCTGTTGCAGAATCCTAACGTTTTCTTGAGCAATATCCTACAGTCTCCTTGGGCAGAATCCTAGCGTATTCTGGGGCGAAATCCTACCGTATTCTTCGACGGAATCCTACCTTGTTCTGAGTCGGAATCCTGCCGTCTCCTGGGGCTGAATCCTACCATATTAGGGGCGGAATCATACCCTAATCTGGGGTGGAATTCTACCCTATTGCCCGGCCGAATCGAACCCTATTCTGGGGCAGGACCCTTCCATCTTCTGGGGCGGAACCATACCATCTTCTGGGATGGGGTCCTACCGTATCATGGGGCAGAATCCTACTGTCTTCTGGGACGGACTCCTTCCATCTTCTAGGGCGGAATCCTACCGCCTGCTGGCGCAGAATCCTATCGTTTCTGGAACGATATCCTCCCGTTTCCTTGGGCCGAATCCAAGCGTATTCTGGGATGGAATCCTACCTTATTCTGAGGCAAAATCCTAGCGTCTCCTGGGGCAGAATCCCACCGAATTTTGGGCGGAATCCTATCCTATTCTGGGTCGGAATCCTACCTTATTCTGGGGCAGAACCCTACCCTATTCCGGGGAGGAATTCTACCCTATTCTGGGGAGGAATCCTACCCTATTCTGGGACGGAATCCTACCTTATTCTGCGGCGGAATCCTATCGTTTCCTGGAACGGAATCCTACCCTATTCTGTGGCAGAACCCTACCATCTTCAGGGGCGGAATCCTACCTTATTCTGAGGAGGAATCCTATCGTTTTCTGGAGCGGAATTCTTCCCTATTCTGTAGCGGAATCCTACCCTATTCTGGGGCAGAACTCTTCCATCTTCTGGGGCGGGATCCTACCGTATCCTGGGGCAGAATCCTACCGTCTGCTGGCGTAGAATCCTACCGTTTTCTGGGGCAGAATTCTATCGTAATCTGGGGCAGAATTCTACCTTATTCTGGAGCGGAATCCTACTGTATCGTGGGTGGAATCCGACCGTTTTCTGGGTCAGAATCTTACCGTCTTTGGGGACCGAATCGTACCGTCTGCTGGCGCACAATCCTGCCGTTTTCTGGAGTGATATCCTATCGTCTCCCTGCAATCCTAGCATATTCCTGGGAAGTGAATCTACTATTCTGGGACGGAACTCACTATTCTGAGTAAGGAACTCACCGCCTCCCTGGGCAGAATCCTGAACGGTATTTTTAGGCGGAATCCCATCTCTTCTGGTCGGAATCCTACCTTATTCTGGGTCAGAACGCTACCATCATCTGGTTTGGGATCCCACTGTAATGAATCCTTCCGTCTTCTAGGGCGAATTCTTTCCATCTTCAAGGGTTAAACCTACCTTCCCGCCTGGGGGAGGAATTCTACCCTATTCTGGGGAGGAATCCTACCCTATTCTGGGACGGAATCCTACCTTATTCTGCGGCGGAATCCTATCGTTTCCTGGAACGGAATCGCAGGGGCAGAACCCTTCCATCTTCTGGGGCGGGATCCTACCGTATTGTGGGGCAGTGGAATCCGACCGTTTTCTTGGGCAGAATCTTACCCTCTTTGGGGACAGAATCATACCGTCTGCTGGCGCAGATTCCTACCGTTTTCTGGGGCAGAATTCTATCGTATTCTGGGGCAGAATTCTACCTTATTCTGGAGCGGAGTCCTACTGTATTGTGGGTGGAATCCGACCGTTTTCTTGGACAGAATCTTGCCCTCTTTGGGGACCGAATCGTACCGTCTGCTGGCGCACAATGCTGCCGTTTTCTGGAGTGATATCCTATCGTCTACTTGTGCAGAATCCTATCATATTCTGGTGCGGAATTTTACCCTATTCTGGGACGGAATCCTACCTTATTCTGAGGCGGAATCCTACCGTCTCTTGGGGCAGAATCCTACCGTATTTTAGGCGGAATCCTATCCTATACTGGGTCGGAATCCTACCCTATTCTGGCGCAGAACCCAACCATTTTCTGGGTTGGGATCCTACCATATTCTGGAGCAGAATCCTAGCGTATTCGGGGGCGGAGACTTGCACCATTCTTGGACGGAATCCTATCCTCTTCTAGGGCGGGATCCTATCGTATTCTGGGGAAGAATCCTACCGTCTTCTTGGGCGGATTCGTACAATCTACGAAGGCGTAAGCCTACAGTATTTTGGCGCAAAATCCTACTGTATTCAGGGGCAGAATACTACCATATTCCGCAGCGGAGTCCCAACAGACAGGGCGTGAATCCTACCGTTTTCTGGAGTGATTTCCTACCTTCTCCTTGGGCAGAATCCTAGCCTATTCAGGGGCGGAAACCTATCCCATTGTGTTACGGAATCCTACCTTATTCTGAGGCGGAATCCGACCGTTTTCTGGAGCGGAATCCTACCGTATTCTGGCCGTATTCAGACCGTTTTCTGGGGCAGAATGTTACCGTCTTTGGGGAAAGAATCCTATCGTCTGCTGGCGCAGAATCCTAACGTTTTCTGGGGCGAAATCCTACCGTATACTTCGACGGAATCCTTCCTTATTCTGAGTCGGAATCCTACCGTTTCCTGGGGCTGACGCCTACCATATTAGGGGCGGAATCATACCCTATTCTGGGGCGGAATCCTACCCTATTTCCGGGCCGAATCCAACCCTATTCTGGGGCAGAACCCTACCATCTTTTGGGGCAGAACCATACCAACTTCTGGGATGGGGTCCTACCGTATTATGGGGCATAATCCTACCGTTTTCTGGGACCGGTTCTTTCCATCTTCCATGGCGGAATCTTACCGTATTCTGGGCGGAATCCGACCGTTTTCTGGGCCACAATCTTACCCTCTTTGGGGACAGAATCCTACCGTCTGCTGGCGCAGAATCCTACCGTTTTCTGGAGTGATTTCCTACCTTCTCCTTGGGCAGAATCCTAGCCTATTCTGGGGCGGAAACCTATCCCATTGTGTTACGGAATCCTACCTTATTCTGAGGCGGAATCCGACCGTTTTCTGGAGCGGAATCCTACCGTATTCTGGCCGTATTCAGACCGTTTTCTGGGGCAGAATGTTACCGTCTTTGGGGAAAGAATCCTATCGTCTGCTGGCGCAGAATCCTAACGTTTTCTGGGGCGAAATCCTACCGTATACTTCGACGGAATCCTTCCTTATTCTGAGTCGGAATCCTACCGTTTCCTGGGGCTGACGCCTACCATATTAGGGGCGGAATCATACCCTATTCTGGGGCGGAATCCTACCCTATTTCCGGGCCTAATCCAGCCCTATTCTGGGGCAGAACCCTACCATCTTTTGGGGCAGAACCATACCAACTTCTAGGATGGGGTCCTACCGTATTATGGGGCATAATCCTACCGTTTTCTGGGACCGGTTCTTTCCATCTTCCATGTCGGAATCTTACCGTATTCTCGTGCAGAATACTCACGTCGTCTGTGGCGAAATTCTACCATTTTCTGGAGCGGAATCCTACTGTATTGTGGGTGCTATCTGACAGGTTTTCTGGGGTAGAATCTTACTGTCTTAGGGGACAGAATCCTACCGTCTGCTGGCGCAGAATCCTATCGTTTTCTTGAGCGATATCCTACCGTTTCCTTGGGCGTAATCCAAGCGTATTCTGGGGCGGAATCTTACCCTATTCTGGCATGGAATCCTACCATATTTTGAGGCAAAATCCCACCGTATTTTGGACGGAATCCTTTCCTATTCTGGGTCGGAATCGTACCTTATTCTGAAGCCGAACCCGACCATCATCTGGTTTGGTATCCTACCGTATTCTGGGGCCGAATCTTTCCATCTTCTATGGCGGATTCCTTCCATCTTCTAGGGCGGAATCCTACCCTATTCTGAGGCAGAATCCAATAGTTTCCTGAAGCGGAATCCTACCCTATTCTGTAGCGGAATCCTACCCTATTCTGGGGCAGAACCATACCATCTTCTGGGGCAGGATCCTACCGTATTCGGGGGCAGGATTCTACCGTATTCTGGGGCAGAATACTAGCGTATTCCTAAGCGGAGTTCTACTGTATTGTGGGTGGAATCCGACCGCTTTCTTGGGCAGAATCTTACCCTCTTTGGGGACAGAATGCTACCGTCTGCTGGCGCAGAATCCTACCGTTTTCTGGGTCAGAATTCTATCGTATTCTTGTGCAGAATTCTACCGTATTCTGGAGCGGAATCCTACTGTATTGTGGGTGGAATACGGCCGCTTTCTGGGGCAGAATCTTACCGTCTTTGGGGATAGAATCCTACCGTCTGCTGGCGCAGAATCCTACCGTTTTCTGGACCGATATCCTAACGTGTCCTTGGGCAGAATCCTTGCGTATTCTGAGGCTGAATCCTACCCTATTCTGGGACGGAATGCTACCTAATTCTGAGGCGGAATCCTACCGTCTTCTGGGACAGAATCCTACCGTATTTGGGTCAGAATCCTACCCTATTCTCGGGCGGAAATCCAACCCTATTCTGGGACAGAACCCTGCCATGTTCTGGAGCAGTTTCCTACTGTCTTCTGGGGTAGAATCCTACTGTCTTCTGTGGCGAATTCCTTCCATTTCCTAGGGAGGAATCCTACCGTATTCCGGCGCCGAATCCTACCGTATTCTCGGGCAGAATTCTAACGTATTCTGGGTCAGAATTCTACCGTAATTCTGGAGCGGAATCCCACTGTATTGTGTTCGGAATCAGAACGCTTTCTGAGTCAGAATTTTACCGTCTTTGGGGACAGAATCCTACCGTCTGCTGGCGCAAAATCCTACCGTTTTCTGGAGCGATATCCTACCATCTCCTTGGGCAGAATCCTAGCGTATTCTGGGGCGGAATATTACCCTATTCCGGGACGGAATCCCACCTTATTATCGGGCGGAATCCTTCCCTGTTCACGGGCGGAATCCTACCCTATTCTTGGGCAGAACCCTACCATCTACTGGGGCGGGATCCAACCGTATTCTGGGGCTAAATCCTACAGTCTTCTGGAGCGGATTCCTACCATATTCTAGGGCGGAATCCTACCGTATTCTTGAGCAGAATCCTACCGTATTCTGCTGCAGAATTTTACCGAAATCTGGAGCGGAATCATACCGTATTCTGGGCGGAATCCGACCGTTTTCTGTGGCAAAATCTTACCGTCTTTGGGGACAGAATCCTCTCAGTCTGCTGGCACAGAATCCTACCGCTTTCTGGAGCGATATCCTACCGTCTCCTTCGGCAGAATCCTAGCGTACTCTGGGACGAAATCCTCCCTTATTCAGAGGTGGAGTTCTACCGTCTCCTGGGGCAGAATCCTACCCTATTCTGGGGCGGAATCCTACCCTCTTCAGGGGCAGAACCCTACCCTCTTCTGGGGAGGGATCCTACCGTATTTTGGGGCAGAATTTTGCCGTCTTCTGGGGTGAATTCCTTCCCATCTTCTTGGGCGGGATCATATCGTATTCTGGCGCAAAACCCTACTGTATTTTGAGGCAGAATTGTACCGTACAGGTATGCTTGAGCGGAATCCTACTGTAATGTGGGCGGAATCCTACCGTTTTTTGGGGCAGAATCTTACCGTCTTTGGGGATAGAATCCTACCGTCTGCTGGCGCAGATTCCTACCGTTTTCTGGAGCGATATTCTACCGTCTCCTTGGACAGAATCCTAGCGTATTCTCGGACGGAATCCTACCATATTCTGAGTAGGAATCCTTCTGTCTCCTGGGGCTGAATCCTACCATATTAGGGGCGGAATCATACCCTATTCTGGGGCGGAATCCTTCCCTATTTCCGGGCCGAATCCTACCCTATTCTGGGGCAGAACCCTACCATCTTCTGGGATGGGATCCTACCGTATTATGGGGCAGAATCCTCCCGTCTTCTGGGGCGGATTCCTTCCATCTTCTAAGGCGGTATCCTACCGTATTCTGGTGCAGAATCCTACCGTATTCTGTGGCGAAATTCTACCATATTCTGGAGCCGAATCCTACTGTATTGTGGGCGGAATCAGACCGTTTTCTGGGGGCAGAATCTTACCGTCTTAGGGGACAGAATCGTACCGACTGCTGGGGCAGAATCCTACTGTTTTCTGTAGCGGAATCTTACCCTATTCTGGGACGGAATCCTGCCGTATTTTGTGGCGGAATCCCACCGTCTCCTAAGGCCGAATCCTACAGTATTTTGTCCAGAATCCTATCTTATTCTGGGGCGGAATCCTACCCTATTCTGGGGCATAATACTACCGTATTCTGGAGCGGAGTCCTACTGTGTTGTGGGTGGAATCCGACCGTTTTCTGGGGCAGAATGTTACCGTGTTTGGGGAAAGAATCCTATCGTCTGCTGGCGCAGAATCCTAACGTTTTCTTGAGCAATATCCTACCGTCTCCTTGGGCAGAATCCTAGCGTATTCTGGGGCGAAATCCTACCGTATTCTTCGACTGAATCCTACCTTATTCTGAATCGGAATCCTACCGTCTCCTGGGGGTAAATCCTACCTTATTAGGGGCCGATTAATACCCTATTTTGGGGGTGGAATCCTACCCTATTCTGGGGCAGAAACGAACCATCTTCTGTGGCGGAACCATACCATCTTCCTACCGTTTTCTGGGGCAGAATTCTATTGGTATTCTGGGGCAAAATTCTACCTTATTCTGGAGCGGAATCCTACTGTATCGTGGGTGGAATCCGACCGTTTTCTGGGGCAGAATCTTACCGTCTTTGGGGAAAGAATAGTACCGTCTGCTGGCGCACAATCCTGCCGATTTCTGGAGCGATATCCTATCGTCTCCTTGGGCAGAATCCTAGCATATTGTGGGGCGGAATCTTACCCAATTCTGGTACGGAATCCTACCTTATTCTGAGGCAGAATCCTACCGTCTCTTGGGGCAGAATCCTACCGTATTTTAGGTGGAATCCTATCCTCTTCTGGGTCGGAATCCTACCCTATTCTGGGGCAGAACCCTAACATTTTCTGCGTTGGGATCCTACCATATTCTGGGGCAAAATCCTAGCGTATGCTGGGGCGGAAGCTTGCACCATTCTTGGACGGAATCCTATCCTCTTCTAGGGCGGGATCCTATCGTATTCTGGGGAAGAATCCTACCGTCTTCTTGGGCGGATTCGTACCATCTTCTAGGGCGTAAGCCTACCGTATTTTGGCGCAAAATCCTACTGTATTCAGGGGCAGAATACTACTGTATTCCGCAGTGGAACCCTACCGTATTGTGGGCGGAATCCGACCGTTTTCTGGGCCACAATCTTACCCTCTTTGGGGACAGAATCCTACCGTCTGCTGGCGCAGAATCCTATCGTTTTCTTGAGCGATATCCTACCGCTCCTTGGGCGTAATCCAAGCGTATTCTGGGGCGGAATCTTACCCTATTCTGGCATGGAATCCTACCATATTTTGAGGCAAAATCCTACCGTCTCCTGGGGCAGAATCCCACCGTATTTTGGACGGAATCCTATCCTATTCTGGGTCGGAATCGTACCTTATTCTGAAGCAGAACCCGACCATCATCTGGTTTGGTATCCTACCGTATTCTGGGGCCGAATCTTTCCATCTTCTATGGCGGATTCCTTCCATCTTCTAGGGCGGAATACTACCCTATTCTGAGGCAGAATCCAATAGTTTCCTGAAGCGGAATCCTACCCTATTCTGGGGCAGAACCATACCATCTTCTGGGGCAGGATCCTACCGTATTCGGGGGCAGGATTCTACCGTATTCTGGGGCAGAATACTAGCGTATTCCTAAGCGGAGTTCTACTATATTGTGGGTGGAATCCGACCGCTTTCTTGGGCAGAATCTTACCCTCTTTGGGGACAGAATGCTACCGTCTGCTGGCGCAGAATCCTACCGTTTTCTGGGTCAGAATTCTATCGTATTCTTGTGCAGAATTCTACCGTATTCTGGAACGGAATCCTACTGTATTGTGGGTGGAATACGGCCGCTTTCTGGGGCAGAATCTTACCGTCTTTGGGGACAGAATGCTACCGTCTGCTGGCGCAGAATCCTTCCGTTTTCTGGACCGATATCCTACCGTGTCCTTGCGCAAAATCCTTGCGTATTCTGAGGCTGAACCCTACCCTATTCTGGGACGGAATGCTCCCTAATTCTGAGGCGGAATCCTACCGTCTCCTGGGACAGAATCCTACCGTATTTGGGTCGGAATCCTACCCTGTTCTGGGTCGGAATCCTTCCCTATTTTCGGGCGGAATGCTACCCTATTCTTAGGCATAACCCTACCATGTTCTGGGGCAGTCTCCTGCTGTATTCTGGGGCAGAATGCTACTGTCTCCTGTGGCGAATTCCTTTCATCTCCTAGGGAGGAATCCTACCGTATTCTGGCGGAGAATCCTTCCGTATTCTTGGGCAGAATTCTAACGTATTGTGGGGCAGAATTCTACCGTAATTCTGGAGCGGAATCCTACTGTCTTGTGTTCAGAATCTGACCGCTTTCTGAGTCAGAATCTTACCGTCTTTGGGGACAGAATCCTACCGTCTGCTGGAGCGATATCCTACCGTCTCCTTGGGCACAATCCTAGCGTATTCTGGGGCGGAATACTACCCTATTCCGGGACGGAATCCTACCTTATTGTCGGGCGGAATCCTACCCTATTCACGGGTGGAATCCTACCCTATTCTGGGGCAAAACCCTACCATCTTCTGGGGTAGGATCCTACCTTATTCTGGGGCTAAATCCTGAGACTTCTGCAGCGGATTCCTACCATCTTATAGGGCGGAATCCTACCGTATTCTTGTGCAGAATCCTACCGTATTCTGTGGCAGAATTCTACCGTAATATGGAGCGGAATCCTACCCTATTCTGGGCGGAATCCGACCGTTTTCTGGGGCAAAATCTTACCGTCTTTGGGGACAGAATCCTTCAGTCTGCTGGCACAGAATCCTACCTCTTTCTGGAGCGATATCCTACCGTCTCCTTGGGCAGAATCCTAGCGTATTCTGTTACGGAATCCTACCTTATTCAGAGGCGGAGTTCTACCGTCTCCTGGGGCAGAATCCTACCCTATTCTGGGGCGGAACCCTACCTTTTTCTGGGGCAGAACCCTACCCTCTTCTGGGGAGGGATCCGACCGTATTTTGGGGCAGAATTTTACCGTGTTTTGGGGTGGATTCCTTCCCATCTTCTAGGGCGGAATCATATCGTATTCTGGCGTAAAATCGTACCGTATTTTGGGGCAGAATTCTACCGTACAGATATTCTTGATCGGATTCCTACTGTAATGTGGACGGAATCCTACCGTTTTCTGGGGCAGAATCTTACCGTCTTTGAGGATAGAATCCTACCGTCTGCTGGCGCAGATTCCTACCGTTTTCTGGAGCGATTTTCTACCGTCTCCTTGGACAGAATCCTAGCGCATTCTGGGGCGGAATTCTACCGTATTCTGGGACGGAATCCTAACTTATTATGAGTAGGAATCCTACTGTCTCCTGGGGCTGAATTCTACCATATTAGGGGCAGAATCATACCCTATTCTGGGGAGGAACCCTACCCTATTCTGGGACGGTATTCTACCATCTTCTGAGGCGGAATCCTATCGTTTCCTGGAGCGGAATCCTACTCTATTCTGGAGCGGAATCCTACCCTATTCTGGGGCAGAACCCTACCATCTTCTGGAGCGGGATCCTACCGTATTCTGGGGCAAATTACTACTGTATCCTGGAGCGAAGTCCTACTGTATTGTGGGTGGAATGCGACTGTTTTCTTAGGCAGAATCTTACCCTCTTTGGGGACAGAACCCTACCGTCTGCTGGCACAGAATCCTACCGTTTTCTGGGGCAGAATCCTATCGTATTCTGGGGCAGAATTCTACTTTATTCTGGAGCGGAATCCTACCGTATTCTGGGGCAAATTACTACTGTATCCTGGAGCGAAGTCCTACTGCATTGTGGGTGGAATCCGACCGTTTTCTGGGGCATAATCTTACCGTCTTTATGGTCAGAATCCTGCCGTCCGCTGGCGCAGAATCCTACCGTTTTTTAGACCGATATCCTACCGTGTCCTTGGGCTGAATCCTTGCGTATTCTGAGGAGGAATCCTACCCTATTCTGGGACGGAATGCTACCTAATTCTGAGGCGGAATCCTACCGTCTCCTGGGACAGAATCCTACCGTATTTGGGTCGGATTCCTACCCTGTTCTGGGTTGGAATCCTCCCCAATTCTCGGGCAGAATGCTACCCTATTCTTAGGCAGAACCCTACCATGTTCTGGGGCAGTATCCTACTGTATTCTGTATCGGATTTCTTCCATCTCCTTGGGACGAATCCTACCGTATTCTGGCGCAGAATCCTTTCGTATTCTGGGGCAGAATTCTAACGTATTCCAGGACAGATTTCTAACATATTCTGGAGCGGAATCCTACTGTATTGTGTTCGGAATCAGACCGTTTTCTGAGCCAGAATCTTACCGTCTTTGGGGACAGAATCTTACTGTCTGCTGGCGCTAAATCCTACCGTCTCCTTGGGCAGATTCCTAGCGTATTCTGTTACGGAATCCTACCCTTTTTTGGGGTGGAATCCTACCCTATTCTGGGGCAGAACCCTACCCTCTTCTGGGGCAGAACCCTACCCTTTTCTGGGGAGGGATCCTACCGTATTTTGGGGTAGAATTTTACCGTCTTCTTGGGCGGATTCCTTCCCATCTTCTATGGCGGAATCATATCGTATTCTGGCGCAGAATCCCACCGTATTTTGGGGCAGAATTGTACCGTACACGTATTCTTGAGTAGAATCCTATTGTAATGTGAGCGGAATCCTGCCGTTTTCTGGGGAGAATCTTACCGTCTTTGGGGATAGAATCCTACCGTCAGTTGGCGCAGATTCCTACCGTTTTCTGGAGCGATATTCTACCGTCTCCTTGGACAGAATCCTAGCGTATTCTGGGGCGGATTGTTTCCCTATTCTGGGACGGAATCCTATCATATTCTGAGGCGGAATCCTGACGTCTCCTGGGGCAGAATCCTTCCGTATTTTGGGCGGAATCGTATCCTATTCTGGAGCGGAATCCTACCCTATTCTGGGGAGGAATCCTACCCTATTCTGGGCCAGAACCCTGCTATCTTCTGGTGTGGGATCCTACTGTTTTCTGGGGCAGAATCCTTCCGTCTTCTCGGGCGAATTCCTACCATCGTCGTAGGCGGAATCCTCTTGTATTCTGGCGCAGAATCCTACCGTATTGGGGGCGGAGTCATACCGTTTTCTGTAGCGTTATCCTAATGTGTCCTTGGACAAAATCCTAGCATAATCTGGGGCGGAATCCTGCCCTATTCTAGGACGGAATCCTACCATATTCTGAGGTGGAATCCTACTGTCTTCTTGGGCTGATTCTTATCGTTTTCTCGGGCGGATTTCTACCGTCTTTGGGGAGTTAATCCTACCGTCTTATGTGGCGGAATCCTATTGTCTTCTGGGGCGAAGTCCTACCATTTTAGAGGGTGGAATCCTGACGTTTTTTAGGGCGAAATCATAACATTTTATAGGGCGAAATCCTACAGTATTCTGACGCAGGATCCTTCCATTTTCTGGGACAGAATCCTACCGTCTTCTCGGGTGGAATCATACCGTATTCTGAAGCGGAATCCTACCGTGTCCTTGGACAGAATGCTACCGAATTTGGGGCTGAATGCTACCCTATTCTTGGAAGGGGAATCCTACCGTATTCTGGGGCAGAACCCTACCATCTTCTAGGGCGGGATCTAACTGTATTTTGGGGCAGAATCCTACCGTCTTCTGGGGCGGATTCCTTCCATCTTCAATGGCGGAATCCTACCGTATTCTGGCACAGAATCCTACCGTATTCTTGGGCAGAAATCTACCGTATTCTGGGGCAGAATTCTAACGTATTCTGGGGCAGAAATCTATCGTATTCTGGGGCAGAATTCTACCATATTCTGGAGCGGACTCCTACTGTATTGTGTTCGGAATCAGGCCGTTTTCTTAGCCAGAATCTTACCGTCTTTGGGGACAGAATCTTACTGTCTGCTGGCGCAGAATCCTACCGTCTGCTGACGCAGAATCCTACCGTTGTCTGGAGCGATTTCTTACCGTCTCCTTGGGCAGAATAGTAGCCTATTCTGGGGCGGAATCCTATCCTATTGTGAGACGGAATCCTACCTTATTCTGAGGCGGAATCCTACCGTTTTCTGGTGCAGAATCCTACCGTATTTTGGGCGGAATCCTACCCTATTCTGGAGAAGAATCCTACCCTATTCTCGGGCGGAATCCTACCCTGTTCTGGGGCAGAATAATACTATCTTCTAGCGCGGGATCCTACCATATTCTGGGGAATAATCCTACCGTCTTCTGGGGCAGAATTCTACCGTATTTTGGAGATGAATCCTACCGTATTCTGGCCAGAATCAGACCGTTTTCTGGGGCAGAATGTTACCTTCTTTGGGGAAAGAATCTCACCGTTCGCCGGGCAGGTTTTCTTTGAGCAATATCCCACTGTCTTCTTGGGCAGAATCCCAGGCATTCTGCGGCTGAACCTACCGTATTTTGGGACGGAACTTTCACCTTATTCTAAGTCGAACTACCGTATTCTGTCGCAAGAATCCTACGATTCGGGCAGATTACCAGATTCCGAAGCGAATCCTACCGTATTGTGGGTGAATCTGACCGTTTTCGGGGCACAATCTACCCTCTTGGGGACAGAATCCCATCAGTCTGCTGGTGCAGAATCCTACCGGTTTCAGAGCGATTTCCTACCGTCTCCTTCGGCAGAATCCTGTCCTATTCTGGGACAGAATCCTACTATATTCTCAGGCGGAATCCTACCGTTTTCTGTGCATATCCTACCTTATTTTGGCGGAATCAGCACCCTATTCTGGGGCAGAATCCCACCATGTTCGGGCAGGATCCTACCATATTCTGGGGAATAGTCTTACCGACTTCAGTGCGGATTTCTACCATCTCTATTGCGGAATCCTACCGACTGGCGCAGAATCCTACCATATTCTGGAGCAGATCCCACCGTATTCTACTCGCCAGAATCAGACCGTTTCTGTGGCAAAATGTTACCGTCTTTGGGGAAAGACTCCATCGTCTGCTTTTCACAGAATCCTAACGTTTTCTTTAGCAATATCCTACAGTCTCCTTGGGCAGAATCCTAGCGTATTCTGGGGCGAAATCACCACCGCATTCTTCCACGGAATCCTCCCTGTTCTGAGTCGAATCCTGCCGTCTCCTGGGGCTGAATCCTACCATATTAGGGGCGTGAATCATACCATCATTCTGGGTGGAATCACACCACCACTTTCTTTGGCGCAGAATCCTGTATCGTTTTCTGGGCGATATCTCCCGTTTCCTGGGGCAGAATCCCACCGTATTCTGGGACGAAATCCTACCTTTTCTGGGGCAGAACCCACCATCATCTGGTTTGGGATCCTACACCGTATTCTGGGGCCAGAATCCTTCCGTCTTTGGGGCAGATTCCTTCCATTTTATAGGGCGGAATCCCTGCACAATACCCAGGTCCGGAATCCTTCCTAATACCAGTTTCGAATCCTACCTATTCTGGGTCGGAATCTACCCTATTCCAGGACAGAAATCCCACCTTATTCTGTGGCGGAATCCACCTATCGTTTCCTTTAGCGGAATGATACCCTATTCTGGAGCGGAATCCTACCCTAATCTGGGGCAGAACCCTACTATCATCTGGGGCGGAATCCTACACTTATTCTGAGGCGGAATCCATATCGTTTCCTGGAGCGAATTCTACCTATTCTGCAGCGGAATCCTACCCCTATTGCGGGGCAGAACCCTTCCTCTTCTGGGCAGAATCCAACGTATTCTGGGGCAGAATCTACGTCTTCTGGGGCGGATCCTAAGCTATTCTGGTGCAAATACTCCCGTATTCTGGGCGGAGTCCTACTGTATCATTGGTGAATCCCCCATTTCTTGGGCAGAATCTTACCCTCTTTGGGGACCAGTCTACCGTCTGCTGGCGCAGAATCCTACCGTTTCTGGGGCAGAATTCTATCGTATTCTGGGGCAGAGTTCTACCTTATTCTGGAGCAGAATCTTACCCTATTCTGGGACGGAATCCTACCTTATTCTGAGGAGATCCTACTGTCTCCTGGGGCAGAATCCTACCGTATTTTAGGCAGATCCTATACTTTATGGGTCGAATCCTACTATTCTGGCGCAGAACCCACCATTTTCGGTTGGGATCCTACCATATTCTGGGGCAGAATCCAGCGTATTCTAGGGCGGAAGCTTGCACCATTCTTAGACGGAACTATCCCTTCCACACACCATTCCAGGAAAGAATCCTACCATCTTCTTGGGCGGATTCGTACCCATCTTCGAGCGTAAACCTACCACCATTTTGGCACCAAAATCCTACTTTATTCAGGGGGCACAATCCTACCCTCATCAGGACAGGAATCCTACCGTCCTGCGGAGAATTCTACCGTTTCTGGAGCGATTTCCTACCGTTTCCTTGGGCAGAACTAGCCTACTCAGGGCGAATCTTACCCTATTCTGGGCAGGAATCCTTCCATCTTCTGGGGCGGATCTCATCCCAAAACCTACACTCTTTGGGTGGATCCTACCGCATGCCTGGGCAGAATATTACCATTCTGGAGCGAGTCTATTGTATGTGGAATCCCACCGTTTCTTCTGCAGAATCCTACCCTCTTTGGGACAGAATCCTACCGTCTTCTGGCGCAGAAGCTACCGTTTTCTGGGGCAGAATTCTACCTTATTCTGGAGCGGAGTCCTACTGTATCGTGGGTGGAATCCGACCGTTTTCTGGGGCAATCTTACCGTCTTTGGGGACCGTAATTGCCGTCTGCTTGGGCACAATCCTGCCGTTTTCTGGAGTGATATCCTATCGTCGACAGCAGAATCTAGCATATTCTGGGGGCGAATCTTTTATTCTGGGACGGAATCCTACCATATACTGAGGCGGAATCCTGGGTCTACGGAGAAATTCTACCGTATTATTTTGGGCCAAGAATCTCCCTATTCTGGGTCAGAATCCTACACCTATTCTGGGTCGGAATCCTGCCTATTCTGGGACGGAATATTATTATGCGGCGGAATCCTGTCGTTTCCTTTAGCGGAATCCTACCCTATTCTGGAGCGGAATCCCACCCTATTCTGAGGCAGAACCCATCTTCTGGGGCCGGAATCACACTTATTCTGAGGCGGAATCCTACCATTTTTCTGGGTTGGGATCCTACCATATTCTGGGGCAGAATAGCGTATTCTGGGGCGGAAGTTTACCATTCTTCGACGGAATCCTATCCTCTTCTAGGCGGGATCCATCTTATTCTGGGAAGAATCCTACCGTCTTCTTGGGCGGATTCGTACCACCATCTACGAGCAGTAGGCCTACCTTATTTTGGCGCAAAATAAGGTAGGCGTATTGTAGACGGAATCCGACCGTTTTATGGGGCACAATCTTACCCTCTTTGGGGACAGAATCCTACCGTCTGCTGGCGCAGAATCACCGTTTCTGCAGGAGCTTCCTACTCATCCAGGGTGAATCCTAGCCTTTTCTGGGGAATGAATCCTATCCTGGCAATGGACATCCTACCTTATTCTGAGGCGGATCCATTTGGTGCATAATCTACCGTATTTTCAGTGAATCCCACCTATTCTGGGGCAGAATCCTGCCATGTTCTGGTTCGGGATCCTACCATATTCGGGAATAGTCAACAAGTCTTCACTGGAGGATTTCTACCATCTTCTGTGCGGAATCCTACGTATTCTGGCGCAGAATCCTACCGTATTGTAGGGGCAGAATTCACGTTCTCTGGGCAGAGATACCGTATTCTCGCCGGAATCAGACCGTTTTCTGGGCAGGTACCGTGTTTGAGAATCATCGTCTGCTGGCAGCAGAATCCTCCACGTTTTCTTGAGCAACCTTCCAATCTCCGGGCGAATCCTATCGTATTCTGAGGCGAAATCTACCGCATTCTGCGTCGAGTCTCCTTATTCTGAGTCGGAATCCTACCGTCTCTTGGGGCTAAACCCTACCATATAGGAGCGGAATCATACCCTATTCTTGGGACGGAATCCCACCCCATTGCGGGCCGCATCTTACCCTATTTTGGGGCAGACCTTCCATCTTCTGGGCGGAACCATACCATCTTCTGGGATGGGGTCCTACCGTGTTGGGGGAGAATCCTACCGTCTTCTGCGAAGGATTCCTTCTATCTTCTAGGACGGAATCCTACGTCTGTGTTTAAGAATCTATCGTTTTCTGGGCGATATCCTCCCCGTTTCCTCGGGCAGAATCCAAGCACATTCTGGCGGAATATACCCTATTCTGCGGGTCTACCACTTATTTCGAAGCAAAATCCTACCGTCTCCTGGGGCAGAATCCCACCGTATTTTGGACGGAATCTATCTATTCTGGGTGGAATCCTACCTGATTCCGGGGCAGAACCACACATCATCTGGTTTGGATCTTACCGTATTCTGGGGCCGAATCCTTCTGTCTTCTATGGCGGTTCCTTCCATCTTGTAGGGCGGAATCCTACCCTATTCTCGGTCGGAATCCTACACTTGATCTGAGGCGAATCAGTTTCCTAAGCACGGAATCCCTACCTATTCTGGGAGGCGGAATCCTACCTGTTCTGGGGCAGAACCATACCATCTTCTGGGGCAGAATCCTACCGTATTCGGGGGCAGAATCATACCGTCTTCTGGGGCGGGATCCTACCGTATTCTGGGGCAGGATTCTACTGTATTCTGGGGCAGAATACTCAGCATCTTCTTGGGCAGAATCTTACCCTCTTTGGGGACACAATCCTACCGTCTGCTGCGCAGAATCCTACCGTTCTCTGGGTCAAAATTCTATCGTATTCTGGGGCAGAATCCTACCTATTTGGATCGGAATCCTACCTATTCTGGGTCGGAATCACCACCTATTCTGGGGCAGTAACTTACTGTATTCTGGGGCAGTATCTTACTGTATTCTGGGGCAGAATCCTACTGTCTTCCTGGCGGATTCCTTCCATTTCCTGAGAGATGAATCTACCGTATTCTGGCGCCGAATCCTACCGTATTCCAGGCAATTCTAACGATATCAGGGCAGAATTCAAACGTATTCTGGGGCAGAATTCTACCATGCTGGGCGGAATCCCACTGTATTGTGTTCAGAATCAGACCGTTTTCTGGTCAAATTTACCGTCTTTGGGGACAGAATCCACAGTCTGCTGGGCAAAATCCACCGTTTTCTGGGCGATATCCAACCATCTCTTTTGGGCAGAATCCTTAGCGTATTCCAGGGCGGAATCCTACCTTATTCTGAGAATGGAATCCTACCTTATTTTGGGCCAGAATCCTACCTATTCACGTAAGAGAATCCACCTATTCTTGGGCAGAACCTACCATCTTCTAGGGCGGGGATCCAACCGTATTCTAGGAGCTAATTCCTACAGTCTTCTGGAGCGGATTCCTACCATCTTCTGGGGCAAGGTCTACCGTATTCTTGACCAGATTCTACCATATTCTGCGCAGAATTTTACCGTAATGTGAGCGGAAACCTACCGTATTCGGGGCGGAATCCGACCGATTTCTGCGCCACAATCTTACCCTCTTTGGGGACAGAATCCTACCGTTTTCTGGGTGATTCCCTACCGTCTCCTTGGGCAGAATCCTAGCTATTCTGAGGCGGAATCCTATCCTATTGTGTTACGGAATCCTACCTTATTCTGAGGCGGAATCCTACCGTTTTCTGGGCGGAATCCTACCGTATTCTGGCCGTAATCAGACAGTTTTCTGGGGCAGAATCCTAACATTTTATGGGGCGAAATCCTACCGTATACTTCGACGGAATCCTTCCTTATTCTGGTCGGAATCCTACCGTCTCCTGGGGGCTGAATCCTACCATATTAGGCGGGGAATCATACCTATTCTGGGGCAGTTCTACCCTATTTCTGGGCCGAATTCAACCCTATTCTGGGGCAGAACCCTACCATCTTTTGGGGCAGAACCATACCATCTTCTGGGATGGGGTCCTACCGTATTATGGGGTAGAATCCTACAGTCTTCTGGGACGGATTCCTTCCATATTCCAGGGCGGAATCTTACCGTATTCTCGCGTAGAATCCTCGCTATTCTGTGGCGAAATTCTACCATTTTCTGGGCGAATCTACTGTATTGTGGGGTTTTCGCGTATTCAGGGCAGGATTCTACCGTATTCTGGAGCAGAATCATACCGTATTCTGCGGATTCCGACCGATTTCTGGGGCAGAATCTTCAACGTTTTGGGGACAGAATCCTACCGTCTGCTGACACAGAATTTCTACCGTTTTCTGGAGCGATATCCTACCGTCTCCTTGGGCAGAATCTAGCGTATTAGGGCGGATTCCTACCCTATTCTGGGACGGAATTCTACCCTAGTCTGAGTCTGAATCCTACCGGCTCCTGGGGAAGAATCTACCTATTCTTGGAAGAATCGTACCCTATTCTGGGGCAGAACCACCACCATCTGCTAGGGCGGGATCCAACCGCATTTTGGAGCAGATCTTACTGTCTTCTGCGGCGGATTCCTTATATCTTCTGGGCGGAATCACCACAGTATTCTGGCACAGAATCCTTCCTTATTTGGCTCAAATCCTACCGTATTAGGGCAGGAATTCACCGTATTCCCACAGCGGTATCCTACCATATTATGGTGCACAATCTTACCGTCTTTGGGACAGAATCCTGCCGTCCGCTGGCGCAGAATACTAACGTTTTCTGGAGTGATTTCCTACCGTCTCCTTGCAGCAGAATCCTAGCCCTATTCTGGGGCGGGAATCACCACCACCTTATACAGAGGCGGATTCCTACCGTTTCCTTGGTCAGAATCCTCACCCTACTTGGGCGATTCACACCACCTATTCTCGGCAGAATCACCACCTATTCTCCCGGGCAATCCTACCTATTCCAAGGCAGAATCCTACATACTCTGGGCATGAAATACAACCTGTTTCAGGGAACAATCCTACGTCTTCTGGAGCGGATTTCTACCATCTTCTATTGCGGAATCCTACCGTATTCTGGGAGAAATTCCTACTGTATTCTGGCCAGGAATCAGACCGATTTTCTGGGCAAAATGTCTTCCGTCTCTGGGGAAGAATCCTTTGTGTTCAGCGCAAATTCCTACGTTTTCTTGAGCAATATCCACCACCGTCTACTTGGGCAAAATCCGCCACCGTACTCTGGGGACGGATATCCTACAGTATTCTGTAACGGAATCCTACCTACAGGAGCGATTACCAACCGTCTCAGCGCAGAATCCAGTCTATTCTGAGTTGAATCCATATATTATTCTGGGACAGAATCCTTCCGTTTCCAAGGCCAGAATCCTACGTATTTTGGCGAGATCCTACCCTATTCTAGGCTGAATCCCTACACCTATTCTCTGGCGAATCAGCATCCTCTTCCGAAGGGCAGCATCCTATCATCTTGTGGGCGGGATCCTACCGTATTATGGGGCAGAATCTCCGTCTTCTGGGGCAGATTCTTCATCTTCTAGGCGGTATCCTACCGTATTCTGGTGCAGAATCTACCGTATTCTGTGGCGAAATTCTACCATATTCTGAATCGAGATCTACTGTATTGTGGGCGGAATCCGAAACACGTTTACAGGGGCAGAACTCTTACATCTTAGGGGACAGAATCGTACCATCTGCTGGCGCAGAATCCTACTGTTTTCTGGAGCGATATTCTACCGTCTCTTCCTTTACAGAACCTAACGTATTCTGGCACGGAATCTTACAACCTATTCTGGGACGGAATCCTGCCTTATTCTGAGGCAGAATCCTACCGTCTAGAGCCGAATCCTACAGTATTTTGTCAAATTCTATCTTTATTCTCCGGGGCGGAATCCCTACCCTAATCTGGGGCAGGCTTCCCTACCATCTGCTGGGCCGGGATCCAACCACGCATTTTGAGGCCAGAATCTACAGTCTTTCTGGGCCGGATTCCTTATCTTCAGGGCGCGGAATCCTACCGCATTCTGGCACAGAATCCTACCTTATTTTGGCGCAAAATCCTACAATATTCAGGGCAGAATTCTCGTATTCTGCAGCACGGCATCCTAAAAGCATTATGGTGCACAATCTTATCGTCTTTGACAGAATCCTGCCTTCCTTGCGCAAATACTAGTTTTCAGCAATATCGGCCCGCACCCTCTCGCTTGGGCAGAATCTGGTATATTCTGGGGTGGGAATCCTACCGTATTATGGGACAGATTCTACCTTATTCTGAAAGCGGATTCCTGCACGTTTCTGGGTCAGAATCCTACCGTATTTTTGATGATTTAACACTATTTTCAGG
The DNA here is from genome assembly GCF_018991925.1 of Homarus americanus. Classification (NCBI taxonomy): domain Eukaryota; kingdom Metazoa; phylum Arthropoda; class Malacostraca; order Decapoda; family Nephropidae; genus Homarus; species Homarus americanus. The sequence goes on from NW_024722158.1 coordinate 9,017,686, forward strand.
CAGAATCCCTGCCTATTCTCAAAGCGGAATACACTGTTACAGGGTCTACCACCTATTCTGGGGCAGGATCTATCCTATTCTGGGACAGAATCCTACCTTATTCTGAGGCAAATCCTCTCAAATTCCTGGGTAGAATTTCTGCCTATTCCTGGGCAGAATCCTACCCTATTCTGAGGTAAGGAGGCCCTTCTTCTGGGGCAGGATCTACCGTATTCTGGGGCAGAAGCCTACCGTCTTCTGGGGCGGGATCCTGCACCGTATTCTGGGCAGAAATCTACCGTATTCTGAACAGGTCCCTACTGTATTGTGAAGTGGGGAGATAGAAAAGCCGTTTTTCTTGGGCAGAATATTTCCCTCTTTGAGGACAGAATACTACCGTCTGCAGGAGAATCTACGCTTTCAGGGGGCAGGGTCTATCATATTCTGGGCAGAATTCTACCGTATTCTGGGCGGAATCTGGTGTATTGTGGGTGGAATCCGGCCGTTTTCTGGGGCAGAATCTTACCATCTTTGGGGACAGAAATCACCACCCGTCTGCGGCACTAAGAATCCTCCATTTGTGGACCGATATCCTACCGTGTCGCCAGGCAGAATCTTGCATATTCTGAGGCGTAATCCTATCCTATTGTGGGATGGAATGCTGCTGCTGAGGCAGGAATCACTTCCGTCTCCTGGGGACCCAAGGAATCCTTCCGTATTTGGGTCAGAATCTACCCTGTTCTGGATGAATCCTACCCTAGTCTTGGGCGGAATCCTACCTATTCTGGGGCAGAACCTACCATGTTCTGGAGCAGTATCCTGCTGTATTCAGGGCAGAATCCCTACTGTCTTCTATGGCAGATTCCTTCCATCTCCTAAAGGAGGAATCCTACCGTATTCTGGGGCTGAATTCTAACGTATTCTGAGGCGAAATTCTGCATAATTCTGAAGCCCAGAATCCTACTGTATTGTGTTCAGATCAGACCGTTTTTCCGAGTCAGAATCACGGTCTTTAGGGACAAGAATCCTACCTGCGTCTGCTGACACGCAAAAATCCTAACGTTTCTGGAGCGTTATCGTACACGTCTCCTTGGGCGAATCCTAGCATATTCCGGATAAGAATCCTACCTTATTGTCGGGCAGATATTACCTTATTCACTTGCGGAATCCTACCTATTCTGGGGCAGAACCCTACCATTTTCTGGGGCAGGGATCCTGCCGTATTCTGGAGCTAAATCCTACAATGAGGAGCCCTACTGGAATGGATTCTACTATTTTCTAGGGCAGAATCCTACCATGTTCTTGTGCAGAATCTCACCATATTCTTGTGCGAAATTCACTGCACCGCCAATCAGGAGCGTAATCTACCGTATTCTGGGCGAAATCCGACCGTTTTCTGGTGCAAATCTTGCGTCTTTGGGGGCCAGAATCCTTCCAGTCTGCTGGCACAGAATCCTACCGCTTTCTGGAGCGATATCCTACCGTCTCCTTAGGCTGAATCCTAACGCATTCTGGGACGGAATCCTTCCCTATTCTGGTGCGGAACCCTACCCTCTTCTTGGGCAGAACCCTACCCTCTTCTGGGGTAGGGATCCTACCGTATTTTAGGGGCAAAATTTTACCGTCTTCTTGGGCGGATTCCTTCCCCATCTTCTGAGGAGCCGGAATCATATCGTATTCTGGCGAAAAATCCTGCCGTATGTTGCGGGCAGAATTCTACCGTACAGGTATTCTTGAGCGGAATCTACTGTAATGTGTGGGCGGAATCCTACCTTTTTCTGGGGCCGATTCACCGTTTTCTGGGCGATATTCTACCGTCTCCTTGAACCGTCCTGGCGTATTCTGGTGCGGATGCTTACCTATTCTGGGGGACGGAGATCTATCGTCTCCTGAGGCAGGAATACCTACCGGCTTATATTGGGCGGAATCTATCCTATTCTGGGTCAGGAGATCTGCCTATTCTGGGGGCAGAAGATCTTACCGTCTTAGGGGACAGAATGCTACCGTCTCTTGGCAGAATCTATCGTTTTCTGGGCGATATCCTACCGTTTCGCTTAGGCAGAATCCTGAAAGCGTATTCTGAGGTGGAATCTTACCTATTCTGGGGCAGAATCCTACCGTCTCATGGGGGTAGAAGATCCTACCGTATTTTGGGCGGAATCGTATCTTATTCTCGTCGCAATCCTGCCTATTCTGGGGAGAATACTACTCTATTCTGGGGAGTAATCTACCCCTATTTTGGGGAGGAGATCCTACCCTATTCTGGGACCGAATCTACCATATTCTGAGGGAATCTATAATTTCCTGGAGCGGAATCCTACCTATTCTGGGCAGAATCCTACCTTATTCTGGGACAGGAGCCTACCAACTTCTGGGACGGGATCCTACCGTGTTATGGGCCAGAATCCTCTCTCGTCTTCTGAGGCGGATTCCTTCTATCTTCTAAGGCAGTATCTACCGTATTCTAGTGCAGAATCTACCATGTTATTCTGTAGCGAAATTCACCTTATTCTAGATCCGACTTTCTACTGTATTGTAGGCGGAATCCAGGCCGTATTCTGGGGGTAAGAATCTTGCAAATGTAGGGGACAGAATCATGCAAGTCTGCTGGCTTGAAATCCTACTGTTTTTCTCGGGGCGATATTTTACCCAAATGTCTCTTTGTGCAGAACCTGCCGTATTCTGGCGCGGTCTTACCGTATTCTGGGACGGAATCCTGCCTTATTCTAATGGCGGAATCCTGCAAATCCTAGAGGCCAGAATCCTACAGTATTTTGTCCAGAATTCTATCTTGTTCTGGGCGGAATCCTACCTATTCTGAGACAGGGCTTCCCTACACCTCTGCTGGGCAGGATCAGCCGCATTTTGGGGCAGAATCACTGCAGTCTTCTGGGCCGGATTCTATATCTTCTGGGGCGGAATCTACCGTAATTCTGCTTTAGAATCACCAATACTGGCGCAAAAATCCTACCGTATTCAGGGGCAGAGATTCTGCAAGCAGTATTCTGCAGCGGCATCTACGTATTATGGTGCACAATCTTATCGTCTTTGGGGACAGAATCTACCGTCCAATTGTGCAGAATACTAACGTTGTCTTAGGCAATATCATGCCCTCTCCTTGGGCAGAATCTAGTGTATTATAGGGCGGAATCTACTACCGTGATACTGGGACCAGATTCCTACCTTATTCTGAGGCCGGATTCTACCGTTTCCTGGGTCAGAATCCTACCGTATTTTGGGTGGATTCTTACCCTATTTTCGAGGCAGAATCCTGCCTATTCTCAGGCGGGAATCTACCCTGTACCAGGGTGGAATGCTACCTATTCTGGGGCAGGATCCTATCTATTCTGGGACGGAATCCTACGCTATTCTGAAGGCGAAATCCTCTCGATTCCTGGGTGGAATTCTACCTATTCTGGAGCGGAATCCTACCCTGATATTCTGGGGCAGAGGCCCTACCATCTTCTGGGCAGGATCCTCCCATGTTCTGGGGCAAGCCCACATAACTTCTGGGGCGGGATCCTACCGTATTCTGGGGGCAGAATCTGCAAGCCATTCTGGAACGGAGGTCCTGTGTGAGTGGAATCCGACCGTTTTCTTGGGCAAGAATCTTTCCCTCTTTGGGATAAATCACCACACAAATCTCTGGTGCAGAATCCTACGCTTTCTGGGGCAGAATTCTGTCGTATTCTGGGCAGAAATTCTGCCTTCTGGAGCGGAATCCTAAGTGTATTGTGGGTGGAATCCGGCCGTTTTCTGAGGGGCCGGATCTTTTTAATCTTTGGGGCAGAATCTGCAAATCTGCTGACGCAGAATCCTCCCGTTTGTGGACCGATGTCTACCGTGATACGCGGGCAGAATCCTTTGCGTATTCTGAGGCGTAATCTATCCACTATTGTGGGGTGGAATGCACCCTATTTCTGAGGCGGAATCCTTCCGGAAATCTCCTGGGACAGGAATCGCTTCGTATTTGGGTCAGTTTACTACTGTTCTGGATCAGAATCCTACCCTAGTCTTGGGCGGAATCCTGCCTATTCTGGGGCAGAACCCTGCACCATGTTCTGGAGCAGTATCTCTGTATTCTGGGGCAGGGAATCCTGCAATATTCTATGGCCAGTTCCTTCCATCTCCTAGGGAGAATCACCACCGTGATGGGGCAGAATTCTAATGTATTCTGGGGCAGGGAATTCTGCCGTAATTCTGAAGCGAAATCCTACTGTATTGGGTTCGGAATCAGACCGTTTTCGAGTCCAGAAATCTTGCGTCTTTGGGGATGGAAATCCTACCGTCTGCACAACAAAATCCCTAACGTTTTCTGGAGCGTTATCATGCCATGCCGGGCAGAATCTGCGCATTCCGGGACAGAATCCTACCTTATTGTCGGGCGGAATGTTGCCTTATTCACTTGCGGAATCCTACCCTATTCTGGGGTAGAACCCTACCGTACTGGGGGCGGGATCCTGCCGTATTCCTGGAGCTAAAATCCTGCAGTCTTCGGGCTTAGTTTCCTACCATTTTCTGAGGCCAGATCTCGCTATTCTAACCCAGTAGAATCTACCATATTCTTATGCGAAATTCTACCGTAATCAGGAGCGTAATCTCTGTATTCTGGTGCAAATCTTACGTCTTTGGGATTTGAGAATCCCTTCAGTCTCTTTGCTAGAATCCTACCGCTTTCTGGGCGATATCCTGCAAATGTCCTTGGGCTGAATCCTAACGCATTCTGGGACGGAATCGCTTCCTATTCTGGTGCGGAACCCTACCTCTTCTTGGGCAGAACCCTGCCACACTCTTCTGGGGTAGGGATCCCTTCTCGTATTTTGGAGCAGAATTTTGCAAATGTTCTGGGGAATTTGGATTCCTTCCCCCATCTTCTAAGGCGGAATCATATCGTATTCTGGCAGAAAAAATCCTACCGTATGTTTGGCAGAATTCTACCGGCTCCACCCAGTATTCTTGAGCGGAATCTACTGCATGTGGGCGGAATCCTACCTTTTCTGGGGCCGATTCCTGCTACGTTTTTCTGGAGCGATATTCTACCCGTCTCATGAACAGAATCCTAGCGTATTACCGGGTGGGATGCTTACTATTCTGGGATGAGGAATCCTATCGTCTCCTGAGAATGAGAATACACCCGTATGATGAGGGCGGAATCTATCCTATTCTGGGTCGGAATCCTACCCTATTCTGGGGCAGAATCTTACCGTCTTAGGGGACAGAAATGCTGCAGTCTGCTTGGCAGAATCCTATCGTTTTTCTGGAGCGATATCCTACCGTTTCCTTGGGCAGAATCTAGCGTATTCTGAGGTGGAATCTTACCCTATTCTGGGACGGGAATCCTACCGTCTCATGGGGTAGGAATCTACCGTATTTTAGGCGGAATCGTATCTTATTCTCGGTCGCAATCCTACCCTATTCTGGGGAGAATGCTACTCTATTCTGGGGAATAATCCTACCCTATTTGAGAGGAATCCTACTAATGGGATGAATCCTACCATATTCTGAGGGGAATCCTATCTGTTTCCTGGAGCGGAATCTACCTATTCTGGGCGGAATCCTACCGTATTCTGGGTCAGAACCCTACCATCTTCTGGTTGGATTCTACCGTATTTACACGGGGCGAAATCCTACCGTCTTCTAGGGCGGATTCCTTCCATCTTCTAGGGCAGAATCCCTACTATTCTGGGTCAGGAATCATCCCTCCTATTCAGGAGAGAATACTACCTGCCTATTCTGGGGAATGTTCCTACCTGTCTGGGAGTAATCCTATATTCTGAGGAGGAATCCTATCTATTCTGGAGCGGAATCCTACCTATTCTGAGGACAGAGAGAACCCTACCATATTCTGGGGCGAGATCCTACCGTATTCTGGGGCAAGATCCTGCACCCCAAATCCTCTAGGGCGGGATCGACCATGATGGGGGATTCTGCCGTATTCTGGGGCCAGAATACAACCGTATTCTGGGCAGGAATCTCTGTATTGTTTGCGGAATCAAACTGTTTTTCTGGGGCAGGAATATTTACCGTCTTTGAGGACCAGGCGTCTACCATGCTGGTGCAGAATCCTACAAACTTTTCTGGGGTAATATCCTACCGTCTCTTTGGACAGAATCTTGGCATATTCTGGAATGAGAATCTTCTTTATTCTGGGACGGAACCCTACGCTTATTCTGAGGAGCTGAATCCTACCGCCTCCTGGGGCAGGAAATCACCACAGTATTTGGGCGGGAATTCTATTCTATTCTGGAATGGAATCGCATATCCTATTTTTGGCGGGTTCCTACTGTATTCTGGGGCAGAATCCTACCGCCTTCTGGGACAGATTCCTACCATCGTTGGTGGAATCCCTACTGTATTCCTGCGCGAATCTATATTTCTCTGGCAGTTCCTTCATCTTCTAGAGGCGGGTCCTGCCATATTCTTGCACAGAATCCTGCAAGCTGTTCGGGGCAGGGGAATTCTACTATATTCTGCAACGGAATCCACTGTGTAGGCGGAATTCAGGCCGTTTTCGGGGGACAATAATACGATCTTTGAGGACAGATTCTACCGTTTTTCTGGAGCGAAATCCACACTACAATCTCCTTACGCAGAATCTAGCGTATTCTGAGATTTAATCATACCTATTCTGAGGGCGGAATCCTACCATGATGCCTTGGCAGAATCACCACCGTTTCTCCGGGCGGATTCCAACCATCTTCTAGGGCGAAATACTGTATTCTCGCTGGGAATCTACATTTTTCTGGTGCAAAATCCTACCGTATTCTGGGGCGAGATACCACATGCTACAGGGGTTACGAAAATGCCTGTTCTGGGGCGGAATCCTGCCTATTTGTGGTGGAATCCTACCGCCATTCTGGGGCAGAAATGCTACGTCTTCTGCGGAATCCTGTTCTGGGGCAGAATCCTGCAAGCCATTCTGGGGGCAAGAAACCCTGCACCATATTCTCAGGCAGAGGTCTACCATATTCTGGAGCAGAATCTATACCGTATTCTGCGCAGAATCCGTTTCCGATTTCTGGGGCAGAATCTTGCAAATGTTTTGGGATGAATCTACCGTCTGCTGACGCCAGGAATTCTACCGTTTTCTGGAGCGATATCCTACCGTGTCGTTGGGCAGAATCTAGCGTATTCTGGGGCGGATTCTACCTATTCTGGGACGGAATTCTACCTTATTCACCGAGGCAGGAATCCTCCCGGCTCCTGGGAAAACTCTACCGTATTTGGGGGCGGAATCCTTCCCTATTCCTGAAGGAATCGTACCCTATTCAGGGCAGAACCCTACCATCTGCTAGGGCAGGATCCAGCCATTTGAGGCAGGAATCCTACTGTCTTGCAGGGCGGATTCCTATATCTTCTAGGGCGGAATCCTGCCGTGTTCTGGCACAGAATCACCACCTTATTCTGGCGCAAAAAAATCACCACCGTATTCAGAGCAGAGATTCTACCGTATTCTGCAGCGGTATCTGACATGATATGGTGCACAATCTTACATAATATTTGGGGACAGAATCCTGCCGTCGCTGGCGCAGAATACTAACGTTTTCTTGGTAATATCGTACCCTCACTCATGACGAATCTGGTATGTTAGGGGCGGAATCCTACCGTATTCTGGGACGAATTCCTGCCTTATTCTGGGGCGGTTCCTGCCGTTTCCTGGAGTCAGGGAATCCTGCCGTATTTTTGGGCGGATTCTTGCCCTATTTTCGAGCGAAAATCCTACCCTATTCTCGAGGCAGATCACCACCCTGTTAGGGTGGAATCTACCTATTCTGGGGCAGGGATCCTATACTATTCTGGGACGGAATCCTACCTTATTCTGAGGCGAAATCCTCTCGATTCCTGGGTGGAATTCTACCCCTATTCTGGGCAGAATCTACCTATTCTGGGGCAGGCCTACCATCTTCTGGGGCGGGGATCCTACCGTATTCTGGGGCAGAAGCCTACCGTCTTCTGGGGAGTGGGATCTACCGTATTCTGGAGCAATACGTAAC
>NW_024722158.1:9025757-9061868 GCF_018991925.1 Homarus americanus
ATGGAGGTCTGGGACTGAGAGGAGCGCATGGGGGGTGGGCTTAGTAGCTCTGGGTGCCTTAAGTTGCATCTCTGATTATTCCGGAATTGGAAATAATTATTGTCAAGTAAGTGATTGATGGATTTGTAAGCAAAGAGGGCACAGCAGTAGGTGTTAATATCTTCGAATTTTAACATTTTCAATTTCGCAAATTTTTCGTTTGTGTGATATGTTTTTTTCAAGTAGGTCATTGTCCGTACAACTCTCTTTTGTGCTGTAACCAGGGATTGCTCTTTTGAAGAGCCAGAAGCCCCGTATTGTGCGATAGTGTGTCAGGTGTTGGTAAACAAGATCATGATAGATTTCTTTCATTGTTGTGAGACTGAGTGACTGTCGAGTGTGATACATGATACCTCACTGTTTATTGACTTTACTGTGAATGGCTTGTATGTGGTTTCTCCAGTTAAGGTTCTCGTTAACAATAACTCCGAGGAATTTAGTATTTTGTTCGCGTTTGAGGTCCAGGTCTGGGGGTAAATTTTTCCTTCTGTGAAAGATCGTGCAGTGGGTTTTCTCAAGGTTTAAGGTCAATTTATTAAGTATTACCCAGGTCCTGACTTTAGTCAATTCAGTGTTCATAGTTCTCATCAAGGAATGGAGGTCTCAGTTGCTGGCATAGAGATTACTATCGTCTGCAAATAAGCTGGCGTGGACTATGTCGTTTATGTACAACAAAAACAGTTGTGGGTGGTGGTAGTGTGGGTAGTGGTGGTGTGGGTGGTGGTAGTGTGGGTGGTGTAGTGTGGGTGGTGGTAATGTGGTGGTGGTAGTGTGGATGGTAGTGTGGATGGTGGTAGTGGATGGTGATGGTGGTAGTGGGTGTTGGTGGTGGTGTGGGGTGGTGGTGGTGTGGGTGGTGGTGGTGGTGGGTGGTGGTGGTGACGTGGGTGGTGGTGGTGGTGGGTGGTGGTGGTGGGGATGGTGGTGGTGGTGGGGATGGTGGTGGTGGTGTGGATGGTGGTGGTGTGGATGGTGGTGGTGGATGGTGGTGGGTGGTGATAGTGTGGGTGGTGATGGTGGGTGGCGGTGGTGGTGGTGGGTGGGTGGTGGGTGGTGGTAGTGGGTGGTGGTGAGGGTGGTGGGTGGTGGTGGGTGGGTGGTGGTGGTGGTAGTGTGGATGGTGGTGGTGGTAGTGGTTGGTGTTGGTGGTAGTGTGGTTGGTGTGGTGGTAGTGTGGTTGGTGGTGGTAGTGGTTGGTGGTGGTGGTGGTAGTGTGGGTGGCGGTAGTGTGGTGGTGGTAGTGTGGATGGTGGTGGCGTGGATGGTGGTGGTGTGGTGGTGGTGTTGGTAAGTGAGTAGTGGTGGTTGCGGTGTGAGGTGGTGGGGAGTGGTGGTTGTAGTGTGGGTAGTGATGGTAGTAGTTGTAGTGTGGGTATTGATGGTAGTAGTTGTAGTGTGGGTAGTGATGGTAGTAGTTGTAGTGTGGGAGTGGTGGTGTTGGTAGTAGTGGTGGTGGTCGGAGTGGTGGTGGTGGTCGGGGTGGTAGTGGTGGTCGGGGTGGTAGTGGTGGTAGTGATGGTAGTAGTATTGGTGGTAGTTGTGGTAGTAGTGGTGATGGTGATAGTGTTGGTAGTGGTGGTAGCGGTGTTATATGTAATTTGGGTACTGATAATTGTAGGTGTGGTTGTAGTGGTAGTAATAGTAGATGTAGTGCGAGAGATAATAGCGGTAATAGAAGATTAACGATCGTCACGGTAATGCAACCAAACCTACCCAAAACCAAACCAAACCAAACCAAACCAAACCTAACCAAACCTAACCAAACCAAACCTAACCAAAACCTAACCAAAACCAAATCAAACCTAACCAAACCTAACCAAACCAAACCTAACCTAACCAAACCAAACCTAACCTAACCAAACCAAACCTAACCAAACATAACCAAAACCTAACCTAACCTAACCAAAACCTAACCTAACCTAACCCACCCAGGTAGTTACAATAATGTTAAGGTGATGCAAAAAGACCATTTTTTTTTATTGGTTCTACAATGAGAAAACATCTTAGTCCCCTTGCACACCTTTACATTAGTTTCACGCCAAGTAAGTACAGTAACTTTCACAACATTGACATACAGGTAGAACATACAGGTGGAACATACAGGTGGAACATACAGGTGAAACATACAGGTGGAACATACAGGTGGAACATACAGGTAGAACATACAGGTGGAACATACAGGTGGAACATACAGGTGGAACATACAGGTGGAACATACAGGTGGAACATACAGGTAGAACATACAGGTGGAACATACAGGTGGAACATACAGGTGGAGCATACAAAGACGTAACATATAGTACTTACATTGTTCTTATTAGCGAGATCCTTCCTCGATCATTTCATATTTCGGTCACCTGAAAGTAGATTAGATTAGATTAGATGACAGACAGACAGACAGACAGATAGACAGATAGATAGATAGAGATAGATAGATAGATAGATAGATAGATAGATAGATCGATAGATAGATACAGACAGGCAGACAGACAGATAGATAGACAGACAGACAGTTCATTGTAGTGGCTCTCTTTTTACTGTTGGTTGTGGTAGTAGTGGTGGTGATAGTAATAGTGTGGGTGGTAGAAGTGGTGGTAATAATAGTGTGGGCGGTGGTAGTGATGGTAGTAACAGTGTGGGTGGTGGTAGTAATAGTAACTGTGGTGGTGGAAGTAGTAAGTAGTATTAGTAAAAGGGTCGATGATGGTAATCGTGTTAAATAGCACTATTTGAAAGTGGCTATTTACAGGAAATCATATTTGTAACACTTAATGCAACATATAAACAACAAGAGTTAATATCAACAAATATTTTATTAAACCTTGAATAATAAATAAACTACCAATAAACCATTTGCTCTCAGTTCCGTAAAAATAAAACAAAATTCCTAGTATTATTAATATGAACAAAATCACGCACACGCACACGCACACGCACACGCACACGCACACACACACACACACACTCTTTTTTCGCTTCAAACACAATATTGTCTATTAAAAATGGTGAACATAATTTGATGTGTTTAAACGAGTAAATAAAGCAGCGATATAGTACTGTATGTATTTATCTGTATTTTTTTTCTCCTTTAATAATAAAAGAACGTGTCTGTCTGTCTGTCTGTCTGTCTGTCTGTCTGTCTGTCTGTGTCTGTCTGTTCTAGCTATATCTCCAAAACGGAAGCAGTTAGAGACCTGAAACATTACACTGAGATATCGCCACGGTGATCGCGGGAGGTGGTACCCGGTTCAGGGAGGGCAAAGTGTGGTAGTTAAGATATACAGTATATGCCTAAACCGGTCAATTTTGCGAGACAGCTTATAAGAACACCACTCCCAGAGAACTGACAGTTTTGGCTCCGTGTAAGAAAAAAAAATCACTTCCAAGGAGTATTTACTCTCTTACGTTATAGATACACATTTCTATCCCATCGACAAATCATCGAATATAATGAATTTAATTTAGTTTCATACATACCATGTGAACCGCCCATGGGGGGGGGGGGGGCATCCCAATGCTATGCCATCAACATAATGCGAGTAATCTTGAGACAGTACCATTTTTGCCAAAGCACTTGGTAATATATTGTGTCAAAATTTCAACTTTCTGACATAAAATGAGTCTCGATAAATTGGTCGGACAAGCAACAAAAGAATAAGAAAAACGGAACAACCAATGAGTACCTCCTTTACTGAACTCACACCCTCGGGGCACAAGAATCACGCCGGAGGTGAGCAGTGTATTAAGACGTTAGTTTAGTTTTATTCACAATATCTATCGCTCCCAGTAGGTCATCATCAGACAACTTTCGTAAACACAAATCACCCCCACGGATTTAACTATCGGTTTTAGCTTAAATAATACATCATTGAGAAATATTTTGCCTTAAGCTTTCAAGCAGGGAGAAGAGATCCCAGGGAAGCCGAGCTGGGCATTAGTAGGTATCGGCTTATAGCGAGTATCGGCTTTAGAAATGACGGGTTTTAGACTAAAGACGAAGGAGTGGGTGGGAAGGTGCGGTTGGGGAGGTGTGGGTGGGAGAGGTGCGGGTGGGAGAGGTGCGGGTGGGAGAGGTGCTGGTGGGGATGTATGGCCGAGTTTTTCGCGTAAAATCAATGCCAAACAAACACCACAGTCCCATGTTACAGCTCGTATGACGACAACTCTGGCGTGGAGGTGTGATATGAGCGAGATCTTCCTTATCTCCCAACTGAATACATTATATAACAAAAATATACTTTATATGAAAGCTAATTATGTCTAATCTCTATATCAGTCCGAACCTTTTCCTGACGTCCTTCCCCTTGGTCTGCATTCGACCAAAATACCATTGGCTCTAGATATGTATCTCATGTTCCCTCTGGGGTTTTATGGACGCCAGGTCAGAACCCTTGCTTTAGGTCAGCATAGTTACTAATATAAAGTGGTAAATATTTTCATCATTCAGGGACAGTACGGATACAATAAAGTGAGCAATAAAGGAGGCAATGCGGCCGGTTCTGCACTCAACTGCCTTCATATATTCAAATGTAAAATTAGGTACCCATTGACAACCGAGTCAACTGGAGGAGCTCCAGGAACGAACCAACGACCCTTAGGAGAGGAAGCGAGCGCTGTGTCTGCTCGGCCTCCGCTCCCCATTCATCTTAGTATGGAGCTTTTTATCCCCCATTCTGTCCTCACAAAGACCTACGTCCTCGCCCTGCCTCAACCTTCCCTTCCACCAGGCCGCCAACCCTCCCTCACAGGTACACGTAAAAATTAAATATTCCAGCTTCTCCAGAATGTGTAATTTTTTTTTATACGATATAACGCAAAAAAATATGTGTTCAGTAGCTATTACCACTATTTTCATTATATATTATATAACTAACTTTACAATATTTATTATAACTGGCGTTATATATAAAAACAAGGAACAGACACCATTCCACACACCACTCAGCTGGGTCCGACACTTCATAAAAGACTAGACAATCACCGGACAGACCAAGAATATCCTCCACTGCATCCACCCTCACCCCGACACCCTCCCTCCAGTGCAAGCCATGGATCAAGAACTGTGGTTAATCAGGAGGTTAAACGCTGCTCTTCTCTAGTCCGAGGGACACTTCGCTAGGCTGGGTTGCTACAATACACCAGCTCAATGTACTGTATATGCTGACAAATAAGAACATAAGAAAATAAGGAGTCTGCAATAGGCCGGTTGGCCTGTGCATGGCAGCTCCTGTCGAGAGTTACTACCACTCTCTATCATCCATGAATCTATCTAGCCTCCTTTTGAAACTTTCCAGAGCTCCCGCACTTACTACAAAGTTGCTAAGCTTGTTCCACTCGTCCACCACCCTATTTGTGAACCAGTTTCTTCCTATCTCCCTCCTAAGCCTAAACTTATCCAACTTAAATCCGTTGCTCCGAGTCCTATCCTGTATTGATTCCTTTCACCCACATAAATACTTCACCTCAACTTGGATGAATCTGGCGAACAAAATTTTTTATCAGAGTACCACATAGAAGGGTACAACCTTTTTCACAAGGACAGGGAAGGTAGGAAGGGGGGAGGGGTCGCAATCTTCGTCAAGGATGCATTAAAATGTATTAATAATTCAATAAAGGGTGAAATAGGAACCGAGTCTGTATGGGTAGAAATCACGGAAGGAAGAGAAAACTAATTATGGGAGTGATTTACAGGCCCCCCAAGTCTTGGGAAGGAAGCAGCTCAGCCTATATGGCAGGAAATGAGTAGGGCAACAAAATATAACAACCTGTGCATTATGGGGGTCTCAACTTCAGAAATATTAACTGGGACAACATTGTAGGTGACTATAAATCTGAAGACTTCCTAGAAGCAGTACAGGAAAAATTTTTGAAACAACTAATTACAGAACCTACTAGAGGTGACAATATATTAGACCTAGTATTAACAAATAAAGAAAATATTATCAGAGATATCACAGTAGGGGAAGAACTAGGTATCAGTGATCACAAAGAAATCAGGTTCACCCTAAATTGGGAAACGAAAAACAATCACAATATGGTCAGAGTCCCAAATTTCAAATTTCGGTTGGCGGATTATCAGGAGTTAAGAAGGTACCTAGGTGAGGACACCTGGGAACAGTCACGTCAGTCACCAGTAGGAAGGGGTGAGGTCATAGATGACACAACAATTGATCATGACACAACAATTGATCATGACTATAATATATTCACTAGTATTCTACATAAAGCACAAGAACAAAATATGCCATACAGAAAAATTAGGTCAAAGAAGAATGAGCCAAGGTGGATGACCAGAAAACTTAAACATGACATAGGAATAAAGAAAGGAATATATAAGAAATTAAAGGGAGGGGAGGAGCAGCTCAGAAATAGGTATAATGAACTATCTAGGAATGTTAAGAAAAATGTAAGGAAAGCAAAGAGACTATGAAGTGTAAATAGCAAGAGAATCCAAGGCGAATCCCAAGGGATTTTTCGAGGTATATAGAACAAAGGTCAAGGACAACGGTGGGCCTATAAAGTCAGGGAAGGGAGAAGTGGTAAATGGCAGTGAAGAAATAAGCAAAGCATTGAACAGCTACTTCTTATCAGTTTTCACAGAGGAAATTTCGTATGAAATTCCAGAGGTGGAACTGATATTTAAGGGAAAGGAAGAAGAGATATTATAGAATATCACTATCAGAAAAGAGGATGTTCTTAAGAAGATAAATAAACTAAAGAAGACAAAATCCCCAGGGCCGGATGAAATTTTCCCTCGAGTCTTGAAAGAGTGTAGGGAACAGATTAGCGGACCCCTCGTAAACTTATTTACAAAATCATTAGACACTGGAGTTGTGCCAGACTTGTGGAAACAGGCAAATGTAGTACCCATATTAAAAAAGGGAGACAGAGCATCAGAGTCAAATTACCGGCCGATCAGTTTGACGTCAGTAGTGGGGAAATTTCTTGAATCAATTATAGCAGATAACATCCGATCGCATTTAGAGAAAAGCAAATTAATCTACGACTCTCAACATGGGTATACAAAGGGAAAATCTTGTCTAACAAATATATATAATTGTTCATCATTTTTATCGATATTGACAACTTCTCATTAAAAATTCTAAAGTTGTTATAATTTCACTGAACAAATCATAACTTAACCAACAACCAATTAATATACAATCAAGAAACATGAAAATCGATCAATCTAGTTCTCAAATATTCATGAAATAAGAGTTTTTTTTCACCATGGAACGTGACACTGACCTTGGATCTATATCCTAAACTCTTGTAAATCCTTGGTTTATTGTCTCACACTAAACCATCAAACTCTGGTATTTCTTTGACAGTAAAATTGGTCCATCTGTTTTAACAACGTCGGGTGAACTTTGACCTACTTGTACTGTACTGAGATTATATCGGTTTATTCCCGGTCAGTTCCCAGGTTTCCTAGAGAGTTATATAAAAATTGATAAAATAGTATTCTATTTTATTTACAGAATCGCACACACAGACAAAACCATTGACTCTTTTACTCTCTGGGTAAAATATGCAGTGAACGACATTTTCTATTGATTTATAATATTTACAGTACAATAACGTGTTAGTATGTGATATATGTATGATGTAATGAAATGATTTTAAGTGTATAGTCAAACGACAGAATTAACGCCATCTGTTGTCACCGTTGTAGGCTTCCAAACTTATAATTGAAGTTGTTGGTAATTTGAGTTATGATTTTGTGTTATAAATTTTTAATTAATGTACAGAGGTGAAAACTATACTATGAACAAAAACTTGTTATCATGTATGTTACAATATAGATCTAAGATATAAATTTTTACTTTAAGATAACATACAAGAAATTAAAAAAAAAACTTTCCAGACTAAATTTTATTGATTAAGAAATTTTATTGAAAAAATCCTCAGGGAAGATTTACCCGCAAAATAACACTAAACATAAAACCTTGCGTGAAATGACCTTTATACAGCGTCTTACAGGCCAGAAGAGTCATGAGAGGTCGTGACCGAGTGACCTTCCTTACAGTATAACTTAACACAGATTAACATAAGCGTGGTAAAGTATGTTATATATAGTGAGTTAGGACATTTCTTAATTCAAAGCTGTTCGTATAGTCAAGGATGAACAAAATATGGCGCAGAATTCTATAGCACACACACACACAAAACTCTAGAAAGGTCACCTGGTAATCATCTCAGTGCAACACCACATGATGCTACGATATGTGTTGTCTTCTAAATGAAATGAATCAGTGGTTGTTTTGTTGAGGTACCGCTCAGACACGTATAATTATTTGAACGTAAAAATAGGAGCTCCTTAAATATCGACCAGAAAGGCAACGCCACCCTAAAAACGTGTGTGTGTGTGTGTGTGTGTGTGTGTGTGTGTGTGTGTGTGTGTGTGTGTGTGTGTGCGCGCGCGCGCGCGCATTCAAGGTTAATTCATCGTCCTCAAAGGTTTAAGTCGTTGTATTCAAAGGTATAAGTAATATGTCCGACACAGTAATAAGGACGTCTAACAGTGACACAAAACACAAGCTGAATAAAAATATTCCAACTTTGAAATATTTTGCAGAAGTTAGGCCAAGAAAAGACATCAGCTCACAAAACGGTCACCAGAGATCATCATCAACATTCCACAACAACATTGCACAGTGCCCGAGGCGGAGTAAAAGTGGGTCCCACATGGCCGACAGCTCTTTAAGGCCAACGGGCTTACAACACACTGAATACTAAGTCTTCCGTACACGAGGCGACTTAGGACCGTCATTGCACCTCACCGCTTTCAATTCCCCAATTCACCTTAGGTATACATTCAGAGCTGGGTCAATTAGGGTTGCTCTGAACCTGAACCAGACACCCTCAGGACAGAAGGGGGGAGATGTACCCACTTATCCGTAACACCCTAAGTGGCCAAGGAACATTTTATATTTCAGTAATTGAGGCATCGTTACGAGACCCTGTTAGGTCTTAATATAGCCACCAAAAGGTTATCACCCCTGAAGTTGTTTAGTTTAGGGCTTTAGACATTATTAAATAAAAAATTTAAATACTGCTAACAAAAGGCAAGATACTGGACCACCTCTCAAGAAGCAATTGTGGTGGAAGCGTGTCAGATACATCGTCCACTAAGGCAACCAGACTAATTCCTATAACAGCAACCAAGTCGACACATCACTTGGCCAGGGATAACACACTGCACACCATGACGACACGAGTGAATGGCAAAAGTCAAAACAAAAGAACGAAAGTTAATAAAAACCCATAAGCCATTACTAGTCGAGAAAAGTGTCCGGACAATATAAAAACAAAATATAAAAAACTAAACGGATAATCCGGATATCTTCTCAGGTACCAGGATGGACACGAACATTTAATGGCTTTGTGTAGGTGACTTAACTGTTTATTATTGGATGGTCTATGTATATTGTATACCTGCACTGTCACGGTGAATTTCTTTGTATACCTGCACGGTCTATGTATATTGTATACTTGTATTTTCTATATACATGCTAAATCAATGTTAACGTCAATGATAATTTTTCTGAATAAATATCTACCTACGCTGGGTAGTCTCTAAGCACTCCTGCAGGCACTCTTGGGTGGGAAGAAAGTGCTATACAAATGGGTACATGGACACAGGGGTATGTGTATATACTATCTCCCTCCGATAATGTAATATAACGCTCTCAAAATCATGGTGTGTTACAGTCATGGTGGGTCACAATGATGGTGGGTTACAGTTATGGTGAACGGTCATGGTGGGTTATAGTCATAGTGGGTTACAGTCATGGTGGGTTACAGTCACGATGAGTTACAATCATGGTGGGCTACAGTCATGGGTGGGTTACAGTCATGGTGGGTTACAGTCATGGTGGGTTACAGTCATGGTGGGTCGATCAAGGTGGGTTACATATTAATAGAGCCAGACACATTAAATTATTCATATTAACACCGAACAAGAGTATTTAGCCGGCACAGTCATTAAAATTCTCATTATAAATTTATCGTCAAGGCTTTACAATTTTTTTACCATTGTAATATTAATAATATATATGAATTAAATCAACAGTGTGTTCAAAAAGTAGACCCAATCTGATAATAGTTTATGGCATTAAAAGTGTGTTATTTATTACTCTCACTATAGGTATCGTAATTGGTTATAAAAGAATGTAAATCTAAAAATTCAGTTCACATAAATGGCGTAAAATCTTCAAAGTAGAAATAGCATAATTTCTAGCAAATGAATCGAAAGTCGACTGGTATTCTTGAGAGAGTTTGAGATTGGCTCCATCATCAGATTTAAGTTATAATAAAAGATACACAAAATAGTCAACTAATCATAAAAAAGGTAAATAAACAGTAAGTTGAAAGGAAATATTCGACAGGCCTTGATGAGGACACATGCTGCAGAAGGGATACTCACCAATGTACAGTCGCCTTCACTAGTGCATTTACAGGGGCTCGTCATATAAACATTCCACAAATCATTACATTGAGATATTTATTTTAATATTGTTTTACTTTGATTCCATAGTATGTTTACTACTGAGAGTTTCCTTCTGTCGAATGTAAACAAACACAGCGCTGCCACACTGCACATTATCTGACGAACCGCTGTACGAGCCGCTGTAAACGCACTGGTGAAGAGGACTGTACTTCAGGTTAGCATGGCGTCTTATGGTCCACACTGACAAAGCGCCATTAATCCCCCGAATATAATCGTTTCCTAAAACAAGACAGAAATGAGGGAGAATTGAGGATAAAAGATGAAAAAAATCCACCATCACCAACCTACAGTACACCACCCACACTTACCCACCACCAACACCACCCACCACCCACTATACAGTAAACTTCAACATGAAACTAAACTTAAAAAACAAAAACCATTCACTGTGATAAATTTCGAATACTCTGATTAACTTAAGAGAATATATGAAGAACTGAATTAATAATGATAATATTATCTACTCTTCGGGGATTAAACATAAGCTTATAGGGAGGTCTAAGGCGTCTTGTCATCATCAAAGATTTAAAACTGGTAATTGAATGTGTCTCTCAGGGGACAGTAAAGCTGGTACTTTAAATATCCAGCAAGTAAGAGTTTCATATAATTTATGTGTGTCCTGACATCAAACTACTCTGATGATGTAGAATAATTTTATGACAACGAGTCTTCATAAAATAGAGAAATTATTATGGGAGACGTAACCTAATTTAATGTAACCTGACCTAAGTTAAGCGAATAATCTTAATGAACCTGACCTGACCTGACCTAACCTGACCTGACCTGACCTGACCTGACCTGACCTAACCTAGGTAACATTAAAGCGTTTAATCTTCAGGTAAAAAAGCTGGGGTGGGTTAATCTCTTCATAAAGGAGTAAAAACAATAAACTAAGTTAGATTAGTGAACTGAAAAATCGACTTAGAACATTAAGAAAGTAATTGAGCTAAACCAAGATGTAATGAACAATATCAAGGACAAATTCATCTCGGCCATGGACGATGAAACTACAGTATACAGAATATTAATAGAATTTTACAATACCATAAGCCCTGTATTTACCTGGCCGCCACAACCTACACAAATTGCCACTATGTTCAAGGTTCATCGATTATTCATAAACTTTGCTTTCAGTTATAAATTCTTCGTAGAATCAAAGTATTGAAGAGTTTTACAACCTGGTTGTTGAGTGGATAGAACACTCGCTTTTTCTCATAAGAGTCGTTGGTTCAATTTCCTGGCAGTTGTAATTAACATAGCTGTAAATGACTACCTAATTTTACAGTTTAGGAAGTGAAGGCAGGGTAAGTGCGGTGCCGGCCATATTGACTCCTGGTGGACGCTCGCTACAGACAATGTATACAGAGAGGTCCGATGAATTTCAAAATGAACACTGTCACGTCCTGTGTTCTCGGTAAGGTTGTCAAAAACTTTCGTCCATTGTGTCCTATTGTGTAACACAAAATTGTAAAGATACATTTTTGATTGTGTGTACTGTAGCTAAGGCCTTTCTATAACGTTAAGGAATTTAATCAATTTTAATCATAAGAGGGCACACGCTGGGTGGGTGGGTTTTGGGTGGGGGTGGGTGAGGTGGGGGAGGGGTAATCTTCAGTTGATCTCAAAACGCTAAAGTAAAAAAAACTGAATTTGACCAAAAGTGACATCAACAAATCACACACACCAAAGTTCAACAAGTTAGAATATGAAGTAATTGAATGGACAACTGCTTCAATTGTTGTACTGCACACTGCGTAACAGACAGGTAACAAATAGTAACAAGAAGAGTAACAAATAGGTGAGATCTTAATGTGAAGTCGGTAGTAGTGGGAGTGTTTTGTGGTAGTGGATGGTAGTAGTGAGCAATGGTAGAGGGCAGGGCAATAGGCAGTGGGTAGTAGACAGGCAATAGATAGCGCACAGTAGACAAAAGACAGCAGGCAGTAGGCAACAGACAGAGTGGGCAGTGGGCAAAAGAGGGCAGGCCACATTGTTCAAGGAAGAGCCCAGGAAAAACCCAACAAAACAGAATAACTTGATGGCCAGATAACATTTGGGAGTTTGGAGATACTCAGTGGACAAGAAGAACTCTCGGTAGGCACTGTGGGGATCACCCGAAGATTAACCCCCAGCTTAATTCACTTTAACACTAACCTGACAACGAGATCTGAGATTGCCGAGTTCCACGACAATTTAAATAGTGAGTTACTTAATGCACAAAGGCAGAACATACCATACAAAAAACTCAGATCAGACAACAATGACCCTAAATGGATAAATAATTATTTAAAGAACATCATTGGCCAAAGGAAGGCTATAGGTAGAAGGATAAATCGTGGCGAAATTCACCTCCGACCATTATAGGTATTGGCGAGTAGGTTAAAACCGAGATAAGGAAAGCAAAGAGGAATAATGAGGTAAGGATAGCAAGGAAGAAGACAAACCCCAAAGGATTCTACCAAAATGTATCAAACTAAAACACGAGAAAAGATTGACCAATACGGTCAGACTTCTTCGAAGAGCTCACTGATAACGACGGAGAAATGAGCAATAATTTGAATAAATATTTTTCAACAGTTTTCACCACTGAAAATTTAAACATGATACCCGAGGCACCGACTCTATTCAGAGATAGTGAAGAAAACAAATTAAGTGAGATAGTAGTGACTAGTAACGATGTTAGTAAGCAAATAGACAAACTAAAGCCTAATAAGTCACCTGGTCCCGATGAGATATTTGCCAGAGTATTAAAGGAATGTAAGGAAGAGCTTAGTATGCCCTTAGCAAAGTTGTTTAACATGTCCTTAAAAACAGGTGTAGTACCAGAATCCTGGAGGATAGGAATGTAATACCGATTTTCAAGAAGGGGGATAGATCACTATCCTCTAACTACCGCCCAATCAGTCTAACATCAATAGTAGGCAAATTACTGGAAGCAATCATTTCAAACTCTATTCGAAATCACCTGGAGAAGCACGCGATTGATCAATGATTCCCAGCATGGCTTCACAAGCGGACGTTCTTGTCTAACTAATCTATTAACATTCTTTTCATCAGTTTTCGAATCGGTGGACGAGGGCACAATTATGATGTGGTATATCTCGACTTTAGCAAAGCCTTCGACAGAGTCCCCACGAAAGACTAGAAAGGTAGAAGCTCATGGCATCAAAGGTGACATCCTTAAATGGATTAGGGCGTGGTTACAGGACAGAAACAGCGAGTGAGCATTAACGGCACTAAGTCCATTGAGCAACGTCACAAGTGGAGTTCCCCAAGGCTCAGTACTTGGACCATTATTATTTATTATATACATAAACGACATAGATATCGGCATTGACAGCAACATAAGTAAATTTGCTGGAGGTCACTAAAATAGGACGTGTTATCAAATCTGACGAGGACTCGGCAAAACCACAGGAAGATTCTAAACAAATTTTTCGAATGGTCTGAAAAATGGCAGATGAAATTCAACGTGGACAAATGTAAAGTACTCAGTATAGGAGATGTAAACAGGGAAACCAGATACCAGATGAACAACGATGCCATAGAGAAATCCGACTGCGAGAGAGATTTAGGAGTAATGATAAGTAGGAACCTTAAGCCAAGTAAACAATGTGTTTTTGCTCGTAACAAGGCTAATAAAGTACTTGGGTTCATACAAAGGAGTGTTAGTTACAAGACTAGCGAGGTCATCCTAAAACTGTATCTTGCTCTTGTGAGACCACACCTGGATTACGCAGTTCTAGTTCACCGTATTACAGAATGGATATAGAATCCTTGGAAAGAATTCAGAGGAGAATGACAAGACTAATCCCGGGCATTAGGAACCTTGAGTATAGAGACAGGCTAAAGCATCTTAATTTGCACTCCCTTGAGAGACGTAGAGCGAGGGGCGACCTGATAGAGGTGTATAAGTGGAAGGCAGGGCTAAACAAAGGGGACATTACAAAGGTACTCAAACTATCCAACCAGGAGCGAACTCGTAGACAAATTTAGATTTAGGCGTGATATAGGTAAACACTGGTTTGGAAACAGAGTAGTGGATGAATGGAACAAGTTACCAAATATCATCATTAACTCGAATACGCTGAATAGCTTCAAACATAGGTTGGATGCTCATATGAGCAATAGGGGTTGGGTGTAAACGGGACTGCCCAGTATGGGCCAATAGGCCCGCTGCAGTTTCCTCCATTCTTATGTTCTTATGTAATCCACCCCCCTCAGGTAGCGTTAGGGTGTTTAATCAGCAGATGAAACAATCGGGGGCCTAATCTTCAGGTGATCCGACTTACGAAGCATATTGGGGGGTTCATCTAGCTGTGGTGGTTGAGGATGAAGGTGATCAGTGTCTCGTGGTGGTGACACAGGCGAGGTGAATGTATCGATATTCCCTTCTGGTGAGAGTGGTATTACGTTTCCTTCTGGTGAGAGTGGTATTACGTTTCCTTCTGGTGAGAGTGGTGTTACGTGTCCTTCTGGTGAGAGTGGTGTTACGTGTCCTTCTGGTGAGAGTGGTGTTACGTGTCCTTCTGGTGAGAGTGGTGTTACGTGTCCTTCTGGTGAGAGTGGTGTTACGTGTCCTTCTGAGAGTGGTGTTACGTGTCCTTCTGGTGAGAGTGGTGTTACGTGTCCTTCTGGTGAGTGGTGTTACGTTTCCTTCTGGTGAGAGTGGTGTTACGTTTCCTTCTGGTGAGAGTGGTGTTACGTGTCCTTCTGGTGAGAGTGGTGTTACGTGTCCTTCTGGTGAGAGTGGTGTTACGTGTCTTCCTCGCTCAATGTAGCGCTAAATAGTCGAGGAAGTTTTTTTTCCTGGTGCTTTCCTTCTACGGGAGCTACAGAATACGTGTATGGGGTATTAGAGAACTTTTTATAGAGGAGGGAATGGGAGCACAGACTCTCGACGGTGTATTGACCATGAGGGAGTGGTCCAGTGAGGTGATATAGTGTACAGTATACTGCACATGTGGCAAGTGGCAACCAAACTAGAGTAACCCAGAACAAATCTCTTATTTTCACGTTATACTTTGAATATATCACAACTTGTATTAAAGGATATAAGCACGCAAGAGATGAGTCCCCTTATGGCCGCTATCACAGACCAGGTATAACGGGGCAGAGATGGGTGAGGAGTCAAGGAACTTGGGAGAATGAGCTCAGACGAGTCAGACAACATGGGAGAAGAACGTGATTATAGAAGAGCCAGTAGATCACAATAAAGGCCAAGAACAAGAACTCATGAAGGAGCCACCAGCAGCTTGTACTAAATAGGGAAATACAAGAGGCAATTCTCAGTGTATTATGGCACAGCATCAGTGACAATTAGTGTACAGAATGATACAAATTTAGTAACATATGTGACCTTAATTTTAGAAGCTGACACTGTACTGGTGAAGGGGGCAGTCAGCACGTAATATTATGGAACAGTGACTCATGACAGTGTGTGGCCTCACTAATGATTGGAGTGTGTTCTGGTGCTGACCGTACGGAGTGTGCTCTGGGGCTGACCGTACGGAGTATGTTCTGGTGCTGACCGTACGGAGTGTGCTCTGGGGCTGACCGTACGGAGTGTGTTCTGGTGCTGACCGTACGGAGTGTGTTCTAGGGCTGACCGTACGGAGTGTGTTCTGGGGCTGATCGTACGGAGTGTGTTCTGGTGTGACCGTACGGAGTGTGTTCTGGAGCTGACCGTATGGAGTGTGTTCTGGTGTGACCGTACGGAGTGTGTTCTGGTGCTGATCGTACAGTGTGTGTTCTGGTGCTGACCGTATGGAGTGTTGATTCTTGTAGACCTGGAGACAGTACACGACAGGATGGAGACAGTACACGATTGGATGGAAACCGTACACGACAGGATGGAGACCGTACACGACAGGATGGTAACAGTACACGACAGGATGGAGACAGAACACGGCAGGATGGAGACAGTACACGACATGATGAAGACAGAACACGACAGGATGACAGAACACGACAGGATAGAGACAGTACACGACAAGATGTAGACAGTACCCAGACAGGATGGAGATAGTGCCCAGACAGGATGGAGACAGTACACGACAGGATGAAGGCAGTACACGCCAGGATATGGACAGGTACAGAACGACAAACTCCAGAACGCTTGTTAACTGTTATTATAAGTCTCTATTGCCTGGAGCTTCCATACCCACACAAACCCTAACTACTTTCCTGTCCAGTCAGCACATCCTACTGCATATATTAGGCCGAATCACCAGAAGATTAACCACCCTAACGCTAACCTAACCTTAACTAATGTAATGTAACCTAGCCCCCTCAGATATACACTCTAGCACAATAACATCAAAAGGGCTCATATTTCTGCTGAGAACATTGGTATGACACACATTCCCCCAACTATGTCTTACAGAGATGCCTAAATCCCTGCCCCGATTCAACCTTCACTAACAGAGTATAACTTTACATAAACAAGTCTACTACAGACAATGGGCAGATGAGCAAGACGAAGAAACTAACAACATACACATTACTGCTCATAAATATGCTAAATATATCATAAACAAGGCAGAACAAATATTTACAATAAATCAAAAACATTTTACTTTTAACCCACAAATGATCTACTGTTCTTGTTATAAGCCAAATTATTTTACCACATCTTTCAACCCACCATCTCCACTCACATCTACCCAGCCATACAACAGCCACCACAGCCCAATATTCAAGCTTTCATCAAGTGACAAATTTACACCACCAGATTCTCCCCACCACAGGCAACCACCTTAGTCTATAAAACCCAGGACCCCATGGTAAGCCTCCTCTCACACTAAGAAATATAGGCAGTTACCCTCTCTTACTCCTCTGACTGTTCCCGCATTTTGGAAGTGTGTCACTGTCCCCTCTGCTCCTCCCAAAAATGTGAACCACTCCCTCCCTCTCCCTCCAACTACTGGCCCAGAGCTGTCACCTCACTCATCTGTAAAATCGTGGAGTCATTCATAAAAAAGAACAACTCTCTCTCTGACACCCAATATGGTTTCTGTTCCAGGACACCCAAGACTAAACCAAACATTCATGACTAAACCAAATATCCAGGACTAAACCAAACATTCAGGACTAAACCAAACATCCAGGACTAAACCAAAACATCCAGGACTAAACCAAACATACATCCAGGACTAAACCAAACATCCAGGACTAAACCAAAACATCCAGAACTAAACCAAAACATCCAGAACTAAACCAAAACATCCACTAAACCAAACATTCATGACTAAACCAAATATCCAGGACTAAACCAAACATTCAGGACTAAACCAAACATCCAGGACTAAACCAAAACATCCAGGACTAAACCAAACATACATCCAGGACTAAACCAAACATCCAGGACTAAACCAAAACATCCAGAACTAAACCAAAACATCCAGAACTAAACCAAAACATCCACGGCTAAACCAAACAGGACAATAAGGACAAGAGAGACAATACTCGGGTGTCGTGTAGCGGCTCCCGTCCACTCTCCTTTGTTCTCCACATCACGTCACATGATTTTCCCGGCGTGTTGAAATTTCCTAAAAGAAAAGCTGAATATTCTCGTGTGTGTGTGTGTGTGTAGGGGGGGTGAGGGGGGATGGGGTTATTGATGTGAGGATGTGTGTGAGGGGGCGTGTGTGTGGGGGTTGCGTGTGTGGTGGGGGGTTGTGTGTGGTGGGGGTTGTGGTGGGGCAGTGTGGTGGGGTTGTGTGGTGGGGGTTGAAGTGTGTGGGGGTTGTGTGTGGTGGGGTTGTGTGTGGTGGGGTGTGTGTGGTGGGGGTTGTGTGTGGTGGGGGTTGGGGTGGTGGTGGGGGCTGTGTGTGGTGGGGGCTGTGGTGGGGGGTTGTGTGTGGTGGAGGTTTGTGTGCAGTGGGGATTGTGTGTGGTGGGGATTGTGTGTGGTGGGGATTGTGTGTGGTGGGGTTGTGTGTGGTGGAGGATTGTGTGTGGTGGAGGTTTGTGTGCAGGTGGGGGATTGTGTGTGGTGGGGGATTGTGTGTGGTGGTGTGTGTGTGGTGGGGATTGTGTGTGGTGGAGGTTGTGTGTGGTGGAGGATTGTGTGTGGTGGGGGATTGTGTGTGGTGGGGGATTGTGTGTGGTGGAGGATTGTGTGTGGTGGGGGATTGTGTGTGGAGGATTGTGTGTGGTGGGGGATTGTGTGTGGTGGAGGTTTGTGTGTGGTGGGGGATCTACATATCTTAAGAAATGTCCTGAAGATTTTCTGGAACATGTTTGAGACTTTGTTATATTTTTATTTTATTTTTTTATTTATTTTTTATTATTCATTTATTTTTTTGGTGGGGGTTAATATACTTGACTAAATTTTATAAGTAATATCCTTTTGTACATTAGAAGTAGCTATAAGGTTCCATTGTTTTGTTATTGTCATGATTGTGTGTTATTCCTTTTTCGAGTTAATCCTTATATATGAAATTGGTGGGTTTATTACCATATAAAAAATATTCTATTAGTTAATTAAAGAGATGCTGATCGGTTAGCTATTTTACTGACTGAACTACGAAATATAAACAATAACAAATGAAAATTACAAAAACGATCAGTGTTCTATTTCCAGCAACAATCTAAGTAAATTTAAGTGTTTTACAAGTATATTGTGGACGTAAAGTAGACTCGGTATGCTTCAGGATAACAATGGGTGGAGCAGCTACTTAGGAAGAGCTTAGGATGCAGGCAGTCTCTCTCTCAACACTCCCGGAATGTAATGAGGGCATCGTGGGGATGTAATATTCTGAGCGGGGTTTATTTCTCCTTATGCAAATGTACGAGTTTCTTTATATTCAGGCAACTGTTGCTGTGTAAGTTAACATGGTCCACTATGGCAACCAAGTGTTACTATTTTATTCTAACACCAGTACGTTGTTCTATGGCAAATTAACGTTGCTATATTAACTGTTTTCACTATAGTAAGTGTTGTATATCTTAACATTCTCCACTATGGCAAGTAAGTGTTACTATAGTATTCTTTACCCGCTGCAATATAATGTAGCTGCTATATTATACAAAGATAAATTGTCACACTAGAAAGATATATCACACTACGATAATCAACTCTGTTCTTACTTGTAGTGTCGTTAGGTGACTGAAGCTTCATACTGTACAGGTCGTCACATATGTCACACGTCGTCACATGGAACGTTACAGAAGCCACCCACCATCAAAAGAGCGTTACTGAGGCCACCCACCGCCATAATGACCATCACAGAGGCCACCTACCATCAACAAAGACCATCACAGAGGCCACCCACCACCATAAAGACCATCACAGAGGCCACCCACCATCAACAAAGACCACCCACCGCCATAAAGATCATCACAAAGACCACCCACCGCCATAAAGACCACCACAAAGACCACACAAAGCGTCACACAGCCTGGTCATTACATACTCTGCTGCCAGGCGTAAGAAAGGGGTCAGTCGAGAATAACAATGGATGCTGTACACAGTCGGGGTCATGCTGATACAGGGAGGGGTCTCAATAGTCAACTAACTAGGAGGAGGAAACTAGAAGGAAGGTCTAGTCTAGACAATAGCGGGCCTCCTATTACTCTTACAATACCTGGCCTCCTCTTACTATGCAAAACCTGGCCTCCTCTCACTCTATAATACCTGCCCACTTTTCACTCTACAATACCCGGCCTCCTCTTACTATACAATACCTGGCCTCCTCTCTCTCTATAATACCTGCTCTCTTTTCACTCGACAATACCCGGCCTCCTTCACTCTGCAGTGGGGCGAAAGCGAAAAATGGCAACAATTGCCTTACATGTGATTAACGGCAGCAGTGTGGCGAAAACGAAAAATGGCAACAATTGCCTTACATGTGATTAACGGAAGCAGTGTGGCGAAAACGAAAAATGGCAACAATTGCCTTACATGTGATTAACGGCAGCAGTGGGTCGAAAAAGAAAAATCGCAACAATTGCCTTTTGGCCTCCTCTCACTTTATAATACCTATGCTCCTCTCACTCTACAATACCTGACCTCCTTCGCTCTGCTTGGCCTCCTCTCTTTATACAATACCTATCCTCTTCTCACTCTACAATACCCGTCCCTTCATTCTGCTTGGCCTCCTCTCACTCTACAATACCTGGTCTCCCTCACTCTGCTTAACCTCCTTCACTCTGCTTGTCTTCCACTCATTCTCTAATACATGGCCTCCCTCACTCTGCTTGGCCTCCTCTCACTCTACAATACATGGTCTCCCGTCACTGCGATTACTGAAGCATGTGATTGTCTATGGCATCTCACGTACTCTTATCGATTTGGTTACTCTCACTACCCCAACACACACACACACAGAGACTACCTTCTCTCACCTAACTCTCACTCTAATTTCACCTTCCCTGTTGATCTTAGTTATAAGATCTTCCCGTCCGCCCTCACTCTGCAAATCTCACATTACTGCTCAGAATGGCAAGAGTGGCACTTTCATACACTCACTCACATTGGCACTCTCGCATTCCCGCTCTCACATTGGCACTGTCATATTCCCACGCACATTCCCACTCTCACATAGGCACGCTCGCATTCCCGCTCTCACATTGGCACTCGTATTCTTCCTCTCACAGTGGCACCCTTCCCTCCTTACCTCTGCTCTCTACCTCCATCACT
The DNA here is from genome assembly GCF_018991925.1 of Homarus americanus. Taxonomy (NCBI): domain Eukaryota; kingdom Metazoa; phylum Arthropoda; class Malacostraca; order Decapoda; family Nephropidae; genus Homarus; species Homarus americanus. The sequence goes on from NW_024722158.1 coordinate 9,046,955, forward strand.
CTTACTATTACCATTTCTAGTTATGTTATTTCCTTTGATATCCTTTATTCCATTCCTTGCGTCTCCCTCTTATTGAATTTCTGTTCTTTTCCCTCCCAAGTTTCTCGCGTTTTCTCCACCGTATGTGTTCTCTCTCTCTCTCTCTCTCTCTCTCTCTCTCTCTCTCTCTCTCTCTCTCTCTGAAAATGGTTATTATATTATGCTACGCATTCAAAGGCATTACTTCTTACGCCTCCTCTGACGTCACATGGGAAGCAGGAAGGTGACTGTCAGAATGGTAAATTCCCGAAGAATTACGTTTCCGGTTCGATGATTTTCCTGACACGAAAACATGTTACTATTGTCAAGCTTTAAACCCTCAGGAGTCATCTGAGGAAGTGGTGTTGGTCTTTAGGTGTTATAAAATCTCGTGCATGTTTGTGGGTGTGGCCGCTACAAGGTTGTCATGGTTACCGTTTGTTTACATTTATTTCCGTCGAGTTCAGAGATTTATTTCAAGTGAGCTGCCTCCACTTGTGATGCCCAATCATATGATGTCACTACTTGTAATACCTCCTCCACATGTGGGTGTGTTACTTCCACAAGCGCTGCCTCAACATAAGTTAGCTCCACGTGTGCAGGTGTAAGCCCCGCTACAATGAGTCAAAGTGTGTTAGGTGAGCTGCCTCCCCCCATGACCGACATCATTATAATCACGTTGAATGAAGACGAGACGGACTACTAAATTATGAACGACATGGCGAGGGAAGGCGAGGGAGGGAGAGAAGGAAGGAAGGAAGGAATGAAGGAGGGAGGGAGGGAGGGAGGGACAGAGGGATAGTTCCACTCCCAGCTTCTACACTACATCCTCTTGATACACCTACACGTCACTCTCACAATACACATCTAACACTACACCCTGCTGACACACCTAACACTACACCCTGCTGACACAACATCTAACACTACATCCTGCTGACACATCTAACACTACACCATCCTGACACACCTAATACATCCTGCTGACACAACAACTAACACTACACCCTCCTGACACACCTAATACTACACCCTGCTGTCACTACATCTAACACTACACCCTGCTGACAAAAGTCTAACACTACAACCTGGTGACACAACATCTAACACTACACCCTCCTGACACACCTACTAGCAGTGCACCTTCCTGACACAACATCTAATACTACACCCTGCTGACAAAACAGCTGACACTACACTCTCCTGACACACCTAACACTATACCCTCCTGACAAAACATCTAACACCACACCCTGTTGACACACCTACTAACATTACACCCTGCTGACACAACATCTAACACTACACCCTCCTGACACACCTACTAACACTGCACCCTCCTGACACACCTAACACTACACCCTACACACTACACCCTCCTGACACACCTACTAACACTGCACCCTCCTGACACACCTACTAACACTACACCCTCCTGACACAACTACTAACACTACACCCTCCTGACACACCTACTAACACTACACCCTCCTGACACAACATCTGACATCACACCCTCCTGACACACCTACTAACACTACACCCTCCTGACACACCTACTAACACTACACCCTCTTGACACACCTACTAACACTGCACCCTCCTGACACACCTACTAACACTACACCCTCCTGACACACCTACTTGCTGCACCTTCTTGACACAACATCTGACATCACACCCTCCTGACACACCTACTGAGACCACACCCTCCTGACACACCTATTGGCACTACACCCTCCTGACACACCACACACTAACTTCAGCTCCAGAGACCTACACAGGGGACATGTTTCATTATTTTGGTCCATATTATTCCCTCTGTTGGTCACGCGAGCTTCACCACCGACCTTTACCATAATAAAGTCTCCCCTGGTACGCTGTCCGCTGCCCATCACTCAGCATGGTGCACTGTCTCTCGTCTCTATTACCCTATGTTAAGAGATACCACCAGTCAGTCTTCCTCTCTGTCTCTTGTCTGATATCCTTTTGGGCTATACGATTTATTTATCATATTCGTGGTGTTTTTGGGGGTTAATATAGTTGTCATGGCTTTCGTCTTTATTATTATTATTATTATTATTATTATTAATGCTAACATTATTATTTCATGATATTATTATTATTATTATTGTTGTTATTATTATTATTATTATTATTGTTGTTATTATTATTATTATTATTATTATTATTATTATTATTATTATTATTATTATTATTATTACATACATAAAGTACATATACATATACATGATGTGTCTAATGAGTAACGAAACTCACAGAAGAGAGTTACCGTATGTTTGTTGATGTCACTCAAACACACCCTTTTATATTTACTCTCAGATATAAGGAAAATAATTAATTTTTTTTGTGGTTGAGTTTTAAAGGGCACACGTCACTCACAAGACAGGCTGGTCCTGTGGTATTGGTTTACGGGACAACATTTGGGAGTTGGCGTAAACGATAATAGTCACAGAGATGTTGCAGGCGTGTCACAATATGGTTAGAGGAGTTTATTTGTGTGATGATAGATAGACAGACAGAGAGACAGACACATTCTATTCTTGGCAATGATACAAAAACACAAGACAGACGCAGACACATCCTAATACCTCACGAGTTCCTCACGATGAGGGGTGGGGGTAGGGGGTGGGATGAGAGAATAACTACCTCGTTACAGTAAGGCCGAATGATTTAACGACCCCATAAAAAAAATGAAAATAAACTCGAAATCTTTCCTTAAAAATTGAAACATCAAATCGCCTCTTTTTTTTTTGGAAGTCACGACCTTAATATTATTTCACTTACATACCTAACCTAACCTAACCTAACCTAACCTAACCTAACCTTCATTTTTGGGAGATATGTGACGTGACAACAGGACCTATTTACCTGACAGTCCATACCCATTCACAGCTGGGTGAACTGGGGGTACCCCGAGATGGTAAAACGAGTAATAGTACTGTACAGAGTTGCTGGTAGCCCTGGTGAGGCATATATCCTATACGACTATCTTATACCTACACATTATATACCAAGACGTTACATCATACGGGTAGCAGGGACACAGGACGCAATAGCTTTCAATGTTGATTCTACGATAATACGCTAAGAGTTTCACTTGTATGAAATAAAGGTACCTCATGATTTCTACTTTTTTAAAATGCCACTGTTCTGAACTGTGTTAATACGTAATTACTGCTGAAACCATTGTTTTGGTCTTATTTTTTGGAGAAAAATTCTTTCCCTGTTGATCCGCCATCTCGCTTTCAGTGGCCGACTGGTGAAAATAATCAGCTTACAACCTCCCTTTATACCTTCTACTACGTCTAATACTACTACGAAGATAGCAACAACACTACTACAACAATTACTACATTACCTAGAACTTTATGACTGTAATGTCAAGATAGCGACAATGGCTGATTTTTGTCTCTCAACCATCCCTAAAGTGTGATGTAAGACCCACACTTCTGAACTATTGGCTGAAATAAAGGGTGTCCATAAAGTCCCCTTCTGATTCCCACTGAACTCATCCTCCTCCACTTCTTCTCTTTAATCCTTCCCCCTCTGCCCCCCCGCACCCCCCTCCCCCTGCACCCCACCTCCTCCTTCACCCCCTCCCCCCCTGCACCCCTCCTTCTTTACCCCTCCTCCCCCACCCCGAGACCTAATGGAGAGAGTGGGTATAGGACCTGCCAAGTGCCAGACCTCGGTGGTAATAACTAATAAGCAGTATCGTGTGATCGATCTCCAATATCAAGTATTATTATGAGCACCAAAGAACCAATAACACGGGGAAGAAGATTTTATTGCCGTATAGTGTTTATTTACAGTGGGTAATGCTGGCTGGCGTACGATGTGAGGTCTGTGTGTCTGTCAGGAAGGATGTTGACCCGAATGATAACTATATTTTATGGTTATTTTGACTATGTTCATCTTATTAGCTTGGCTATATCTCTTCCTAACACTCGAAACGTCCACCCGACACTTGAAAGTCCAGTTCATTCTTGTAGTGTTCACCTTACACTTGAATTTCGTCTTATACTCGTAACAGGCACCTCATACTTGCACTATCCACAGCTTCGAGGAATGTATTTTATTTCCGTGAGTGAGCGAGAGAAACGGTGATGACGCTGCTCAAACATTCAATAATAAACGGAAACTAGAAACTCATTTATTACGTATGTCCGTAATAGCTGATAACATAAATATTCCCCTTTAGGCCTAAGCAACAATTCAGAATACAGTGCCACGTGTATATTCCAAATGCCTCTTCCACCTCTTCCAGTTGTAGGTTTAATAATGATAAAGATGATTAAAAACGACCTAATTAACAATTACTCTAATTACTTTAAGGTCACAGTAACTATTCATTTCACAAAGAATTAATGACACGTGTTTTTGTTTTATTGTTATTGATACAAAACTTTAATTCCAATTTTTCATCTAGTGTCTTACTAATGTCGCCATCTTGTGAATTAACTTAACATTTCATCACATTGTCGAAAATTTAGTCATGACTTTTCTGGGTTACCGACGATTTAAAGTAGATTTTGAACTCCATAATCCAAACTCTCATGAGCCTTGACTTAATAACTAACTCATGACTGTAAATTAAACCTTGCTTGAGTCATTAGTGAGAACCTTTTGTTAACCTGATGTAGTCTCCCACAGTCTCCCCACCTGATATACTTGGAACGCCTCTGTGTTACGACATAATGCTGCTGCTGGTAAGTGTTATGAATGAGAGAACATAACGCGAAGCTGTGTACTAAGATGTTGTAGGATATTGTCACTTAGTCGCAATAAATTAATGTTTGCTTTGTGTTTAATAAGACCTGTAGCTGCACATATCCAGATGGTTGACTGTTTCTCTTATAGTATTACATTAGCTATTTATCCCTGGTCTTAGCTAATGAACTGATAACCTACCGTCTGTGTGTTAACTTAAATACACTGGACATTCACTTGTATCTGTCTATTAATACAATGAACTTAGTAAGAATTGTTTACTGGTGCAGAGAAATTCTATTGATTAAAATCTTCCGTAAATATAATCTTCATATTCAAAATTTGTTGTAGACACTTAAATGTTCTGAGGGTATTTTTGTCGTAGTTGTTGTTACGAACCACGCCATCAATTGTCATCAGACCAACTACTCGACCATAGAAAAGGAGACCCTGGCTCTGGTGTTGGCAATAAAGAAGTTTGAATGTTACCTCCAGTCTTGCCCACAAACAACCCTAGTCTTCACCGACCATAACCCACTCACGTTCATCCAAACCAACAAGACCTCCAACCAGCGAATCCTCCGCTGGGCTCTCCTCACCCAGCCCTGTAATCTACAAGTCCGGCACATAAAGGGGGTGGACAACCTGATTGCGGACTCCTTATCCCGAACTCCAGTGGAAATGCAGCAGCTACTCTCCAGATGCACCAGGTGATCACCTCCTTCGCGCCCGCGCTACGGAGGTCTTTGGAGGGGGGGTGTGTTACGAACCATGCCATCAATTGTCATGATCTACCTACCCAGCACTACGAGCAATGCCATCTAGGGACGAAACCCGATTATGACTACTCTTAGTTACCACTCCGGGGTTTCCCTTCTCCATATCCTGGTTGTTGCGTCACCTCCTCAAAGTCTTCCTCATCAGCTCCAGTTCGATGAGAGTTCAGTTCACTCTGGGAAGTGACCACAGGATCACCTATCCTGGAAACCTACGGCACAGTGACTACCTACCGTCTTCTACAATACTCAGCCTTACTCGTCAGCCATCTCAGCTCCGCACTTAAGTATTTGTAATCTTATATTGCCTCCCCACCTCCACCTTGCTTCAAATTATTGTATGTTGTATAAATATGTATATACTGTTAATGTTTAGGTTAAGTATGGTTAAGGGTAAATTATAGAAAGCTGAATATTTTGTTAAGGAATTTATGGTACTTTATTATACACAACAAAAACTCGCATCCTTTGTCTACCCTTTTATAGTCCGATTGTCTTTGTTTTTTTATTGTTGTTGCCTGTTGGGATCTGGGTAGACTTTTAACTATATTCTAAATCCCCAACTCGTAACAGTTGTATTTGAATTTTTTTACATTTTAAGAAATTGCATTTGTGAAAGAATCATTTGATGTAAAATTATGGACGTTCTTCACTGTATTGAATCACATGTTACGAGGCACTTATGAATAATGGGCCAGGTGAACAACCTCATTTAATTCAAAGGTGCGATTTTCCAGTTAATTACGCCTTGTAATATGTTGCATAAATAAGAGCAAATTGCAAGCAAATTTCCCTGGAAATTCATCAATACTGTACCCGCATGGTGTTAATATTGTGTATTTATTGAGAGATAAAGTAAATACAATTAAAGTAGAAAAGACGGACTGAACTAGCTCTAAAAGACACTATTTGAGTTATAAATTTTAAAGTTTTCTTCGGTGACTCCCATCTCCCTGTAGTAGGGGAACCCCCCCCCCCCGCTCCTCCCCGCGATTCGCACGTCTTGGTCCTGCCAGCCCGAGGCGATGCTTCCCCGGCCTCACTCTTTTCCTTACACATTTTCCTTCTCCCCAAAAAAACATTTTCCGGAACCACCGCTGTTGTGGCCCATTACCATCTGCGTGACTGAAAGCTGTGAGCTACCTAGCGGATGTAAACATTCAATTAGGTAACATCATAATAAGACCCATAACAAACTGGTCGATGTTTTGATAAATTTGGCGTAAGTCAAATTGTGAAAAGTGGTAAAAGTAAAGTGTCTTAACACTTTGTTCAGTTTATACAACTTCTTCAGGTAGGTTGGGAAATGTTCTTCGTAACGCAGCTTTAGTTAAACATTAATACCCCAGCAGTGTGTCTGAGCCTCAGCCGCCCCTGGGTGTGCACCGCGGGAGGAGGTACAGTATGTGGTAGTGACCCACTGTCGCCTCCTTTTTCCTGGTCTACTGAGGCTTCACTTCAACCACCACACTGAGACTCAACCAACATCCTTCACGTCCACTATACATCACTTAACTCTCTCCCTGCCCACCACTCACCTTCTTCACTTACTGTCCCTTCTAATTTTCTACCCAGTTAAACACAAAAAGGTGGTAAAAAAAATGTAAACTGGACTTAATGAAAACACCAAACCATAACTCACTTAACTTTACCATATATTCTCTCCATTTGTTCTTCAAACTCACTACACAAGTCTTAAAAGAAATCTTACAACAGTTCCTCAAACCACACCTCAGTAGCCTCCTTCAGCTCCTCACCATTGGGGGTGGAACTTAGGGTTTTCACACACACATAATACACACTTGGGGTCAGATCAGGGCTGTAGGGAGGATGGTCGAGCTACTCCTCAACTACAGTCGTGATTAAACACCTGTGTGCTATGGCATTTGTGGACTGAGATAACGTCATGCCGAAACAACACATCTCTTGTCAACTTTCCCCGTTATCTCTCCCAAATATTGTCACACAGTTGGACCAGTTGGTAAATCTTTGGACCAACCAAAGATTTACCAGATATCGTTGTTTTATGCGGCAGGTAGTCGATCAGCCGAATTCCTCAGGCATCCCAGAAAATCGAGGTCATGATCTTTACAGCAGAGTTGACTTCTGAACATCTTCGGGGTCTGAGAGTTGAGGTGCTTTTATTGCATGGATTCCATCTTTGGCTTCGTGCAGTTCAGGGAGGTTACTGCTTATAACAATACTCAAGTGTGTCTCCTAAGTACTGAGGAACCTTATGAATTACACTATGTTCCTGCCACAAACACATTGTACTCTTACCTCAAGCAGATGGTATAAGGGCCTGTGTGTGCCTCTTATAACAATTTCTTTACTCTAATACTTATAACCATTGGTAGCGTGACGAGAGGAGGCTCGTGGGTATATGTAATGATAGTATCAAGTAATAGGGAGGAAACAACGGTAGATACTGTAGGTAAATAATAGACACAATATACATATACAAAATTTATTTAAACATTAATATGAAGGTAGGAGAAAAAATATATGTACCAACAGACGAAATCTGGTACTATGCCCTCAGGCTCAACATACTCACACCACTACTGGGTGGACATACTCAATAACACAAACTCTTACAGTAACTTAGCACCATTAAAACCAGGGGCAACTGCCACTACAACACTCAGTCGTCAGGAGTGATACTCAAGCAACCGCTATGGGGTCCTGCCACCATGGGGTACTTTCCAACGAACTCTGAAGATCCCCGTGGAATAAAACCACCACACAAATAGCCCTACTGAGTAAGACACTCATCCACCAATGATGGGGGCTGGTAGTGGTGTGTGGCTTGGTGATCCGGGGTCACCTCGTGGGCCGAGCGTTAGGGTCAGACGAGCCAGCTATGGGGGCCATAGGTAGTCTGAAGTGTCGGACGGTCGGGTCTCACGAAGGTAACTGATCCTACTGGACCTCGGACATCTCCCCAGACATAGTGGATACAACATCCACGCTACAGACACGGCCTAGGCTGCGTTGGGGACCTGTATGGGTGAAGGGGCGAGCACTTACTAACCGTGACAACGACATCACGTTTCAGGGGACGTTAGAGACGTAAATATTACTTCACTCAGAGCATATCAACTACGTTACTGTAACACTTGCACAATCAACTATTAATTGGGTCAAATCACTTAAAGAAGGGCGAATTGCAACACAGAGTGGAATGACCTACCTGTATGGGTGAAAAGGCGAGCACTTACTAAAGGTTGAAATGCCCGCGGCACCCTCACTCAAAATAGGTCAGGGAGTCCACCTACTTCTATTTCGATGAATTAATTTACTGTACACTCTGACGTTGAAACTGAGACTATGAACTCAGTTTCATTCCCTACTATTATCTTCACTAACAATGCTCTGGCTGAGCTATCAAAAGCAAAATTAAATTGATTACAAAGGGTTGGATAGCAACAGGTCCCAACATACAGCGTCTTGCTACGAAATCCGCAGATTATATTCAAAGACGGCCTATCGATGACGTCATCAAGGAAACAGAGAAAACGGGGAACGTTTCCACTGGGGGACTCAGAAGGTTTTGTGGACGTTTGAGCGTAATATGAATCCTTAAGGTTTTCAGGTTAGCCATCATCACGATCATGACAATGGTGTTTATTCCTATTTCCAATCTGATCTTTCCTAAGTCTATCATCATAATCTTGAATTCCCAAAAACAATCTACTTTGGTTTGCGTTTTATCTTCCTCTACAACACCTACTTTTATCTATTGTATTAATAGCTTCCCTAAACAAGGTCACAACACAACCTGACTCATTCACTTGGACTCGCGCAGATAACCCTAAACCCGCTCCGAGTCCCTCACAGCCCTGGTGATTAATCACATTCTACATGTGCTCTTCGTCACACAACAGTACAAATCCTTACACTGTTTCCACTTTTAGTCGTTCATCAGATCACCGACTTATTGTTGCATGTTCCACCTTCACTTCTGTCACATCCTCCCCTCCCTATAGTAGAGCGGATAATGGAAAAAATCGTGCAAATGGTGATACAAGCATGAAATTTGACATGATCATACCCTAGGAGCTACTTGTCATCTGCCTCATTGGCCATTTGGAAATCCAAGATGGCGGCCATTTCTCAAGATGGCTGCCAAATTGACCTTCGAAAGATGATTTTTTATAGAAACTGATGTAGTTGGTCAATCTAAATGATCTTAGTGTCGATATATATGTTTTCAAGCATGCTCAGAATTTTTTTTCTATTTCTGATATTCTCAGATATATGTCTTATTTATGACTGGTTTTATGTACTGGATTTATGTTTTTTCCAACTAGGTGAGGGTAGCATGGAGAGGGTCTCTGCATGTGAGGGAGTGATTGTCGGGCACTACCAGGGCACACTGGTGACATCACTGCTGTGCAACCCAGCATGGGGTTCAGTGTCAGCTAAGAAAAAGCATGTCATACTGCAACAGCTTAGTGTCCCAAATACTGCTTAACCAACCCCAAATCAGTTAAGCAGCCGCACCTGAATTGACAGGATGTGCCAGCGCGGGAGAGCCAAGCCAAGGATAACGGGGTTTTAGTTATCTGGATGGTGTACAGATAGCACGGGACTAATGACACTGGATGAACGATCGGACTAGGTGTAGGGCAAAAGGCATGAACCTAGTTGTATCCCATACAAGAAAGTGCTCATCAGGGTGGTAAAAGGATAAACCCTCGGCCCTGAAGATCAAAAATAGTTGTGGACACAAAATCTACCAACAAATCATTGCTCACTGACTGGGCAAAGTGTTGTCTTTGTCAACAGGATAAGAAGGACGATCTTAAGTCTCCACATGCAAATCCTGCCAAAAAAGGAGATGACGGCTACAAGAGCTTGGCATGGAATATTCCTATATTTCATTCAATCAATGTACTGCCAGTCAAGCTTGACCCTGCAAGACTTGTTGAAGATGATGGGATAGAGGAGACCTTGAGGAGAAACAAGGCACAGTATCATGAGAGTTGTAGACTTCTGTTCAACAACACAAAGTTAAATAGGGCTCAGAAAAGGCGAACCTCTGCAGTTGCTACAGAGGAGAGCAGCATTATCAAGATACCACGAATGGTCAGAGACCCCAAAGCAACAGAATGCTTTCAATGTGAGGAAGAAGCTTCGGGAGATGACACAAGACATGCAATGACAATGAAACTAAATAGAAGACTGAATGATTGTGCGAAGATACTTAGCGTTGGAAAACTCCGCGCCAAATTAAGTGAAGGAGATGTTGTGGCACAAGAACTGAAGTATCACCCACGCTGCCTGGCAGACCTGTACAACCGAGAAAGAACAAACCGAAATGCTCATGAGCAAGAAGATGCACAAGAGCTTCATCCGAACAAGGACGCATACCCAACAGCTTTCTCTGAACTGGTCACTTACATCACTCAGATGAAAGCTTCTAGTGAAGGTACTGAACTACCCATTTTCAGACTTGCTGACCTGGTCACACTCAACAGACAGAGACTTGAGCAGCTGGATGTTGGATCGCCCGATGTTCATGCTACACGATTGAAGGACCAGCTGCTTTTTCACATCCCCCAGCTGCAAGCTCATCACCAAGGAAGAGATATCCTACTGGCCTTTGAGAAGGATGTTGGCTCAATCCTGGCACAAGCAAGCAAATACGGTGACGTGATCCATCTGGCCAAGGCTGCAATTCACGAGTAGAGCGAGACCAACAAACATACGTCAAATTTACCTAAGAAAGGAACAAAAACACAACGAATACAAACTTTTTAGAATACTTCCTGAACCAGAACAAATCTCACTACGGAATCTAAACAGATTTCGAAGTAACTAGCGGCATTAAATATAAAAGAAGAATTAATGAAAAAATAGAAGAAGATAAATGAAAAATAAATCATAAGAAAAACACCAGTGCCGGGTAAGGAAACAAGAAGAAGGAGGGCTTGGTAAGGTCTCAGCTGGTCGGTTCCAAAAATCTTTCCCTCCTTTTCATTCCATATTCGCTCCGCATGATGGATGTGAATTTAAAATCAATCCAGCCGGCGGGGAAAATCATGTTAATCTCATGAAAATTATGTCTGGGCTGTCGGGTTGAATTCGTTCTGAGGGAAGATCGTGGTCAAAATTATTTCTATCCCCTGTGGCGTTCACCTCGTGTATCTCTCGCGTTCATTCTACTATAGACAACTTTTTAAAGTTAGTTTAACGCCTTATGAAGTTGGTTTATCGTCATTTAAAGTTAGTTTAACTCCATTTAAAGTTAGTTTAACGCCTTATGAAGTTAGCTTAACGTCACTTAAAGCTAGTTTAACGCCATTTAAATTTAGTTTAACGCCATTTGAAGCGAGTTTAACGCTCATTTAAAGTGAGTTTAACGCCATTTATAGTTAGTTTAACGCTATATAAAGTTAGTTTAACCTTATTTAAAGTTAGTTTAACGCAATTTTAAGCACGTTTAACACCATTTATAGTTAGTTTAACGCGATATGAAACGAGTTTAACGCCATTTAAAGTTACTTGAACGCCAATTAATTTTAGTTTAACGCCATTTGAAGTTAGTTTAACGCCATATAAAGTTGGATTAATGACATTTAAAGAACGTTTAGCTCCATTTAAAATTAGTTTAACTCTATTTAAAGTTAGTTTAACGCCATTTGGCAGCAGAGGGGCGAAAACGAAAAATGGCAACAATTGCCTAACATGTGATTAACGATAGCAGCGTGGCGAAAACAAAAAATGGCAACAATTGCCTTACATGTGAGTAACGGCAGCAGTGGGGCGACAACGAAAATCGGCAACAAATGCCTTACATGTGATTAAAAGCAGTGTGTGTGTATAGAGTCGCGGTGATTATATACTGAATGACAATAATAAACTTAACCCAAAAAATAACAACGGAATCCTCAATGACACATATACAGTACCTCCTATTACGAGCCGAGCCGAGCCGAGTCAAGCTAAGCTAAGCTAAGCCGAGCCAAGCCGAGTCAATACCCATTAGTATACACACATCAGTAAAAGTGATCTTAAAGAATGGATGAATGCGTAAAAAAAAAAGAGCATCTTTGTACTGCCATTGTAAAGTCTGCCAGAAACCCAGATGGAAAAAAGGGGGAAAACCCTGAAATAGGAAAACATGTACCGAGGGACAAAATAATATATTGTGGAAGGAAGGTCTCAGGAAAACAGTGAGTGTACTTGAGATCCCGAGCGTAAGTGGATACAAGAGACGAGAGAGAAACATGGATGAAGGTGAAATAAAGAAATTAAAAAAAAAACACGAAGGAGGAATAGAAGGAATAGCATCAGAATAATAGTTTATAACCTCACCAATAAATAGTATCAAAACATCGCTTATATTCCAAGTATTTAGGGAAATTACATGTCATAAACGGATAGTTTGAGGACGTGTCTAGGGAAATCATACCTAATAGACCTGGTAACACTGCTGGGTGAATGATGACTGGGGGATTGTGAGTAAGTGGTGAGCCTGGGTTGTGGGTAAGCAGTATGGGTTAGTGGTGAGCGTGGGGAAGTGGTGAGCGTGGGGAAGTGGTGAGCGTGGGGAAGCGGTGAGCGTGGGGAAGCGGTGAGCGTGGGGAAGCGGTGAGCGCAGGTCGTGGGTAAGTGGCCAGCTGAGTCATGGGTAAGTGGTGTTTGGGTCATGGGCAAATGGTGTGCGTGGGTGGTGGATAGGGGGTCAGCGGGGGTCCGCGAGCAAGTGGCGTGCGTTGGTCGTGGGTAAGTGGTCAGTATGGGTCATGGGTTAATGGTGAGCGTGAGTGGTGGATAGGTGGTCAGCGTGGGTCATAAGCAAGTGACGTGCGTGGTTCGTGGATAATTGGTCAGCGTGGGTCGTGGGTAAGTGATGTGCATGAGTCGTGGGTAAGTGGTGTGTATGGATTGTGGGTAAGTGGTGTGTATGGTTCGTGGGTAAGTGGTGAGCTTACGTCGGGTGGGTGAACTTGGTAGTGGCTATGTGGTGAACTGGGGATAGTGGGTAAGTGGTGAGCGGCCGGGTAAGTAGGGTCGTGGGTAAGTGATGTCGTGTAAGTGGTGGGTCGAGTAAGTGGTGGGTCGTGAGTAAGTGGTGGGTCGTGGGTAAGTGGTGGGTCGGGTGTGGTGGTCGGGTAAGTGGCTGGTCGTGGGTAAGTGGCTGGTCGTGGGGTGGTGGGTCGTGGGTAAGTGGTGGGTCGTGGGTAAGTGGTGAGCTTGGGTCGGTAAGTGGTGAACATGGGTAGTGGGTATGTGGAACTTGGGTGTGTGGATAAGGGTGAGCGTGGGTTGCGGGTAAGTGGTGAGCGGGTCGGGTAAGTGGTGAGCGTGGGTCATGGGTAAGTGGGTGGGTCGTGGGTAAGTGGTGTCAAGTGGTGTAAGTCAAGTGGTAAGTCGTGGGTAAGTGGTAAGTCGTAAGTGGTGGGTCAGGTAAGTGGTGGGTCTGGAAGGTAAGTGGTGGTCGGGTAAGTGGTGGGTTGGGAAGTGGTGGCGGGTAAGTGGTGGGTCAAGTGGTGGGTCGGATAAGTGGTGGGTCAGGGTAAGTGGTGGGTAAGTGGGTGAGCGGTCATGGGGTAAGTGGTGGGTCGTGGTTATGGTGAGCGTGGGTCGGGGTAAGTGGTAAGTCGGGTAAGTGGTGGGTCGTGGGTACGTGGTGAGCTTGGGTCAGGGGTGGTAGAATTGGGTCATGGGTATGTGGTGAACTTGGGTAGTGGATAGGGTGGTGAGCGTGGGTTGTGGGTAAGTGGTGAGCGTGGGTCATGGGTAAGTGGTGGGGTCGGTTAAGTGGTGAGCGTGAGCCGGGTGAGTGGTGGGTCGGGTGAGTGGTGAGCGTGGTGTCGGAGGAGTGGTGAGCGTGGTGTCGGAGGGTGGTGAGTGGTGTGAGGGTGGTGGCGGGATGTGAGGAGGTGAGCGTGGTGTCAGAGGGTGGTGAGCGGGTGTCGTGAGGAGTGGTGAGCGTGGTGTCGGGAGGAGTGGTGAGCGGTGTCGGAGGAGTGGTGAGCGTGGTGTCGAGGAGTGGTGAGCGTGGTGTCGAGTGAGTGGTGAGCGTGGTGTCGGAGGAGTGGTGAGCGGTGTCGTGAGGAGTGGTGAGCGTGGTGTCGAGGAGGGTGAGCGTGGTGTCGTGGAGGAGTGGTGAGCGTGGTGTCGTGGAGGAGCGTGGTGTCGTGGAGAGTGGTGAGCGTGGTGTCGGGAGGAGTGGTGAGCGTGGTGTCGTGGAGTGAGTGGTGAGCGTGGTGTCGGGAGGAGTGTGAGCGTGGTGTCGGTGGTGGTGGTGGAGTGGTGTCGAGTGAGTGGGTGAGCGTGGTGTCGAGTGAGGGTGAGCGTGGTGGTGGAGGAGTGGTGAGGGGTCGGAGTGAGTGGTGAGCGGTGTCGGGAGGAGTGGTGAGCGTGGTGTCGTG
>NW_024722158.1:9061968-9143706 GCF_018991925.1 Homarus americanus
AGGAGTGGTGAGGTGGTGTCGTGAGGAGTGGTGAGCGTGGTGTCGGGAGGAGTGGTGAGCGTGGTGTCGTGAGGAGCGGTGAGCGTGGTCGGAGGAGCGGTGAGCGTGGTGTCGAGTGAGCGGTGAGGGTGTCGTGGGAGTGAGCGGTGAGCGTGGTGTCGAGTGAGCGGTGAGCGTGGTGTCGAGTGAGCGGTGAGCGTGGTGTCGGAGTGAGCGGTGAGCGTGGTGCTGGAGGAGCGAGCGGTGTCGTGAGTGAGCGGTGAGCGTGGTGTCGAGGAGAGCGGTGAGCGTGGTGTCGTGAGTGAGCGGTGAGCGGTGTCGTGGAGGAGCGGGAGCGTGGTGTCGAGTGAGCGGTGAGCGTGGTGTCGTGGAGGAGCGGGTGGTGTCGTGAGGAGTGGTGAGCGGTGTCGTGAGGAGTGGTGAGCGTGGTGTCGAGGAGGGGTGAGCGTGGTGTCGTGAGGAGGGTGAGCGTGGTGTCGTGAGGAGTGGTGAGCGTGGTGTCGGAGGGGTGGTGAGCGGTGTCGGGAGTGAGTGGAGCGTGGTGTCGTGAGGAGGGTGAGCGTGGTGTCAGGAGGAGTGGTGAGCGTGGTGTCGTGAGGAGTGGTGAGCGGGGTCGGAGTGAGGAGCGTGGTGTCGTGAGGAGTGGGAGCGTGGTGTCGTGGAGGAGGGTGAGCGTGGTGTCGGAGGAGTGGTGAGCGTGGTGTCGAGTGAGTGGTGAGCGTGGTGTCGGGAGGAGTGGTGAGCGTGGTGTCGGGATGAGTGGTGAGCGTGGTGTCGTGAGGGAGTGGTGAGCGTGGTGTCGAGGAGTGGTGAGCGGGTCGAGGAGGGTGAGCGTGGTGTCGTGAGGAGTGGTGAGCGTGGTGTGAGGAGGGTGAGCGGTGTCGTGAGGAGTGGTGAGCGAGGTCGGAGGGAGTGGTGAGCGTGGTCGAGTGGTGGTGAGCGTGGTGTCGGGAGGAGTGGTGATGTGGTGTCGTGGAGGAGTGGTGAGCGTGGAGTCGTGAGTGAGGAGGAGTGTGGTGTCGGGAGGAGTGGTGAGCGTGGTGTCGGAGTGAGTGGTGAGCGTGGTGTCGTGAGGATGGTGAGCGTGGTGTCGTGAGGTGGTGGTGAGCGTGGTGTCGTGGTGGTGGTGGGCGTGGTGTCGTGGTGGTGGTGAGCGTGGTGTCGTGGTGAGTGGTGAGCGTGGTGTCGTGGTGGTGGTGAGCGTGGTGTCGTGGTGAGTGGTGAGGCGTGGTGTCGTGGAGGTGGTGGTGAGCGTGGTGTCGTGAGTGGTGGTGAGCGTGGTGTCGTGAGTGGTGGTGAGCGTGGTGGTGTGGTGAGTGGTGGGCGTGGTGTCGTGAGGTGAGTGGTGGCGTGGTGTCGTGGTGGGTGGTGAGCGTGGTGTCGTGAGGTGAGGTGGTGGGAGTGGTGGCGTGGTGGTGGTGGGCGTGGTGTCGTGGGTGGTGGTGGGCGTGGTGTCGTGTGGTGGTGGGGTGTCGTGAGTGAGTGGTGAGCGTGGTGTCGTGGGTGGTGGTGAGGCGTGGTGTCGTGAGGTGGTGGTGAGCGTGGTGTCGTGGTGGTGGTGGCGTGGTGTCGTGGAGTGGTGGTGAGCGTGGTGTCGTGAGTGAGTGGTGAGCGTGGTGTCGTGAGGTGGTGGTGAGCGTGGTGTCGTGGTGGTGGTGAGCGTGGTGTCGTGAGTGGGTGGTGAGCGTGGTGTCGTGAGTGGTGGTGAGCGTGGTGTCGTGGTGGTGGTGAGCGTGGTGTCGTGGTGGTGGTGAGCGTGGTGTCGTGGAGTGGTGGTGGCGTGGTGTGTCGTGAGTGGTGGTGAGCGTGGTGTCGTGAGTGGTGGTGAGCGTGGTGTCGTAGGTGGTGGTGAGCGTGGTGTCGTGAGGGAGGGGTGGTGGTGGGCGTGGTGTCGTGGTGGTGGTGAGCGTGGTGTCGTGGTGAGTGGTGAGCGTGGTGTCGTGGTGGTGGTGAGGGCGTGGTGTCGTGAGGTGGTGGTGAGCGTGGTGTCGTGGTGGTGGTGAGCGTGGTGTCGTGGTGAGTGGTGAGCGTGGTGTCGTGGTGGTGGTGGGCGTGGTGTCGTGTGGTGGGGGTGGGCTGGTGTCGTGGTGAGTGGTGAGGCGTGGTGTCGTGGAGTGAGTGGTGAGCGTGGTGTCGTGAGTGAGTGGTGGGCGTGGTGTCGTGAGTGAGTGGTGAGCGTGGTGTCGTGAGTGAGGGTGGGTGGTGGTGTCGTGTGGTGAGCGGTGGTGTCGTGGTGGTGGTGGGCGTGGTGTCGTGGAGTGGTGGTGAGCGTGGTGTCGTGGTGGTGGTGGGGCGTGGTGTCGTGGTGGAGTGGTGGGCGTGGTGTCGTGGTGGAGTGGTGGGCGTGGTGTCGTGGTGGTGGTGAGCGTGGTGTCGTGGTGGTGGTGAGCGTGGTGTCGTGGGGTGAGTGGTGAGCGTGGTGTCGTGGTGAGTGGTGAGCGTGGTGTCGTGAGGGTGGTGGTGAGCGTGGTGTCGTGGTGGTGGTGAGCGTGGTGTCGTGTGAGTGGTGGTGAGCGTGGTGTCGTGGTGGTGGTGAGCGTGGTGTCGTGAGTGGTGGTGAGCGTGGTGTCGTGAGTGAGTGGTGAGCGTGGTGTCGTGAGTGAGGTGGTGGGCGTGGTGTCGTGGTGAGTGGTGAGGCGTGGTGTCGTGAGTGGTGGTGAGCGTGGTGTGGGGTGGTGGTGAGCTGGTGTCGTGAGTGAGTGGTGAGCGTGGTGTCGTGGTGGTGGGAGCGTGGTGTCGTGGTGGTGGTGAGCGTGGTGTGTCGTGGTGGTGGTGAGCGTGTGTCGTGGTGAGTGGTGGGCGTGGTGTCGTGAGGTGGTGGTGAGCGTGGTGTCGTGAGTGGTGGTGAGCGTGGTGTCGTGTGGTGGTGGGTGGGCGTGGTGTCGTGAGTGGTGGTGGGGTGGTGTCGTGGTGAGTGGTGCGTGGTGTCGTGGTGGTGGTGGGCGTGGTGTGCGTGGTGAGTGGTGAGCGTGGTGTCGTGGTGGTGGTGAGCGTGGTGTGCGTGAGGTGAGTGGTGAGCGTGGTGTCGTGGTGAGTGGTGAGCGTGGTGTCGTGAGTGGTGGTGAGCGTGGTGTCGTGGTGGAGTGGTGAGCGTGGTGTCGTGGTGGAGTGGTGAGGCGTGGTGTCGTGGTGGTGTTGAGCGTGGTGTCGTGAGTGGAGTGGTGAGCGTGGTGTCGTGGTGAGTGGTGGCGTGGTGTCGTGGTGGTGGTGGGCGTGGTGTCGTGGTGGTGGTGGTGAGCGTGGGTGTGTGGTGAGTGGTAGCGTGGTGTTGAGTGAGTGGTGAGCGTGGTGTCGTGGTGGTGGTGAGCGGTGTCGTGGTGGTGGTGAGCGTGGTGTCGTGGTGGTGGTGGCGTGGTGTCGTGAGTGGAGGTGGTGGGCGTGGTGTCGTGAGTGAGTGGTGAGCGTGGTGTCGTGAGTGGAGGTGGTGAGCGTGGTGTCGTGGTGGTGGTGAGCGTGGTGTCGTGGTGAGTGGTGAGCGTGGTGTCGTGGTGAGTGGTGTGAGCGTGGTGTCGTGGTGGTGGTGAGCGTGGTGTCGTGGTGAGTGGTGAGCGTGGTGTCGTGGTGGTGGTGAGCGTGGTGTCGTGAGTGAGGTGGTGGCGTGGTTGGTGGTGGTGAGCGTGGTGTCGTGAGTGGTGGTGAGCGTGGTGTCGTGGTGAGTGGTGAGCGTGGTGTCGTGGAGTGGTGGTGAGCGTGGTGTCGTGAGGAGTGGTGAGCGTGGTGTCGTGAGGAAGTGGTGAGCGTGGTGTCGTGGAGGAAGTGTGGTGAGCGTGGTGTCGTGAGTAAGTGGAGGCGTGGTGTCGTGGTGAAGTGGTGAGCGTGGTGTCGTGGTAGTGGCGAGCGTGGTGCGTGAGTAAGTGGCGAGCGTGGTGTCGTGGTAAGTGGCGAGCGTGGTGTCGTGGGTAAGTGGCGAGCGGGGTCGTGGTAAGTGGCGGGCGTGGTGTCGTGGTGAAGTGGCGGGACGTGGTGCGTGAAGTGGCGAGCGTGGGTGGTAAGTGGCGGGCGTGGTGTGCGTGGTGGTGGCGGGCGTGGGTGGTGGTGGCGGCGTGGGTAGTAAGTGGCGAGCGTGGGTGGTGAGGTGGAGGCGTGGGTGGTAAGTGGCAGTGGGTGGTGTGGCGTGGGTAGTAAGTGGCGGGCGTGGGTGGTAAGTGGCGAGAGCGTGGGTAGTAAGTGGCGAGCGTGGGTAGTAAGTGGCGAGCGTGGGTAGTAAGCGGCGAGCGTGGGTGGTAAGTGACGAGCTTGGGTGGTAAGTGACGAGCATGGGTAATAAGTGACGAGTATGGGTAGTAAGTGACGAGCATGGGTGTGGTGACGAGCATGGAGTTGTGCGCGTGGGTCAACAGTAGACAATGAACAGAACAGAACAAAAGGGAAAAAGTGTGTAATCGAGGTAAAGAACTTGCGAAGGTCTAAAATTTTGGTAAAAATTTGAATATTTGAATTTTTTTTCAGTTAATTTGAATAATGTGATGCAGTTTAATGTTTAAGCGTCTGAGGAAATTACACGTTAAAAATGGGAAAGGTCATCGTTATATTATGGACGCATGTTTGGTGTACAGTTCAGACGTCCCTCGCATATCACTATACGAAGATGGGCCAAGGAGTTCAAGTGTATGGAGTATGGTCAAAATCCACGACGAGAGGCTGGGGTGGAGGTTTCCGCAAGATGAATTAACAGAAATCTCATCATTCAGAAACGACACCAGAGGATGGCCACAAGTTGCAAGCTCATTCAACTGTATAAAACCAACTTTCTTCTCCGCCTGGTGACCGGAGATAAGACCAGGATTCATCACTAGGACTTCGAGTCAGAGATGGAATCCATGCACTGAAGGTACCCAAACTCTCCAACACCACGAGTTCACAAGTCAAATGTCTATTGGCAGGATCATAGCCTCGACTTCTCTATGCCAGAGGGTTTATGAATACTGGCTAACAACAGCATACAACAACGATCATCTGTTACTACTATGCTGGCCTTATGTAAAAACTGTGCGACATCTTCCTGGAGAAACGGCGGGGTACGTTAACTAGAGGAGCTGCTGCTGCACGACAATGTGTCGGTCCTCAAATTATGATTGATTTCGAGCAACTCAACCACCCTCCATAAAGTCCAAATATAGCCTCAAGTAATTTTCGTTTGTTTCGAAATCTCAAGTCCCACTTGCCAGGGCGTCACTTTCAGAATGATCAGAAGCCGAGAGGTTATTGCACTTCTTAACTATAAAGTTAGAATTCATTTCACAGTTGTGGTCTCGTGGTGCCTCAAATGCAGACCAGCGACCCTAAATACAATAGACGGGTAGTGTATCCATTTAATCGCTGCATCTTTTGTCAAACGATACTATTAAATATACGTGCTCAGGTAGTAATTCAGCCTTTACGATACTGGTGTTTACAACCTTTAGTCAGCGCGCACCTTCAGTTGCTTGCCTGAGGAAGAGTCCAGTACAACAAACACTCGCCTGACTCAACACACACAATGGTGAAGTGCATTGCTTGTAAATAACTCGAAAACACTTCGTATGTGTCAGGGTATCCTCAACAAGGAAGAGTGGAAACATTATTCCCGGTGGATTCACATTAACAGGACAAGTCACCGCAGAAGTTTCCCACTAAGAGGAAAACATGTTGTGTGTGGACCATTATAGTGCCCTATAATGGTTCACAGATAAAAGGAACAAGACTCTTGGGCTTGTAGAGAGAAAAACTCACCCATAAGCTCTGTGAACACAAGACCTCGGTAGAACAAGATAAACAATCACGAACAAAAATCGAAAGTAGTACCTCAAGTTTATTCAGATCAAGTCACAGTTAATTACAGGTCGGGGAGCCACATGACGGCGTGAGTTACCACTGCATGATAAATATACTTAAGTGTACTAGTACGTGGGGAATACAGTAACAGCACAACCCAACACTAGTACGTGGACATGAACAGTGAACAGCAGCGTAGAGCACTTCATGAAATTAGCATACGTACTGGAGAGCGCTAACGAGCACTGGTTGGTAAGCATGTGTTACTGTGGAAGAGACAACCTTGTGCTGGTGCCCGGAATGTTACAGTGGAAAATATAGTCTAATATTAAAAGCAAAAGCAGTTAGACACAGACAAATGAAACAATCTAAACTTAAGACAACGCGGTGATCAAGGAAGCAATATGTTGAGCCTTAATAGCAAAAAATGCAATTGACTTCGTCTTTATAATGATTCAGCTATTTTTTTATTTTGTTCATTAACTGAATTTTAAATCGCGGTAAACCTAGAAGCATTTAATAAAAACTTTAGTTTTAAAAGTTATTTAATCAACGAAAGTGGATCTTATAGGCCTGTCAGGGGTAGTGTGGACACAGCACAGCGAGGACCAAGTCTTCTTTCGATACAAATAGAAACAAAGTGGTCGGCACTGTACTCGACCTTCTGCACTTCCCAACTGTAAAACTAAATACCCCCTCACAATTAGGGGGACTATCATATAAAACAAATGCTATAGTTGCAAAACAATGCTCACATATGAAATAGAAAAACCCCCACTTCAAAAAGGCGAAACACCGAGTATACAAAAGGGGAGGTGGCAGGAAAGAAGACACATCCGCTACCACACACTTACCACCACAAAAGTTACACGTGCAACATAATAGACATACTTGTAACAAAAAATGCAAGACCTTTTATAAACACATACCCCATTTTGAACATTGCAATTGTGTATACAACACAAATGCTGTGGTCAGCACAGAAGCCGCTACACATGCACCCAAATGTTACTTACATCATAAAGGCACTAGTAAATCAACGCCATATCTGCCATACAAACACCTAGCTTTCAACACCTGTCTATAAATGACACCTGTAACGCTCAACACACTTGGAACACAAAGGCCCCACTTACAACACCAAAGACACACTTAAAAACACAAGACGCTTATACAACGAAGAGCTGCAATTGCACCACCAATAAACATGAGAAAAATCGTACTTGAAACAAGAGCAACATTTAAAAACAGATTCATACTTGCAACACAAGAGCCACACTTACATACCAAAACTCTTGCAAATTACTGTATACATGTAGCACAACATATTCTTGCAACAATAATGGCCCCACTTTGAACACAAATATCACTTTGTTGCATAAAACACATTTGCAAAACCAGAAACAGCTGGAGCACGAAGACCACATTTGCATTATAAAAGCCACATGGGCACCATAATAACTACAGGTCCTCTTTAAAAACCTAGATTGAACCATAAAAGTCATACTTGCATAATAAAAAGCACACTTGCACCACAAAGCCAACCAAAACCTCTGCACAAAAGCATACCTGCATCTAAAGCCACCTGCACCACAACTGCATCAGCCTCTCAAAGCCACACCTGAAAGCCCACCTGCACAAAGCCACACCTGCACCACAAAGCCTCACCTGCACAAAAGCCATACCTGCATCACAAAAAGCCACTCTCACACCACAGCTACATACACCACAAAGCCACACTCACACAAAACTACACACACAAAAGCCACACCTGCCACAAAAACACACCTGCACCACAAAAGCCACACCTGCATCACAAAAGCTACACACTCACACACAAAAGCCACACACCACCACAAAAGCCACACTCACATCAAAAGCTACCCAAAAGCCATCCACCACAAGCACAACACCACAAAAGCTACTCACACCACAAAAGCTACACACACCACAAAAGCCACACTCACACCACAAAAGCTACACACACCACAAAAGCCACACTCACACCACAAAAGCCATTCTTACACTATAAAAACACAATTCCCAACACAAGCGACACCAACGCCACCTGAATGTGACTGCCCAGCTTTGTGAAGTATTTTCAAGCTCAGATTCCCCGGATAATTCCCTCCCTGGTGCACCTCGCAGTAAATCTGGTTAGTTTTCTGTTTCTCAGGCTCAAAAAGGTTGCTCCCTCTCACCGTAATCCTCTGAACTGGGCCATTTAGGGAGATATATGCGCCGTGAGCAATGTGTAAATTTATGTGGGCCAGCAGGTTGTCTGTGTGGTGCTTGGGAGGAGTGACTGAGCGCTTGACGGCTACTTTGCTCAGGGGTCATAGCGGAGTTTTCTGTTATAATTTTAATCCTTTCATGTTTTCTTTCTTGTAATGATCCTAAGGAGAAGGATTTATTGTTTGTGTGGTTATGTGCGTAGTTCACTTAACACTAGGTGTGGATTTTGGTGTTTTTTTACTGTTAAATGTAATTAAGTCATCAGAGGTAGTCTTATATATCAAGTTCAAATGATAAAAATATCATCATTTTCACCTTATCCAGTACACACAGCATAGGATGATCGAACTTCATACTACACAATTCTAGTTATAAGTCAAAAACGTTCAAAATCGAAAGGTCTTGATTGTCAAAAAGTACATCAACTTTTGTGGGTCTTGGTTCTATAGTTTACGAATTAACAAAAAGAAAATAGGTTCTTACATGTTTCTGCTGAGAGTAAAGAGTAACAGGGACGACCACTTAAAGGCTGTTTCACTCAATCTCCTCATAAGAATTACTTTTACAGAGTTGATAGGATTTGGTCAAGCGGCTAAGACTGTGAAAATAGATCCCGAGTTTGATGGCACACGAGGAACAAGAGAGTGTGTGTGTGTGTGTGTGTGTGTGTGTGTGTGTGTGTGTGTGTGTGAAAGGTGCGGGCATGAAGAGGGCCTGGAATATGTTTACAAGACAATAATATTGTATGATCTCAGAGGACTAGTGTATACCCGTTGTCTGAAGTAAAGCCAACAATTAGTGTGTGTTAAAGAAAAGTTCGCTCCGAAACATTTAAGGATGGCCGGCCTAGGGCCACCTCGGCGTAATTTTGTTTAATGTGTAGAAGCTGTCGCCAACACAACAACCACACCTTAAGTTAACGAGTTGCATGACCCAGTCTCAAGGAATAGTTCGAGAAGACCGGACATTTCGCCAACAGCACTGCAACCCCAATTATCGATGGGAAGAAAGAGGCAAATGGCGTTAAGAAACTTGCTCATAGTTTCACCCTGCCAGGGGATGAAATCCAGGATCACTCGCTTGCGAGGTGAGCGTGCTGACCACTAAACCACAGGTCGCCTTAAATCCCAATGCTCTGGGATGATGGTGTTTTAAAAAATACGATAACTGCCTGGATTGAAGATAAGATTATAATTTAGTTCCCTTTTCCTTCGAAAAAAATAAATAAAAATAGACTCACGTTGTCGTCGTGCCGTGAGAGTGTATGCGTCGTGGTGTGTGTGTCTAAGTACAGTAAATGTCCTTACAGGGGAGAGTTTTGGATCCAGTTCTGATATTACTTCCTGACTCTTGGTGATACACATACAGTATATATAAAAACAATTTACACCCATATAAAAAAATAATAATATGAATTATCTTGTAAATAACATTAAGTATAGGGAACCAAAGTTGTAGAAAAATCAGTTACATGTTTTGCTTGAGATTTAGTTATTGTGTTGAGACAAGACGAACAAGACGTAAGACTGAAGAAAGTTTAAGCAAGGACAGGGGATGTTTTGTTACTGCTGGATTGCGTGAGGAGAGACAGTGTTCAGGTACATGGGAATTGCTTTTTAACTGTGTTGGTGGTGTGTGTTTGCATTGCCCTCGCCCCAGTGATGTACGTATAACGTGTTTTGGTGTGGTGCATTCCCAGAATTTGTATGTTAAAAGGTGCATACGTTCTGGCATGAGAGGATGAACCAGGGAGAAGAGGAAGGTTTACCGTGAAGTATAAACAGAGGGAGAGTAAATAGAAATCTTGTAATGTGATGGACTGTTTCTAGTGATTTTTTTCGCTTGCTTATAAATTCTTGGATAAAATTTTTGTATTCAATGTTAGGCTTGGTCGGGGGCAGTGACGAGGTGAATGCTGCCAAAACTATACAGTGATGGGAGAATTAGAGTGCACAGACCTGGCTCAGTGGTGCATGGAAGGCTGGGGATATTTTTGATGTTTTCCTCTGTCACTATTATTGTGGGACGGATATATCATACAGATGACATTACAAACACTGAAAGCTAATAATTCTATAGAGTGATCGAAAAGTCCCTGTGCACCTACAATAATTACACGTTCATTGACTCTTTAGTAAAACAAGGTAAATAACTCTTGTCAATTACTCCAGGTGCACAGGAACTTCTCGATCACCCTGTATCAGATAAGTTTAAAGACAGAAAAACTTCAAAATAATCAATGAAAAAATAATAGTGATTTGGATGACTTTTGGGGGATTGTACACAGTAAGATAATAAATGTCGAAGTAAGAGAAAAAGACAATTCAAACCAGACCAGATTATGATGTAGCTTAAGGTAGGGTTGGTGGTGAGAGCGGGGGAGACGGACACAAAAATAGAAGCAGTTGCCGCCATCGTGGGATATAACCACCAAGGCAGCAATAATTAGCGGACGGGAAGGAAGAATAATCTCTACTGGGGGAGATTTTTTTCCTACCATTAGATAAACATTGTGTTGTAAGGTAGAATGAGCGAGGAAGTGGACGATGCTGGTGGGTTAAGATGTAAAACGGACTGACGTGATGGCGGAGCACGTCATTAATGGTCTGTTTTTGGCCCTCACACAGCAAGTCATTCATTAATGGTCTGTTTCTGGCACCTCACACAGCACGTTATTATTGGTCTGTTTCTGGCACACACACACACACACACACACACACACACACA
This sequence comes from Homarus americanus, assembly GCF_018991925.1. Classification (NCBI taxonomy): domain Eukaryota; kingdom Metazoa; phylum Arthropoda; class Malacostraca; order Decapoda; family Nephropidae; genus Homarus; species Homarus americanus. The sequence goes on from NW_024722158.1 coordinate 9,072,685, forward strand.
CACACACACACACACACACACAAACGTTACTGATGGCCTGAGACACATGGCTCTCTAATTCGGAAACAGTTTGGTCGACAACATTTATGCGGATACAATTTGGTCGGAAAGAGTTATGCAACACAGTTCAATTGGCAACAGTCTGTGAGGTACAAGTTTGACTGGGAACACTATGTGGCAACATTGTGAGCGGCACCAATCTTTTGTGGCAACAGTTCATTCGACAATAGTTATTCTGCAACAGTTTGGTCGGCAACAGATTAATCGGCAACAGCTTGGTCGGCAAAAGCTTGGTCGGCAGCAGTTAGGTCATTAACAGCTTGGTCGGCAACAGTTTGGTCGGTAACAGCTTAATCGGCAGCAGTTCGGTCGTTAACAGCTTGGTCGGCAACAGTTTGGTCGGCAACAGTTTGGTCGGCAACAGTTCGGTCGGCAACAGTTCGGTCGGCAACAGTTCGGTCGGCAACAGCTTGGTCGGCAACAGCTTGGTCGGCAACAGCTTGGTCGGCAACAGTTTGGTCGGCAAACTTTTTAGAATATTTCCTGAACCAGAACAAATCCCACTACAAGAAACTAAACAGATTTCGAAGTTGCTAGCTGTATTAAATATAAAAGAAGAATTAAAGAAAAAATAGAAGAGAGAAGAGAAAAGAAAAAGAAATCATAAGAAAAACATCAGTCCTGGGTAAGGAAACAAGAAGAAGGAGGGCTTGGTAAGGTCTCAGCTGGTCGGTTCCAAAAATCTTTCCCTCCTTTTCATTCCATATTCGCTCCGCATGATGGATGTGAATTTAAAATCAATCCAGCCGGCGGGGAAAATCATGTTAATCTCATGAAAAATATGTCTGGGCTGTCGGGCTGAATTCGTTCTGAGGGAAGATATTGGTCAAAATTATTTCAATCCCCTGTGGCGTTCACCTCGTGTATCTCTCGCGTTCATTCTACTATAGACAACTAGACAACTTTATGTATTCTCTCTCTCTCTCTCTCTCTCTTTCTCTCTCTCTACACATTTGTACTATCTCTCTCTCACACTCTCCCTCTCTACCTTGACATTTTGTATTGTCTCTTGGTCTCTCTATCTAGACAGTTTGTAGTCTCTCTATCTCTTCGTAGAAATTTATTATTCTCGCTTTCCGTACACATGTATTCTCTCTCAACTCTACGTAAACAATTTGTACACTCTCTTTCCTTATCTCTACGTAGACAATTTGTATTCTCTCTCTAGGTTTATCGTTTTATAAATGTTTTTTGAATACATTAGATTAAAAAAAGTTAAGTTCGAGAGCTGGAAGGGTTTATCTAAAGATTAGCCCCCAGCTTATTTCACCTGTTCATTAAACACCCTAACGCTATGTGAAGGGGTTAAGGTCGCTAGGGTGGTTAATCTCAAGGTGAAATAATGCTCCGGGGGGACTAATCTTCAGGTCATCCTCTTCTTCCTCCTCCTCCTCACACTCCACACCATCTCGGTACAGAGTCTAATACTGTATTTGCTTTGGTTGCAGACTGGAAGGAAATTATGTAACCCAAGTGAGAATTAAATACCTTTTAACTGGTAGTGTCTGTGGTATTATCTTAGCCACCGTCGTTATGTCGTGGCTTCTAAGGATTCGTGTATGTTTTAACACTAATGAGAGAAAGAACTAGGAGCTGTGATAGATCAGTCAGTGAAGGCGGCGCAACAAGTGGGGAAAGCAAACAAAGATTTAGGAATTATAAAGCAAACCTCAGAATACAAATATAAGAAAACGTATCCTCAACTGCTTAACCCTTTCACAGCGGGAGGTTACCCTAAGCTGAATAAAATCGTCTGGCGGTAGCCAGAATAAAATAGCAAGTGAGGAAATTGCAGCGAAATACTATAGGTACAGCACAGTCTGGATTAGTATACAGGGGGTATACAGGCATGGGAACTCTACCTCCAGAAGATCTAACATCCCTAGAAGACACAACTGTCATCTCGATTATCCAAGTAGACTGAGGGCCTTAGGACGAACAACCCTTCAGACAAGGCACAATAGGGCAGATCTCATTGAAACTATCAAAATCGTGAAAGGGATGGAAAACGTGAACTCGGGACATTTTGCGATGTCACTCACCACCAACTTGAAGGGACGTAACTATAAATTCGCCAAGTTATGATGCATAACTAATATAAGGAAATACTTCTTCACATTGAGTGAGGTAAACCTATGGAACGATCTACCAGCCCAAGCTGTTGAATTATGAACAATACTGGGCTTCAAAATAGCCCTTGAGAAAATTATGAAGAACAATGGCGGGATCCTAAGCAGGCTGCCGTAGTTCCTCGGTGATGAACCATCATTGCGTTGTTACATTAAGAAACAGTTGGATGGATTCTCACATTTTCAGCAATGTAAGTTTAAACTTATTATACTCTGACATCTGGGTTGGTAAGCTCGCTTATTACCCGTCACGGACAGACTTAACGTGACAACGGGCAGCCAGGCATCACCAAAATCAGTTCACCCAAAGCTGTGAACCCTGACTGGAGAGGAATCAGTCCAGGTGCTCGTGATCGCCTGCTATGAAGTCGTTGTTATCAGTTTCCTCGCGTTAAAGTTCAGTTCCTGGTGACATTAACTCGACTCAACCTTTATTAACACATCAAGTTAAGTAAGGTAGACGAGATATGTTATTATAGTGTAATAATTGAAGTGTTACTGTGTCAGCACTGGTTCATAACTTCATGTACAGTGAGGAATAAAACGTCCTTCACACGTCCGAGACTATGAAGCAAAACTGCCGGATGAGTCCCCGAACTGCTTGTCTACCCACAGATGGCGCTATAGTGATATCAGGAGGATTTGGAACAGTTTCGAACACAAGTGGAGAGGAACTTTTGTCCGTGACAGTATGTAAGTTTATGTCATCCATGATTTAGGTCAGTCATGCTACACGAAACAAAGATATGCAAGGTACTACAGATAGGGAAGACGAATACAAACGTTAAGTATAGAAGCTAGGTATGGAAATAGAAAACTCAGTTTGTGAAAAAAGATCTGGGCGTATTTGTGCCCAACGACTTTGAAACCCTGAAAACAATGTATTAGCGTTCACCCAACAAGGCAAACCGGTTGCTTGGGTTCATATCTGGGTCTGTGAGTAGCAGAACTGCTGACGTTATCTTGAAACTTTACCTAGCATTAGTGAAGACCACACACTGGATTATGCGGTTCAGTTCTGGTGTCACCCAATATAGAATGGACATAGCTTCTTTGGAAGAGAGTACAAGAAGAATATTAAAAGAAATGATCCATAATATTGAAACGCTGTAAGAAGAAAGACTGAAAAAGCAGGCTACATTCATTAGAGAGGCGTAGGTTGGGGGAGATATGATAGAGGTGTGTACAGAGTGGAGTAAGTGGGGATAACAAGGTAAAATGGAAGATGTTCCTGAAGCTCAGTAATAACGAAATAACTGAGCAAATGGCTTTAAATTAGATAAATTCCCGATTCAGAAGATGACAAGCACTGGTTTGGTAATAGAGTTGTGGATATGTGGAATAGGCTACCGAGTGCTATAGTAGGATCGGGGACGCTAGGGAACTTCAAGACGAAGTTGGATAGGCACATGGAAGTGCTGGGATGGGTGTGAAAGGGATCTGCCCTGTATGGGCCAGTCGGCCTCCTGCAGTATCCCACTTTCTTATGTTCTTATGTTCTTATGTTCTAATCTGAACTATATTAAACTCAAATATCATCCGACCGCAAACAAACCTTGACCGCAAACCGTTACCAGGGTAAGTTGACGCTGTGACGATATATAAATAAGCTCACGACTGTAGACACATAGACAGGCAGATATATTGAAAGAGAGAACCGAAAACAATACCCTGTACCTCAGTTACAGACAGGGTAATCAACCAAAGAAGTGTGGCAGACGTAAAGCCACAACTCTACCAGCAACAAAGACGGAAACAGACAAGTTGGTAAGCCTGATCAATTAGCATGCCAGTTGGTAAGCCTGATCAATTAGCATGACAGTTGGTAAGCCTGATCAACAGAATGACAGTTGGTAAGACTGATCAACAAGAATGGCAGTTAGTTAGCCTGATCAACAAGAATGACAGTTGGTAAGCCTGATCAACAAGAATGACAGTTGGTAAGCCTGATCAATTAGCATGACAGTTGGTAAGCCTGATCAACTAGCATGACAGTTGGTGGGCCTGATCAACAAAAACAACAACAGTCTGGTTGGTAAGTCTGCTCGACAACAATCAACTCGGTATCAGTCTGGTCGATAACAATTTGGTTGGAACGAAGGAGAGAGAGGGACGAGGAGCAGCAGCGAGGGGGGGGAGCAGCAGCGAGGAGGAGGAGGAGGAGGAGGAGGAGGAGGAGAGAGAGAGACTGCTGTTGACAATTGTTAAGGCTAGTTAGAGGTGTGTGAGAGTAAGTTTGTGTAGTGTCCACAAGAGCTGTGTTGACTGACGCAACAACAACTAACATGTGTCCAGAACTTCTCTAACTAACAAGTGATTTAATCAAATGTTTATGGAGCTAATTTTTAATGTAACAATGATTTTTGGGGGCAAAATAAAGTTCTTTACAGATACGGGATCACATGAAGATTAGACCCTCAGCTTATTTTATCTAATGATTAAACACCCTAATACTACCTTGGGGGTTAGGTTAGGTTAGCAATAGGGTGGTTAAGCTAAAGGTGAAATAGCTGGGGGTTAATTTTCACGTAATCCTAAATATATATTCATGCTAATAATCACCATTGCAATGATTATTATATCTTGTGATAAATGTTTGCTTATATAAGGACACTAAATAAAGCCTCGACGTTAATAGATAAGTAAGAAAATTCAGGTTGTTGTATTATTCCCACTTGTAGCCTCGTGTTCACGCGTAAAAGGTTAATTGTTCATATTCAGCGGTAAAAGTCACTATACACTAATTACCAACATGTGATACAGGTTAAAGCTTCGTACTACATTAAAACGTTTACCCCGGGAGTGTAATTATTGTTCCTCGGGAAGATAAAGTCATTGTACTCAACAGATTCTCGTGTTGGTGATCACTACAGTTAATGCCGCCAAGACATCAGTATACAACTTAGGCGAAGGAGAGAACACGATGCGCCCTACTGGTGGACGTCTTCAGGTCAATACAGTTACTAATACAAGTGTAAATATTAAAGGTATTCCAATCTTTTATCTTTCTTCTTACGTATAAAGACATGTGTGGCAAATGTACGACAGACAAACAGTTAAAAATATAATACAGAAATAACAGAATTTACCAGCCGATCAGTATATAGTAATGGTTGTCACTCGTGTTGGAGGCTGGACGGCCCTCGGGCCACCGAGGTGTAAATTTGCTTGAGGCGCAGGTGTTACCAACACAACAACCACACTCTAAGTTAACGACCTTTATGATTCAGCGTCGAGGAACATTCCACGAAGACCGGACACCTCGCCAACCTCACTGGTTTACATTAACCCCTTGAACACGATCCGCCAAACGATTAACATCTATGTTCTTACTTACTACCTGGGATTCAAACCCGGGATTACTCACTTCCGAAGGCGAATGTACTGACCATTACATACACAGTCAGTATGTTGTATATAAGAGGTCAGCGAGTCCTGTTTAACTGGTATTCATGGAGACAAACTTGCCACACCTGTCACCATCACACAGAACAAGACGTCAGCAGGGACACCCACGAGAAGCAGACAGAACAGTCAAGAGCCCTCCAACACACTCCCTCACCTAACATGCAGAACACACCAACGTTTTTCATCATTACTAATAACATTCAGAGAGATACATCAAATTTTTATATTGTCCTCCTTCAGAAATTATTAAAGTTGCGTGTGAAATCATCACAAAAACTATGACAATGACAGTGTGTTCCCATACGGCGAGGAAAGACCACTTGACATCACAGCAACACTAAGAAGCTATGTAGATAAATCACTGGATGCAAACACTTAACAATATACATTAAATGAGGAAAAGTAATACAAAGCCGCCTGGGGATCCTTCACAGTCCTCCTCTAGTATTAGGCATTTAGAAAACTTTTATATATAGAAAACGATAAACAATAACGTTGAGTTGTGGAAATTGAAACGAGGTTATTTATATCGACAACATTTTACGAGATTTTCAGCGTGGAATATATTTACCGGACGAGAGAAAATAGCGTGGAGTAAATTTACCCCACGAGAGAAAATAGCGAAAAATAGCAAACAATGGTGAGAAATAGCAAGCAATACCGAGAAATAGCGAGCAATACCGAGAAATAGCAGAGCAATGCAGAAAATAGCGGAAACAGCCGAAATAGCGAAAAATAGCAAACAATGGTGAGAAATAGCAAGCAATACCGAGAAATAGCGAGCAATACCGAGAAATTTAAGTAGTAAATTTTACAGACCTTTCAAGGGAGAATATCAAAGCCCAGTCAAGTTAAGAGGAACTAAGAGAGAAATAAGTGTACGAGTATATTAAGATTTATGTCAGATCTCTTGGGAAGTGTCCTCAATAATGATATAGTTAACGCTACCATATCCAGACGATTTAGGTTAAGTTACGTTAGGTTAATTTAATTTGGGTTAGATGTCCTCCAATAATGCTCCCATAGGGTAAACGTTATCCACTCACCCCCACACCCCTGCGTACACCAGCCACAACCCTGCGCTCACCAGCCACAACCCTGCGCTCACCAGCCACAACCCTGCGCTCACCAGCCACAACCCTGCGCTCACCAGCCACAACCCTGCGCTCACCAGCCACATCCCTGCGCTCACCAGCCACACCCCTAAGCTCACCAGCCACACCCCTAGCTCATCACCACACACTAGCTCATCACCACACACTAGCTCATCACCACACCCTTACCTCAACATCACACACCCGCACTCACCCGCCACACCCTTGCGCTCACCACCCACCCTGCGTTCACCACCACACCCTGTGCTCACCCACATCCACCACCACACCACTGCACTCACCCACACACCTATGCATTCAACCCCACACTCACCCCACACCTCTGCACTCCCCCACCCCTGCACATCACACCCCTAGGTCATCCCCACCCCTGCACATCCCCACACCCTTGCACACATCCCCACACCCCTACACTCACCACCACACCCCAAGTTCATCACCACACCCCTAGCCCATCCCCTGCACTCATTCCCACACCCCTACACTCACCACCACACCCCTAGCTCATCCCACCACCCTAGCTCATCACCACACCCATGGACTCTCCCCACACCCCAGCACTCACCCCCACCCCTGCACTCCAACCCCACACTGCACCCACCCCACACCCCTGCACTCACCACCACACCCCTAGCTCATCACCACACCCCTAGCTCATCACCACACCCCTAGCTCACCACACCCCTGCGCTCACCACCACACCTGCGCTCACCACCACACCCCTGCGCTCACCACCACCCCTGCGCTCACACCACACCCCTGCGCTCACCACCACACCCCTGCGCTCACCACCACACCCCTGCGCTCACCACCACACCCTGCTCACCACCACACCCTGCGCTCACCACCACCCCTAGCTCATCACCACCACCACCACACCCCTGCGCTCATCACCACACACACCAACCCCACACCCCCGGCACTCACCCCTAGACCCCAGCACTCACCCCTACACCGGCACTCCTCCTGCACTCGCCACAGCACCTTCACCCCCCACACCCCTGCACCAACCACACCCTGCACTCATCCCCACACCCCTAGCACCACACCCATGGAGTCCCCCCACCCCAGCACTCACCCCTGACACCCCTGACTCCCCACCACACCCCTGCGCTCACCACCACATCCCTGCGCTCACCACCACACCCCTGCGCTCATCACCACCCCAACACTCACCTCCACACTCTTGCACTCACAGCTTCCCTGCACTCACCAACCACACCCCAGCACTCACCAACCACACCCCAGCACTCACCAACCACACCCCTGCACTCATCCCCACCTGACTCCCCTGACTCACCCCACACCTGACTCACCCCACACCCCTGGACTCACCCCCACACCCTGGACTCACCCCCACCTGACTCACCCCCACACCCCTGGACTCACCCCACACCCCTGACCACCACACCCTGGACCCACCACCACCCTGGACTCACCACCACACCCCTGGACTCACCACCACACCCCTGCACTCACCCCCACACCCCACACCCCCTCACACCCACACCACCTGGACTCACCCCACCCCTGGACTCACCCCCACACCCCCTGACTCCACCCCACACCCCCACCTGGTCACCCCACACCACCCCATGGACCCACACCCCCGCACCCTGGACACCCCCCTACCTCACACCCCACACCCCAGCACTCATCCCCACACCCCAGCACTCATCCCACCCAGAACTCATCCGCACACCCCAGCACTCACCCCCACTCCAGCAGTCACCCCCACACCCCTGTGCTCACCACCACACCCCTGCACTCACCACCACTCTGACACTCACCCCAACACCTACACTCACCCCACACCACTGGACTCCCTGCATCACCCCCACACTCCAGTACTCATCCACACACCCACCATCCCCACACACCTCACACCCCGCCATCCTCCACCCCTAGCTCATCACACCACACCCTAGCTCATCACCCACCCTAAACAACACCCCTGCGCTCACCACACCCCTGCGCTCCCCTCACTCCACCACCACACCCTGCGCTCACCACCACCCCTGCTGCTCACACCCACACCCCTCATCCCACCCCACCCTGCGCCCACCACCACACCCCTGCGCTCACCACCACCCTGCCCAGCTCCACCACCCCCTGCGCTCACCACCACACCCTGCGCTCACCACCACAGCTAGCTCATCTCCACACCCCAGCACTCACCACCCACCCCTAGCTCATCACCACACCCCAGCACTCACCCCGACACCTGGTTCACCACCACACCCCTGCGCTCACCACCACACCTTGCGCTCATCACCACACCCCTGCACTCACCCCCACTCTCCTACACTCACCCACCCCTGCCACCCCCACCTCCTACCTCACCACAGCACCCCTGCACTCATCCCACACCCTGCTCGCACAGCACCCTGCACCCCCACACCCTACACTCTGCACCACACCCCTGCACTCATCCCCACCCCTGCACTCATCCCCACCCCTGCACTCATCCCCACACCCTGCACTCATCACCCACCACCAGCTCATCGCCACACCCCTAGCTCATCAACACACCCCTGGAGTCACCCCACACCTGGACTCACCCCACACCCTTGGACTCACCCCCACACCTGGATTTAACCCCACACAAAGGACTCACCCCCACACAGACTCACCCCACCTTTACTCACCCCTACACCCTGGACTCACCCCTACACCCTACTCCACCCCTACACTCCACCCACACACCCCTGGACTACCCCACCCCTTTCCACCCCACACCTGGACTCACACCCACTTCTCACCCCCACACCCCTGCACTCACCCCTACACCCACCCCTGCACTCCCCACCCCCTGGACTCACCCCCCACACCCCTGGACTACCCCCCACACCTTCTCCCACCCCCCACCCCCTGCACTCACCCCCCCACCCCTGCACTCACCCCCCACACCCCTGCACTCACCCCCCACACCCCTGCACTCACCACACCCCTGGACTCACCCCCACACCCTGGACTCACCCCCACCCCTGCACTCACCCCACCCCTGCGCTCACCGCCCACACCTGCGCTCACCGCCACACCCCTGCGCTCACCGACACCCCTGCGCTCACCGACACACCCCTGCACCCATTTCTAGGTAAACTCCAGGTAAAGACAAATATCCTCTCAAAGGTTCGCAAGCCATCATTTTGGCATTTGAGCACTGAAAATTTTTATCGTATTTACGAAAAAAATTCTTACGAAAGGAACAATATTTTCATCAACATGAGGGATACTTCAGGTGTGGGAGGCATATCTGCAAACAATTGAAATACTTACGGTGTTTGTAGATCTTCCATCATTAGTTGCCTCCGTGACACCATGTCCTCCTTCACTGAGTGTCTTCGTGGCCAGGTCCTCCTCACGAAGATTCTCTGTGGTTGGTCCAAGTCGCCATCAGTTGAGTCGTGGTGTGGGGTGGGTCAGTCTTTGTTGCCTACTTCCTCCAATTTACTAAATACAAATTAGATCAACTGTCCAAAAAAAATAAAGTAATTTCATGACCATGTAGGAAGCTTATTAACTGTTTATTTTGCAGTTTTCACACAAGCTTCGAGTAAGAAAGATAACTACTGTCCGGTTGTTGACCGTAACTGGGAGAGAGTAACTACATTTTTCTTTCCTTTTTTTAATATAATAACACCAATGGAAGCTGCTCCTTGGAACCAGTAATCACTATAGAGCAAGTTTGTAAAGTTTCAGATGAAACTCGACAGGACTACCGACACCGCACAGGGTCACTCGCCGTCTTCAACCCTCACCAAGGTGAAGGACGGGTATATGGGCCACTCAGCGAGAGTAACGTACAATACTGCTAGTTCAGAACTATAAACTGATTTTTCCTGACTTGATGGTTTTCTATAATATATGTGTAACTTGGTTGAACTATTCTCTGACACGCAATAAAAAAATTAATGTCTCCGGTTTATGAATAAAAACAGCTTATTACCGAAATATTACAAATCAATTTGGAATAGCTGTTACTCCGCCAGAATCATCGTTTTCAATCATTAGTCGTTTTATAAGTCGATGTAGTAAAGATGTTTGTACAGTATGTTTGACTAAGGATCATTAGGATAAATTAAAAGATGGTTTAATTATTCAGAACTGGTCATATCTTATTAATTATAAATATACTGATGTTACTCCCTTTGACGTGTTTTAATTTGAACGAGAACACTTCAGACAGCGGGTGTATCGTAGACCAAAATACTGACCTCACGTTGCTTATTATTAAAGCTGGCCTAGCACTATGCCGAGTCTGATTTGTTGTTGTATTTAATAAGCATATAAACTTACGCCGCTTATAAGAGTATTGTTGCGACGAGGATGCCAACAAAAGTTAAAGTAAAAGATTAGAATATTGACAAGTTAGCCTACCAGGAGTACCAACCCAGCCTCATACTCAACAGGTGTTTGTTGCTTATGATACAAGGAGGCGAAAATAAGATTAAATCTCTAATGGAGTTAAAAGTAGCCAGTTAGTCCAATATCTGGCCTTTACACTCTCAGGAGTTTAATTAACAGGTGGCAGCAAGTGGCAGATGTTGCACAGGTGTGGGAGGCAGCTTTTGTTTTATAACTCGGTAATATATCAATAACAATAATGTAGGAGAGCTGAGAAGTGAACAGTGTAAATAAAACAACTTGGTAACTTTAGGTTCAGACAATATATTTTCCAGAACTGTACAATAACCTCTTAGTAACCTATGTTTTATCATGGTTTGGAGACCTTTAGCTTTCTATACACTTTAATAATATGTAGAACAAAATCATCACTATGTACACTACAAACCAGACTGGCACAAGAGCATGTACATATGTAAACACAATGATTGTGTCCGGATACTTATTTATTTCACGGCCAGAGGAACTGTGCCTCAACCTGATCGATGACGTCACAGATAACAGCTGTATTGGCCAAACTTTTCACCTAGAGTTGTGACGTCATGAAGAGCAACGGAATGGCAGCTAATTGGTCAAAACTCATCATTACTTGGATTTATAATGATGTTACTATGAAGAGTTATGGAACTACAACAGCCTGGCCACCTTACTAGCTGGAGCTATGACATCATCAATAATTAAGAACCCCTTTATTGGCCAAATACGAAATACCAGCCCCCTCCCTTCCTCCCCCCAACATACATAGTATATACATAACATTGTCGTGTAGTCCCATCACTGATATGCTGCCCTTACTGATTGTCTGACTAGAACATAATTGACTAACAAAATAAGATACATAAGAATAACAACATTAACAACACAAACATATAGGAGCGCGGAGCTGTGGACATATTAATGACTCACCCAAAAAACTGAAAAATTTACATATAACTTAACTGTTGATTCTGACGTATGTTTATGGGTGTTTTGACGTGCAGGTTGTGTTTTGACGTGCAGGTTGTGTTTTGACCTTCTGGTTGTGTTTTGACCTTCTGGTTGTGTTTTGACGTACTGGTTGTGTTTGACGCACTGGCTGTGTCGGACGCACTGGTTGTGTTTTCTTGATGTACTGGCTAGGTTTTTGACGCAATTGCTGTGCCTTGATGTACTGGTTGTGTTTTGATGTACTGATTGTGTTTGATTTAATTGGGTTTGACGCACTGGTTGTGTTTCTTGGCGTCCTGGTTGTGTTTTTGACGCACTGGTTGTGTTTTGATGTACTGGTTGTGTTTTGACGCACTGGTTGTGTTTTGACGCACTGGTTGTGTTTTGATGTACTGATTGTGTTTTTGGACGCACTGGCTGTTTTGACGTACTGGTTGTGTTTGACGCACTGGCTAAAGCCGACGCAATTGGTTGTGTTTGACGCACTGGTTGTGTTTTTGACGCACTGGTTGTGTTTTTGACGCACTGGTTGTGTTTTGCGTCCTGGTTGTGTTTTACGTACTGGTTGTGTTTTGACGCACTGGCTGTGTTTTGGACGTACGGTTGTAGGTTTTTGACGTACTGGCTGTGTTTTGACGCATGGGTTGCGTTTTGACGCACTGGCTGATTTTGACGTATTGGTTGTGCTTTGAATTACTGGTTGTGTTTTGACGTAATGGTTGTGTTTTGATGCACTGGTTGTGTTTTGACGTACTGGTTGTGTTTTGACGTACAGGTTGTGTTTTGACGTACTGGTTGTGTTTTGACGTACAGGTTGTGTTTTGACGTATTGGTTGTGCTTTGAATTACTGGTTGTGTTTTGACGTACAGGTTGTGTTTTGACGTACAGGTTGTGTTTTGACGTACTGGTTGTGTTTTGACGTACAGGTTGTGTTTTGACGTACAGGTTGTGTTTTGACGTACAGGTTGTGTTTTGACGTACAGGTTGCGTGTTTAGGACAATTTTAACGTATGTGTTTATACCCAATTTTCTGATGAACATTACTCACACAAACACGTCATTCACCATACGATTCCCACAGCATTGTTATGGTACACCGGATGAATTGCCGAGTGTTGCAAAGGTTACATTAGTCCTATCAAGTTTACAGGTGAGGTGAGGTTGTTGGGTGTTGTTCCATTTATGTGGATGTGAAATTATCTGTTGAATGTTTTGTGAATGTTTATTGTTAGTGAAGTGTTTTGTAAATTGTTATCGTTAGTTAAATGTTGATAATTATTTTTTGTAAATGATTATTGTTAGAGAAAATGTTTTGTAAATGTTTATAGTTATTTAACACAATTTTTAATTGTGTATCAACAGTGGTGTTAGTCTTGAGTCTCTGCAAAGGTTTAAATATTGGTGTTAAGTGTATTGCAATTGTTGGACTTTGATGTTTTATTTAGCAATGGGATGATTAATAAAGTACAACAAATGCCATAAAGTCCATTAATGTTTAGCCTTGATTTTATGTCTTAAAATGTTTAAAGTTGATGGTGAGAATGATGGTGGTGACGGTGGTGGTGATGGTGGTAATGATGATGGTGGTGGAAATGATGACGATGATGATGATGGTGATGATGATGAAGATGGCGATGAAGATGGTGATGATGAAGATGATGGCGATGATGAAGATGGTGATGATGATGATGATGATGATGAAGATGGTGATGATGATGATGATGGTGATGATGAAGATGATGGTGATGATGATGCAGATGGCGATGATGAAAATGATGGCGATGATGAAGATGGCGATGAAGATGGTGATGATGAAGATGATGGTGATGATGAAGATGGTGATGATGATGATGATGATGATGAAGATGGTGATGATGAAGATGATGGTGATGATGATGCAGATGGCGATGATGAAGATGATGGCGATGATGAAGATGGTGATGATGATGATGATGATGATGATGATGGTGATGATGAAGATGATGGTGATGATGATGCAGATGGCGATGATGAAGATGATGGCGATGATGAAGATGGTGATGATGATGCAGATGGCGATGATGATGATGATGGTGTTGGTAATGATGATGAAGATGGTAATGATGATGATGTACAACTTTTAACAATAACAGGCAACATGATACCGGTTTATGGAGCTCTGTGTGTGTGTGTGTGTGTGTGTCTATGTGTGTGTGTACGTATATGTGTCTACGTGTGAGTGTGTGTGTCTAATGAAATTCAAAGTCAGCATAAACGGTTCCTTTCGGGGACCTGCACAAACCTACACCATACACATCATCTACATACATACAGTACATACATCCATAGGCTCCAGAAACCTTATCATACCACCCACGACCTCGTCAAGTAATCCCTCCATAGGACACTCACTGAAGGTAATATGTTAATGTAAACACAATCTCCAACACGGTAGACAAGCGATTAAGTAAACAAAGCCTCCTTGCTTCTCATTCAATATGGGTCACACTCACTCGCTATACTACACAAAGAATCAGCCTTATTGTTCATGTGGATGGTCATTATTTTGCCCCCATCAGAGATTTATGGGCCTCACGACAGGTGCAGTAAGACAATTAAAATGATTAATTCCATAAAATGAGACATTATAGCCGTAATAGTCCATTTTGTTGCTGGTGAACTACCCGGCACAGTAAGGCTGGTTGATTGGCACACGACAATGGGATTTACGGCCATCAGTTTATCTCTCTGGAATAACACTATCTTATACCCCAGAGGCATCAATTTCTTTCCAGGAAGGTGTGTGGGGCCCTAAGGAGTGGAGGTAAGCATTCTATGTTAAATAATGTTAGTCAATGTTAGTGAATATATGTCCCGTGATGTTAAATTAACCACACGAACACACATACACACATGAAAGAACATATTCATTACCTAAGTAGCAAATAAAAGTCAATTATAAAGAGCAATTTATCATACTTTTGCATAATTGAGTCTAATTTAGTCACGTTTTTCTGTACTTCGACCTGCGTAATTACATTTAAAGTCCATCTATTTCAACCACTGTGTTAATTATCCTTATTTGGTTGATAGTTTGTGTTCGTTTTGTTACTTTACGTTGGTTAGGATATATCAAGTGTTAATTTCCCATTTTTATTGGTCGAGTTGTCGACCTTAAGGAGTTATTTTGGTCTGTTTATTTCTTCTTTATGTTTATTCTTTAGCATAAACACACACACACACACACACACACACACACACACACACACACACACACACACACACACACACTACTTAATGAAGATCATATCCATTTAAACTGTAGGTAAACAAAGCTAGTAACGGGCACTATTATATACAGTACTGGAAATAATGTCTACTTTCATGTAACTTTTAATTAATACTTTTGAATGACTTAATTCGATATATAAGAAGCATGGTGGTGCTGTCTGATTGTCTGTCTGTATTTCTGTGATGGTTTTATCGGAACACGTGAAGATTAGCCTTCCTCAGCTTGCCTGAGATTAGGTTAGGTTAGGTTAGGTTAAGTTAGGTTAGGTTAGGTTACCGTCTATAATTATTAGGTGAAAAAACTGGGGTGTCTAATCTTAATGTGGTCCACAAAGTTTACCAGTTAAAGGTAGGACAAATATACTGTAAATACCGAGAGTAAAAAATCTGAAGAAGACACAAGACAGCTTAGTAAACAAGAACAAACTCACAGCTCTACTCCCCTACTCAGCTGGGACAATGTGTGGGGTGGGGATGGGATGGGTGGGTGGGGTGGGTGGGTGGGTGGGTGGGATTTTTTTTTTGTAGAGAAAGGAGGGGTGAAAGATTGGAGGTGGGGGAAGGAAATTATAGTTCGGAAATTGAAGAAATTTAAGAAGAGGTAAGAGAGGGCGAGCTGACCGCCCAGCTAAGCTAATGGTGTGTTAGGGTTGTGTCATGGGTTAGTTATTGTCTGTCGGTACAGGCACTAGACATCCTACCCTGTCCCATACATGGGTGTTTTGAGGGCCTTATTTCATATTCCGCCGACCCTACTGGCGGATGCTGGTCTTGGGAGGTTGTCTTTTGCCTCGCCGTATAGATGGGGGGTGGTAATGGACCTTTTGAGATTTGGTAACTTTTTGGGAACCATGTATGGTTGTTGTCGTTATCTGGTGGGAGTCTTTGAAGGAGTTCTTGCTCTGATCGTTCTATCTTTTGCCAGACTCTGCTGGCCAGGGTGTGCAGCTGCTGGTTGATGGGTTTCATTCTCAGGTCTCTATGTATCTCGGCTGTGGTTCTGGTGAAGGGGTATCTTTCACCTGTGACGAATCTTAGGGCTTCATTTTGGACCACCTGTAATTTTAATATTTGAGTGGTGCTCATAGTATGAAGAGGTACTGCTGGGTAAGTTAATATCGGTGTGATAAATGATGTCACCAGGCGGAGTTTTATTTTCTCAGGAAGCGCCTTAAAGCGGTATAGTTTTCTCAGCTCTCTTCTTGCCTTTTCCTTCCTGGTGTGGACATGATGGGAGTAACCTGTCGTGGATATATGCAGGCCCAGGAGGGTGCCCCTGCTTTTGTATTCTATCTGGGCATTATTGGTTACTAATGGATGGGTTTTCCTTCTGCATAAGGGCATCACTGTGAATTTCGGGAGACTGGTTTGGATTTTCCATTGTTTTTCGAAACCTTTCTAATTCCCGCCTGGTGTTGTCGACCTGTAACGCTGCGATTTTCCTTGATGTGTTGTTATTTCAGTGATGTCATCTGCATACATAATATCTTCGTTACCTATTCTAGTGGGAGGCGGAGTGTCACTTGTGTAGATAATATATAGGGTGGGAGACAGGACGCTCCTCTGAAGGACTCCGCTCATGAGTGGGAAGGTCTCTCCTGTGTGTTGTCCTACCCTCAGTCTGGCATTTCTGCCATCAAGAAAGTTACAAAGCAACTTTTCGATGTTGGTGGGAAGTCTGAGTTGGAGGATCTTATATTTTAGACCTTCATGCCAGACTTTGTCAAATGTCTTCGCTACATCCCGGAGAGTTAGATTACATTGTCTACCACTCGCCGCGGCTCTGGCTATGTTTTCACATGCCAGGGCTATCGTTGTTGTGGTGGACTTCCCTTTCCTGATCCCGAATTATCTGCAGTTGACTCTGTTGGTTGTTTCCAGGTGATTTCTCAGACGGTTACGGATGATTTTTTCTAGGATTTTTCCAGGTACTTCGAGGAGAGAGATCGGTCTGTAGTTTAGTGGGACGGCGGGGTTCTTTCCTTGCTTTGGTGTTAGGGTAATAATGGCCTCTTTGAATTTAGTTGGGAAGTAACCCGAGGCCAGGCAAGCGTTCATTGTGGTTCTCAGTCCCTCCATGGCCGGGTTGTTTATGTGGCTGATGATCTCCTTGGTGATGGGTTGGTGGGTGGAGATGGGGTGGGGTGGGGTGGGGTGGGCTGGGCTGGAAAGGTGGGTGGTGGATGGGTAGGGTTATATAGTACTTGGTGAGATGACTGGACAAGCACTGAGCAGTCCCAGGTATAATAACTTAATCTAAAAAAAATGCCATAAGACAATGATCGTCAAAGGTAAGTGATGAATTATGATAAAGAAAAATAATCCTAGACGCACCAGATATAAGCTACATATTACCACTATATTATATACTTATTTCCACATATTTTTTTTTTACAAATTGCATATATTTCTAAAATTTTATTTCCGAATTTAGTGAAATTACTTCAAATTACAGTACAACAAATGGTGGGCAATTGGTGTGCTGTTCAACTCTAACGACCAATAATATTATCAATAGTTTCACTGTATCAGCAATAATACAGTTACCATTGATGACTGTCAACACTCACACACAGTCATCTTCATATACATTATTTTTTATCAGAAGAAATTCCACTCTTAGACAGACAATAAACCTGTAATGGTCAACACACATCTGATTGGTCGTAATACCACACTTCATCATCTTATTGGTCGTATATACCACACAGCATCACCTTATTGGTCGTAATACCACACTTCATCATCTTATTGGTCGTAATACCACACTTCATCATCTTATTGGTCGTATATACCACACAGCATCACCTTATTGGTCGTATATACCACACAGCATCACCTTATTGGTCGTACATACCACACTTCATCATCTTATTGGTCGTAATACCACACTTCATCATCTTATTGGTCGTACATACCACACAGCATCACCTTATTGGTCGTATATACCACACAGCATCACCTTATTGGTCGTATATACTACACTTCATCATCTTATTGGTCGTAATACCACACTTCATCATCTTATTGGTCGTATATACCACACAGCATCACCTTATTGGTCGTACATACCACACAGCATCACCTTATTGGTCGTACATACCACACAGCATCACCTTATTGGTCGTAATACCACTCAGCACCAGTGCACATTATATAAGTATATTCATCTTTATAAGTAAGTTTATGAGGATGCCTGTGTTACGAGGGAAGGTGTGTGTGTGTGTGTGTTACGAGGGAAGGTGTGTGTGTGTGTGTGTGTTATGAGGGAAGGTGTGTGTGTGTGTGTGTGTTATGAGGGAAGGTGTGTGTGTGTGTGTGTGTTATGAGGGAAGGTGTGTGTGTGTGTGTTATGAGGGTATGTGTGTGTGTGTGTGTGTTATGAGGGTATGTGTGTGTGTGTGTGTGTGTGTGTTATGAGGGTATGTGTGTGTGTTATGAGGGTGTGTGTGTGTGTGTCAGAAGTGAACTTTTTTGTATTATGAATGTTTAAAAAAAATTGCACAAACATGCGTACATGTGTGCATGTGCGAGCAACCTGCCTGCAGGCATTCAATGATGTGCATGTGTGTTGCGGATATGTTTGTGCATACATGAGTGCGGGCGAGCTTGCTTATTTCCTTGTCTGCAAGTGCCTTTGTTGAGTGCGTGTGTCAATTTCTGGACCAATAGGAGACAAGGGTGTATGATGATATGTAAGAGTGTGTGATGATGTGAAAGGGTGTGTGAAGATGTGTATGAGTGTAAGATGATGTGTAAGGGTTTGTGAAGATGTGTAAGATGATGTGTAAGGGTGTGTGATGATGTGCGAATATTTAATTAATACTATTAATTTACAACAATGAAGGACAGTGTATGAGTGAAGATTTGATGGTGTTTACAGGACTCCAGATACTAACAAACCTAAGTTGGCGGGACAATACAGTACGTCAGTGGCCTCAACTCTACGGCACCATGATAACCCTTAAAGGTAGTGACAGATTTTCTTAAAACTTGGAACTTTCGACAAAATCCATGATCTGATTAAAAGTGATTTGGCGGCCATTTTTACTTCATTAAACTTCTGATAGAGGTGTTCGAGGATATATCGTGTGTTCAACATTAACTCAACACACATACAAATTGTCTCTCGTTCTGTTCCCATACGAGTGTAAGAAACGCCTACAATTTCTCACTAAGGGAACATACTATATCCGTGTTGACGAGTGACAGCCTTCATAAGACATACAGACGTCAACCTTCTCTTAATGGCTGAAGAAGTGTTTTTAAGTTCTAAGTCTTAATCATATAAGCTCAATAGTATTAAAATAGTGATCAATGAGGCATACAACATCTGTTCTAACTTTCACTCTTATGACTTTGAATGTAAATAGAATATGTACATTTTTTTGTGGTGGGGGGGAGGGGAGGTTGTATAAAACGCATATCCAAGTTGTAGTCATTATTGTACACTAATAATTTCCTTAATAATAAATTCATGCCCATTCATAACTATATCAAGGCGTTAAATATATTCAACTTCCATATTTAGGTCCTTGGGGTAATATTAAAACACAAACATTACGAAACGTAGAAAGATTATCTTCCACAGATCAGATGGTTTGTTTACACGAGTCGAGTTCTTACCGTCTGATCTGAGCTCCGGTGTAAGTGACTCTGGAAGCACATGGGCAGATCCTTCCTCAACAGGTTACAAACACACTGGCGTACACCATCAGTGTCACCTCGAGTACACTACCTCGCTTGATCCACCATTCATCTCCACTCCTTACACGGTGAACCTCCTAACACTGGATCTGTTGTTTACATGTGTTTCCAGCCAACACAACAACCACTGTTTACCTACTTCTGGTCTCTACTCCACTTTGTTCACGTAAACATTCGCTCGCCTGTAATACACTTCACATGTTAGTGCTGGTGTAATTACATCTAACTGTATATAAAGAAAACATTTGATAAATTTACAAAAATACACCTTACCTGTAGCAATAGTGTTACATGAGTGTCGTGTATGTGTAGGACATACAAGTCTATATGGGTGTAGCATACATACGTGTATAGTGTAGGTAATTTGCATCACTAGGCCTATATAGTTGTAGTGTAAGTATATATTATAATTTATCTATTAATGTTATTTTTTCCTTCTACATTGTGTCTACATTTTTACTATTTTTCTCCGAGTTTCAGTCCTCCTCTACACAAACACACACACACCTGCCACTTTGACAGAGCTGACTGGTAAGACTTCTGATAACCTTATTCCCACTTTACACGGCACTTCGATATGGTCCCGCCCACTCCTGCTGTCGACAACATTTCATAAAATGCTTATCATCTTAAATCCTAAAAGTCTTTCATCCAGTCTAAAATAATAACCTCCTCTTTCTGAACAGACAAATACCAAAGCTATTCGGTCATTAGCCAAGTAGTTTAACCCACCCTAGTCCTACAACCCATCAGAAATAACGGTTAAAATCGTTATACTTAGTTAGGACTTTCATATCTTTCCTGTCTAGACGTGAATAAAACCCTGAGACCTAGTGGTATCCTTCCTCTTACTCTCTAAAAAATAGGTGTCCGAACTTGTTACTGTCTGCTTGGTTATATTTACCTAATTTGCTCTACTCTTACTGATCCATCCTCTCTTACTGATTCATCCTCTCTGACTGATCCATCCTCTCTGACTGATTCATCCTCTCTGACTGATCCATCCTCTCTGACTGGTCCATCCACTCTAACTGTTCCATCCTCTCTTGGCATCTACATGACTCGTAGGTCTCAACTCAATCATCTCTGTAGTCAGGGATTCTAGTCACAACAGCTACATAAACACCATGAAGAACACCAACTCTTCTCTCACACTCGACAGGATTCCGATTCTAACCGTTCCACCGCAGACTTGCTCACTCGCCCAACTCGACTGTTCTCCCGATATCTTTGGTGAATGTCATCTGGTTGTCCTTGGCATTTCTTAAGTTTCTGACATAGTATGACATCAGACCTTTACCAAACATTCATCTTTTGGGCTTTTTTGTTCCCCTCCAACCACCACTTTTGTGTAGTTTTGGACGGTTCATAATTCAATTCAATTCAATTCAATTCTACTTTCTCACCAATACCGGAGTGCCTCAAGGGTTTAATTCTTGCACCTACTCTCTTTTATCTCCATATCAATGACCTCCGCTACTTCCAGCAACACAAGTTCCTCTGTTGACACCATTAACCACTATTTTGCCCACCGTCAGTCACGTCTTACAGCAGATCTAACTACCATTATATTGAACTAAGTCCTCGAGTACACATCTCGGAGAAGAGATAATATTGTTATATGTATTCAATGTTGCCAAAATTTAACTCTTCCCGTCCCTTGCAAACAAGATAATCTCCATCTTCCACTTGCTTTCAGCAATATTCACATTTTAAGAAACTCCACTATCAATATTATTGATCTTTATATAAGTTTTAAAGTTTCCTTGAAACAGCTATATGTCTAAACTGTCCATACTATATACCCGCCATGTCTGCCCTCATGTAGCGCCCTGCTCCCACGTGTGGGTTGGTGGTCCACATTCTTCTCACTGTTGAACGAGTTACAGGGTAAAAATATTCGCCATATCAACGACCTTCTTATCAGATAGTCCATCTCATTCTCTTTCTTCTGTCATTGTTTCAATTGTAAATGACCAATGAAATATGATCTATTGTTCCCGCCTTTTAGTCCCAGTTGCAACACACACCATTCTATATCATGCCGCCACTACCTCGTGCAAGTTCCTTTGAATCGAACTTCAACATCAATCAGCTTCGGTCTTTGTATTTATGGAATGCCCTGACGTCTCACATATTCCATCCATCAACAACTACAACTCTAATCTTGGTGCATTCACTCATTCTTATTACACAGCTAAGTTGAGTATTTTCATCGTTCTTATCCACGATGTCCTTATCAAGACAAACTTGAGTGTAAACAACATGTGAGTTGCATTACCCTCCAGAGGACACTGTAATGTGTGCCTCCCCTGATCCACCACAGTTAAAAAAACAAAAAACAAATAAGGACTATGTGGGTGTAGTGTGTACCACACAAGGGGTATGTGGGTGTATATGAATATTGAACACCAGAGCAATTTAGGTCTTAGTATTAAACAAAGGTCACATGGATGGGTATGAATACGCTGCACAAAGGCCATGTGGGTGTATGTATGGGTTACACATACTGTTACCACAGCGGTGTGACGGGTATGTTGGAGTGTGGTGGAGAGATGAAGGAGGAAGGTTGAATTTACGCGTGATACAACATTCAACATTTAGATGAGGCGATTTACTTGTACAATACACATTTCTGGATTCAAGAATATTAAGTCGTAAATACAATATAAAATTTATAGCTTCTTCAATAAGCTACTTTTTATATGTATTATAATTATTACTAAACATTTTAAAGTTAATTGTGTGTTTGCATTGTTCCTCCCCTAACATTAGTTAAGATATGTGGTCTAATTTTCTCATTTGAAAAACATATTGCTTGGTTTAATTTGAAACAGCAGGAGAGCTGGGGTAACAGGGCCCCGTGTGCTGTGTTACCTGCCTGGGAACATGATGAAGGCTTCCAATATAATAATCCCACGTTGAAAGGTAAACATACAGTTAAATTTAAAAGGTCGTATTTCTTGTGCTATTTGACATTATCGTAAGAAGCTAACATTATTTACAATCTATTCACAGTCTATAATCTAAAAAATATACTATTAGGAACGCAAAATACTTAATTTACAATATAAAAAGACAAAGCACATTGTAGAGAGACAGAGAAGGTAATCAACACACTCGGACCGTGGCAGAATACGACTTACCGAGGAGAAAACAGAGACTCGACACTGTTAGACTCGGTAACATTAGTTCAGATCTCTTGTTGACAGTAAATTAGTGCCCTTCGTCCGCCTACAAGTCTCCGTCCAACAGTCTGTTATTAAGTAGTGACAGATGAACTTTGTTGGCAGTATCAAACAAGAAGAGCCTAGCTGACACAGTTATCAGAGGATCATTTACAGCCACAGACAACTCTACACAGTTACATTAATTACTTTATAAATTTTATAACTTAGCTGACGTGGACTTTAAGACAGACACGAGAGACAGATACGAACCAAAGAAGGAACGGACGTACGGAAGGACTGATTCACGGAACCAATTACTGTACTGTATCGTCACCAACTTGGCTGAGTGAGGGATAATAAACACACACACACACACACACACACACACACACACACACACACACACACACACACACACACACCACGTGTAACTGAGTCAGTTAGTCAGGCATACACGCTGACGCAAGCATGCACGCATGCACGTGCAAGCACGCACGCGCGCACACACACACGCACCAGTAGCTGTAAAGACCTAAATAATGTCTTGTATAATGAGATAGTAAAGCAATGATGAGTCACATACACCAGTAGTGAAGATGCAGCTAGTATGGGTCAGCATACAGTATGTCAGCTGCAGTTTTGATAGTGAGTGATGTTATCAACACGGGCATGGGAGGATATAGTGCTATACAGTAAACTGTGTCGGGTTGTTAACGTAGATACAATGAAACATGACAATATATCTTTTTGTTTATAACAATATTAAATTAGATTTTAGATCATTATTTTATGTGGATGATGGGAATTAATATTATGAAAACATGTTTCTCGTTAACACTTATTTGTGGACTAACAATAATTCCCTAATTAACTTTAATGGATCATGAAATTGTTCATAAATGAATTGTTACTGAACATAACGCTCGACTGATCATTAGTTTGTAAACAATTTCTTTGGTATTTATTAGACATAATGTCATCGTTTATGAGTTTCATTCAATGAATAAAACGTAACTCACACACAAGTTAAAACAACTTATGCCTCGTGGAAATTAAACACAGATAAAAGGCTTAACAAAAGTGTGTGAGAAGCATAGTAAGAAAACATAGAGTACTCACTACATTAAGAGTTACATATGCATGGTAAAATATTTGTCAGTCATCTTACTGAAATTTCAGGTCACTAATTCTTGCCATTAATAAACCTAGTTTGATATTGATCACTTAATACAAAGGGCAACACAGGATGGGGACAATGTTTACAAAACACTCTAGAGTAAAACCAACAACTTTGGCGAGTCTGTCGAGAAGTGAAGTGATTTTCGTGTTTTATCACAGCAACGCCAGGAGCATGAGCGGTTTTCTACTGTACTGTACATGCTCATCAAAAAATGTTACATGCACTACTTACAAATGTTATTATGTACAAATTTTTCCTCAAGACATGAGTATCCCATGATCTCTTTCTTGTGTTTTAGGATTATAAACTTATTGCAATTTCCCTGTCACAAAGGCGTAATATAAAGTGTATCTTACAGCATTACACTTAACTACAGGAACTGAACTCCTCTTATTTATGGTAAAATTTCCACGGAAATGG
Organism: Homarus americanus; assembly: GCF_018991925.1. Lineage (NCBI taxonomy): Eukaryota > Metazoa > Arthropoda > Malacostraca > Decapoda > Nephropidae > Homarus > Homarus americanus. Next base: position 9,097,479 of record NW_024722158.1, read on the forward strand.
CTTGACAGAAACAAACTACTGACCTCAAAAACATGGAATATTGCACATCAAATATGACGAGATACAATGACTCTCTGTCCAAGGACACTCCTTTTACCTCGAGTCTGACTTATAGAATACTGTACTGTATAGTTTTGTCATGCTCAAGAAGTGTCACTGTTAGCTTTTGGTTAAACCTTGGAAGTTTTTTGTTCATTACAAAAACAATTAAGGGAAGCCTAGTGTAAACCAACACCTTTCCCACGGAGGAATGGTAAGTCTACGATGGGGTAATTTTAAAGCCCCTTTAACCCTCTGGTAGATCATTAATTTCCTTTATTTTCTGTAGTGCCCCTGTCACGGTTATGTATGTTGAAGTGATGTTGACTCAACTGTTACTGGGACTCTTGAACAGTTTATGTTATTGTGGCTAAACTGTCAGTCCCGTCACCCTCACAGCAAAATGCTGCTGCTGCCATTACATGCTGTGTTTCACTGCCGCTGCCGTGTCGTGTACAGCGCTTCTGAGAGTCATCATGAATCTTCAGGACAGCAAGTTTAACTGGTATGCCACCTGCGTTCAGTATTACTGAACTGTTTACTGCAGCATGGATGTTCAGTGCAGTGTGATGGTTCACCTGTGCACGATTGTTCATCTGTGCCTGAATATTCTGCAGAGTAAGACTGCTCAGCACCATGTGGTTCTTCAACACCCTGTGAGTGATGAACATACCAAGGGCTTCGTGAACCCTGTGACTCTGTGGTGCACTGCAGGTGTTCGTCATAGTATGACTGCTGACTGTGGCAGGTGTGTGCTGGTGACAGTTCATCACAGCATGACTGATGACTGCCGTAGGCGTGTGCTGGTGAGTGTTCATCACAGCATGACTGTTGACTGCGGCAGGTGTGTGCTGGTGAGTGTTCATCATAGCATGACTGATGACTGCCGTAGGTGTGTGCTGGTGAGTGTTCATCATAGCATGACTGTTGACTACGGCAGGTGTGTGCTGGTGAGTGTTCATCACAGCATGAATGGTGACTGCGGCAGGTATGTGTTGGTGACGGGGCTTGAACCGTGACTGGCACCCGGGGCTACACTGAGGTGGTCATCTCCTCTATGACGGTGATATTGCGACGGGGGCGGGGGGGAGGCGCTCGCCTCAGTATGGGCGGGCGTGGCACTGGTGGTACATTGTATTCGTGTGTGGGGTGCAGCCGTCTCACACCCACACTGACACTCCCACTACTGCTCACTTGCCCGAGCCTGGCTAAACCCTCGGGCTCACTGAAGCTCACACCACTGGTTTGCCGTAAGCGTCTCCCCGCCGGGTGTATTGGCACTTTGGGCTGCAGTGGTCTGGCTATGGGCTCGTCATCCTCATCCTCGGCATCAAAGTCCATGTTGTCTTGACAGTCATTGAAAAACACATTATCATATTTACAGGAGGAGACACACTCGCCCACATAGTCATAGTAGTGGTCCAACAAACCCTCCTCAGAGATGCACGTAAGGAGCTCTGGCTTGAGCCGCGGCTCCATCACGTCCACTGAGGTCGCAAATGATATAGTTTTCCCCAGTTTGTTGAAGACGTGCGCTTTACTGGGGTCGTGTATCTGGGGGTTGAGAGGTGGCGGAGGTGGAGCACTGGGGTCGGCTCCGCACGTACACACCGGCCCAGCAATCTGGGGTGAGGCTGTTACTGTAGTCTTCGGCACGCCTCCACCGCCACCTCCAACACCACTAGCACCAACTGCACCACCACCACCACCACCGCCACCACCACCTCCCCCATTCTCCAGAGGGAGGGCGTAAGGGTCGTGGGGGACATGGGAGTCAACTGTGGTGAAGGATACACTGGTGTCGTGCTTGGCCATCCGCTCCTTGAAGTAGTTGAGGAGGAAGAGACAAGAGGCGCCCGACAGGAGGAAGAAGCTGGCGAAGAAGTAGCCGGTCTTGGCGGTGCTCTCGTTAATGTAACCTGGGGAGATAATAAGTTGGCTTCTAACTACTTGTAATTCGGACCTAATACACTAATTACTATCGAGTTATAAGTAACATGACCAAGAAACTTTAAACATTAACACTCCTATATACTGTACGGACACCCCCTGGACATACATAAGAACATAAGAAAGTGGGACACTGCAGGAGGCCGACTGGCCCATACAGGGCAGATCCCATTCACACCCATCCCAGCACTTCCATGTGCCTATCCAACTTCGTCTTGAAGCTCCCTAGCGTCCCCAATCCTACTATAGCACTCGGAAGCCTATTCCACATATCCACAACTCTATTACAGTACAGCCTATTACCCTTATCACTCCACACCTACCATAACCCTCAGCTACCATACACTAAAATGTGTCACTACTCCTCAACCATACATTACAATGCACCACTACTTGTCAACCCACAACCCAGGAGCACCACTAACTACCGTCAACATTTACACTACCACCATCTCAGCCACTGGCACTAACAGCTGTGACTTAATGTTTCCACGCACCAGTGATGGGGATGCCGAAGAGGATGGGGAGGGCTGTAGCACCCTGGATGAAGCCCCAGGCACGGGAGAAGTGTCTTGCCCGAACCTTCTCCAGCGTCAGCATCTGGAAGGCGTAGTGAGCACCCCCCAGTAGGAGGCCGTAAAGCCACATGAAGAGCACGTAACCGTAGTAGCCACGCACCGCCGTCAGCGCCAGCATGGTCACACCTGTAGCAGATAAACGTAAGTCTTCGCGTACTAGCACACAAAATCAAGCAATGTTAGTTAACTTGTTCACCTTCACTCACCTTGACAGTCCAGTACTTGGCATGGCATAGTACTGAAATTTTTTTCATTATTGAGAAATAAAATACTATGAAATCTTAACTCAGGCCTTGAGAAACACCTGGCACTGAGAACAACTCACCTGTCACCGTCATCATTACCTATCAGTCATAATTCTCATCGTATATATGTCTTTGAATCCAATAAACACCTTTACCATCAATACAGTTCATTCCTGATTATTTTGTTTTTGATTCTCACAGACGTCTGGCTCCCTCCTTTATTCCTCACATCTCTTGTTCACATCTTCATCTCTCCCTCTTCGTCCACCTCACTCACCAATACACTTGCCTTCACCACTCACCAAAACACCTTCCATCACCACTCACCAATACACCCTCCTTCACCACTCACCAATACACACACTCCTTCACCACTCACCAAAACACCTTCCATCACCACTCACCAATACACCCTCCTTCACCACTCACCAATACACCCTCCTTCACCACTCACCAATACACACTCCTTCACCACTCACCAATACACCTTCCTTCACCACTCACCAATAAACCTTCCTTCACCACTCACCAATACACCTTCCTTCACCACTCACCAATACACCTTCCTTCACCACTCACCAATACACCTTCCTTCACCACTCACCAATACACCCTCCTTCACCACTCACCAATACACCTTCCTTCACCACTCACCAATACACCTTCCTTCACCACTCATCAATACATCCTTCCTTCACCACTTCACCAGCACACCTTCCTTTCACCTTTCACTATTACTACACCTCTTCACTCACTCACCAATACACACACTCCTCTCACCACTCATTAACACACACCTTCCTTCCACCACTCACCACACACACACCTTCACACCACCACACACCTTCCTTCACCACCCACCATCACACCTCCTCTCACCACTACCAATACACACACTCCTTCACCATTAATACACACCTTCCTTCACCACTCATCAATACACCTCCTTCACCACTCACCAACAGCACCTCCTTCACCATCATTAATACACCTTCTTCACCACTCACCAATACACACACCTTCACCACCACATCACACCTTCCTTCACCACTCACCAATACACACACTCCTTCACCACCATTAATAATCTTCCTTCACCACTCACCAACAATACACACACCCTTCACCACCACATCACACACCTTCCTTCACCACTCATCAATACACCTTCCTTCACCACCACCAATACACCTTCCTTCACCACTCATACACCTTCCTTCACCACCTCACCACTTACATACTCCTTCACCACTCTACCTAGCTTAATCTTCCTCTTCACCACTCATTAATACACCTTCCTTCACCACTCACTCAATACACACACCTTCACCACTCATCAATACACTTTCCTTCACCACTACCAATACACCTTCCTTCACCACTATTAATACACTCTTCCTTCACCACTCACCAATACACACACTCCTTCACTCCACTCATTAATACACCTTCCTTCACCACCATCAATACACCCTTCCTTCACCACTCACCAACACACCTTCCTTCACCACTCACTAATACACACACTCCTTCACCAGATTCATTAATACACCTTCTTCACCACTCATTAATACACCTTCCTTCACCACTCACCAATACACCTTCCTTCACCACTCACCAATACACACACTCCTTCACCACTCACCAATACACCTTCCTTCACCACTCATCAATACACCTTCCTTCACCACTCACCAATACACACACTCCTTCACCACTCATCAATACACCTTCCTTCACCACTCACCAATACACCTTATCTGTCTGTCTGGCTATTGATCTTTTCACCTTCTTGTCCAATTTTCTTTCTACCTCAAAAAGCTTCACAAGATCACGGTGATAATAAAAACGAATGGATATATATAGCAGACTACCATATACACTCATACAGGAGGCTTGGGTGTTAAATAACTCAGCCAGCCATGTCCCAAAACAATAGTCCACAGGATATATATGGCGCTATCTGTCGGCTTTTGTTTTATGGCTCGACTATATTTATTTTTGTTTTCATAACTAAATTTTGAGCACCTGAACATTAGACACCCTAGTTTGTTGTACCCGAAGATTAGATACCCCAGCTTATTGTACCTGATGATTAGACACCCCCAGCTTATTGTACCTGATGATTAGACACCCCCAGCTTATTGTACCTGATGATTAGACACCCCCAGCTTATTGTACCTGATGATTAGACACCCCCAGCTTATTGTACCTGATAATTAGACACCCCCAGCTTATTGTACCTGATAATTAGACACCCCCAGCTTATTGTACCTGATGATTAGACACCCCTAGCTTATTGTACATGAAGATTAGACACCCCCAGCTTATTGTACCTGATGATTAGGACACCCCAGCCATTGTAGATTAGACACCCCAACTTATTGTACCTGAAGATTAGACACCCCCAGCTTATTGTACATGAAGATTAGACACCCCCAGCTTATTGTACATGAAGATTAGACACCCCAGCTTATTGTACCTGAAGAATATAACACGTTTATCTTACCTGAAGATCAGATACACTACCTTATTGCACCTGAAGATTAAACACCCGGTACACCCAATAAGCCACACCCAGTAAGCCACACCCGGTCCACCCAATAAGCCACACCAAGTAAGCCACACCCGGTACACCCAATAAGCCACACCAAGTAAGCCACACCCGGTACACCCAATAAGCCACACCCAGTAAGCCACACCCGGTACACCCAATAAGCCACACCCAGTACACCCAATAAGCCACACCAAGTAAGCCACACCCGGTACTAACCCAGACCGTAGATGGAGGCTTGACACAGGTACTGACGAGAGATCATACACTGGGCACTCTGCTTCACCACAATGAGACCGAAGCCAATACAGCCAAGAGCGTAGGCAAACCCGAGGAAAGTCTGCAGCAGGATTAGAGCAGAGTCCTCCAGTCCTTCCCGCTGAGCTCCTAGGATCTGTAGGAACCATACCAGCTGAGTTATATAGTTAGCATCTATCTGGATAACCGGCAATCTAGGTATATATGTATAGTATATCCGGCTATTAGGCTATTCACCTATCTTGTTATCTATCTGGCTATTCTTCTATTATGTTATCTGTATATCCGGCTATGTGTCTGGGTATTTATTTATCTATCTATCTATCTATCTATCTATCTATCTATCTCTCTATCTATCTATAAGATAATTACAAAGCGCATTCAGAATACCAGAACAGTACAGAGGCCAGATACTCACGAGGTAGAAGAGAGGGTTGTAGAGGCCAGATATTCATGATACAGAGGCCAGATACTCACGAGGTAGAAGAGAGGGTTGTAGAGGCCAGATATTCATGATACAGAGGCCAGATACTCACGAGGTAGAAGAGAGGGGTGTAGAGGCCAGATACTCACGAGGTAGAAGAGAGGGTTGTAGAGGCCAGATACTCACGAGGTAGAAGAGAGGGTTGTAGAGGTCAGATACTCACGAGGTAGAAGAGAGGGGTGTAGAGGCCAGATATCACGAGGTAGAAGAGATGAGAGGCCAGATACTCACGAGGTAGAAGAGAGGGGTGTAGAGGCCAGATAGAGGTAGAAGAGAGGGGTTGTAGAGGCCAGATACTCACGAGGTAGAAGAGAGGGTTGTAGAGGTCAGATACTCACGAGGTAGAAGAGAGGGGTGTAGAGGCCAACGGAGGTCACAGCTGCCGTCGTTATTAGCACCTGCACTGAACGGAACTTGAGGCAGCTGAGGTCAAAGTAGGGCGGCTTGTCCGAGTCTATTTTGTGTTTATCTTTCACTTGCTGTAGGAAAAGAGAGGTCACAGAAGGTTATTGGAGGTCACATGAGGTTATTAGAGGTCACGTGAGGTTATTGGAGGTCACAGGAGGTTATTAGAGGTCACAGGAGGTTATTGGAGGTAACAGGAGGTTACTGGATGTCACGTGAAGTTATTGGAGGTCACATGAGGCTATTGGAGGTCACGGGAGGTTATTAGAGGTCACAGGAGGTTATTGGAGGTCACAGGAGATTACTGGAGGTTACACACACACCTTTATGACAACGAAAAAATTAAATCATCAATAACTTAGTCAACAACCTCAGTGCTCACTTAACTTAACCTAACCTAACAAACTCAGTCCTAATCTAACCCTCTCTATCCTAACCTAACCAAAACTCAGTCCTAACCTAACAAACTCAATCCTAATCTAACCCTTTTTAACCTAACTAAACCAAACACACTCAGTCCTAACCTAATCTAACCTAACAAATCAGTCCTAACCTAACAAACTCAATCCTAATCTAACCCTTTTTAACCTAACTAAACCAAACACACTCAGTCCTAACCTAATCTAACCTAACAAATCTCCTCACTAATCTTCACACATAGTAAAAATTCAAAGCCAATTACAGCGCAGGAAAAATCACAGTAAACAGGTGATTTATTCTTTATGACAGTGATTTATATTTTGTTCAATGACATACAGTACTCCACTAGGGTCAGATATATGTAATTAGTGAGTGGACAGTGACGTATTAGTGGGCAGTGACGGTATTAGTGGACAGTGACGGTACTAGTGGACAGTGACGGTACTAGTGGACAGTGACGGTACTAGTGGACAGTGACGGTACTAGTGGACAGTGACGGTATTAGGGGGCAGGAAGGTACTAGTGGATAGTGACGGTATTAGAGGGCAGTGACGGTACTCGTGGACAGTGACGGTACCAGTGGAGAGTGATAGTTTGAGGTGTAACAGTGACATAATGAATTATGACAGTGACAGCAGACAGTGACATCATCAATTATGAGTGACAAAAGACAGTAGACAGTGACATCATGAAGTATAACAATGACAATAAACAGTGACATCATGAAGTATAATATTGACAGTAGACAGTGACATCATGAAGTATAACAATGACAATAAACAGTGGCATCATGAAGCATAATATTGACAGTAGACAGTGACATCATGAAGTATAATAGTGACAAAAACAGTGACAGTAGACAGGGATAGTAGAGTGACAAAGTCAGTTATACAGTGACAGTAAACAGTGACAGCAGACAGTGACAGTAGACAGTCACAGTAATATTACCTTTCTCTTCTGGTTCTTGAGGTGCAGGATAGCGCGTCTTTGTGGGTGGTAGAGGGAGGCCGACCTGTAGAAGATGCCCAAGAAGAAGGTCGTGAAGACCACACCAGTCACAGCCTGTAGTCCCAGTCTCCAGCCTACCGACCTGCAGGAGGAAATAAGACTCGTATAAAGACCTGGCCTGTAATTACTGTTTCCGGCCTACCAACCTGCAGAAGATAATAAGACTCGTATGGAAACCTAACCTGTAATCACTGTCTCTATCCTGCTAACCTGCACTTACTGTCCCCAACCTGCTAACCTGTACTCAGGATAAAAAGAACAGTAAGACAGACCAACTGAGATATAACAGTTTAAGATTGACTGCGGGGGGTAACATGTACGTCTTGGAGCTAGATATCTTAGGCTCTTCGTGAGTCTTAGCTGTGATGGGAACCAATTTATCCATGAGACTCAAGAGGCAATATGGTTTAGAGACTTCAATTTACCTTCCCAGACCATTGAAACCAGAGTGGTAGGCTCCTTGTCTAGGTTAAAAAAAAACAATATTCTCATAGCAATGTTGAATTCAGAGGGAAGGTAACTTTTTTTAATCAATTTTGTTTGAACCTCCGGGAAGCTTTATTCAACTTAGTATATAGGATAAAAGAAAATTAATAACATCATAAGAACTATTATTGTATTAACTAGTTCATTCAGGTGTGAAGGATGATGATGATGATAGTAGAATGATATTACTTTTAACTCTAACTCACTGGAAAAAGATAGCAGGAATGATGTGAGTATAATGTTCTCAGTAATTACTTGCCTTCACTCATCATTCTTCTTACTTTTGTAATTTAATCTTTTTATTAGGACTATTGGTAAACAGTGAAGTGCAGTTACGTTCTAAGTTACAGGAAGACAGAGTTATAAATCTTTTAGTCATACACAAATAAGTTGGAGGAATACCACAGATTAATATTTTTGGCATAATATTAGTAACAAGACTTAAAAATTGTACATTTATACCATATTTTAATTGTTTTACCTCATGTTGTGGGAAATTGCAACCTAACCTAACCTACTTTCATTATTTTACTAGATGTTTCAGTATTAGTTGACCGAGTAGTTCATAATTCAAATTCATCTCCAACTCACTACGTCCAAAATAATACCTTGTTAACATTAATGGAACCTTGCCTTCTGCAGAGGTAAACCCGATCTCCTTTTCACCCCCATCGTTCTTGGGAAACCTGTGAACGTTAATATTCCTCCTTGTGTCTGTAGCCTGAGCAGCAACCGTACACTATACAATTACTGGGTAAGGTCTCACATGCTTAAAATTACATTCTAATCATCGCAATTGCAATCACGTATTAAGAAAATAAATGAAACACGTGTATGTCTGTATATACTTTCAATGTGTACTGAGTTAGATCAAGGGGGCGTGTGATATCATGCGCGTGAGTGGTCGCGTTATTTTTTTTCCACAGGTGAGCAGATCTTGTATTCTTTAGACCTTGCCTTAACCAATCATCTGCAAGGTGAATGATCTGTCGACTGAGCTACCAAGCCATTACAAAAGTAGTTAACTAAATCAGCAATACAAAACCCACACTGCTGCTTAAGGGGGAAACAAGCATTAAGTTACAGTAAACACAACCCCCCCACAGTCTTGGTTGAGGGGAAAACTAGCAGTGAGTTACAGTGAACACAACCCCCCCACAGCCTTGGTTGAGGGGAAAACTAGCAGTGAGTTACAGTGAACACAACCCCCCCACAGCCTTGGTTGAGGGGAAAACTAGCAGTGAGTTACAGTGAACACAACCCCCACAGCCTTGGTTGAGGGAAAACTAGCAGTGAGTTACAGTGAACACAACCCCCCCACAGCCTTGGTTGAGGGGAAAACTAGCAGTGAGTTACAGTGAACACAACCCCCCCACAGCCTTGGTTGAGGGGAAAACTAGCAGTGAGTTACAGTGAACACAACCCCTCACGTTCCTGACTGAGGTGAAGGCCAGCAGTGAAATACGAGATGAGGGGAGGTTGAAGGGGAGGCAGGGGATGGCAGCTGGAACTGAAATATGTGAAGAGAAATGAAATTTTTTCCGTTGTGATAAAACGATGGCGAATAATTGGACGAGTTAATTACATCAAGAGGGGGGGGGGGGGGCATTACGATAATAATTATAAAACTAGATCATAATAATAATAATCTTAATAATAATAATAATAAGAAGAAGAAGAAGAATGAGTATGATTATGATGCTCCTCCTGATGATGACGATATTATGTTTACGTTGTTTGTGTTGGTGATAATAATAATAATAATAATAATAATAATAATAATAATAATAATAATAATAATAATAATAATAATAATAGTAGAGATGATGATTAAAATGTCATCTCAGCAGACACACATCCTACCTGGGAACCGTTACCATGGCAGGGTGAATATCAAAGTAGTGAAGCTTTAACTATAAATTAATGTAGTAACCGCTGGGGCCTCACTCATGTCATCGTTTTCTTTAACCTTCCATCTCTCACCACTGTGGGAACCGTTACCATGGCAATAGTTGGTGATTTTTTGCGTAATTTATATTAAAATATGGTCATTTGATCCTCGTCACATGTTGAGCGGGCCGATGAAGTTTAGTTTAAATCCCACAATTCCTTTTCGAGTTATTTTAGGGATACACAAACAGACGGAGAGACAGGACCGAAAATATTACCCTGTCCCACAGTTGCAGGCAGAGCAATAACAATAATTGGAATAAAGAGAGTTTGTATTGTTGACTCAGGACCTTCTAGTGTTGCAGATATCAACTTTTCCACCTCAGAGTTCTACACAACACAATACTTTACGTCAAGGAACATCCCGGGAATACGAGTCCATCCGACCAAGTTGTCAAATCATCAGGCAAATTGAGATAATTTAGTTTTGTACACCCACAATCAACGTTTCAGTTTCTATAGCTGTTTTCACTTCGTCGAGCGGCGTCACGTACATTATTTATGCTATAATACCACAGGAGAACACGAGACCGTCTGACAATGAAGATCTTTGTCGGTGAACAGCTGCTCACAGTAGCGAGATAGAACACGCTATCAGAGAAGCTTCCGTGACCCTTCTCCTAGACAAACTCTACGAACAACTATGACCGAGGCGGATAAGAAAGTTGCAGACCGCGCCAAGAATATCTGTATGAGGGGAGAGATGATGCATCTTATAATTTTGGTGATCACCGCTAGGAGGGCGCCACAGCTTTATGTTGGATCATATGAAAATGTTTCTTGGTGAAGAACTGATGCTGTTGTGTACATATGATGAAATATGCGCAAATATGATGAACTGGCGAGTGGCGTCAAGAGTAAAACTTCTAAGCATAGACCAGTTGACACAGTGTATATAGTATGCTTTCCAGTTTGTTGTTCATGCAATGACTGTCCCAGGTGTCGAGAATCAGCAATGTTATACGAAACATAAAATTCCCGAATAAGGACTATACTGCTCATCAAACTTATCTTGCCCTCTGTAATTATTTCAAACAGTGATAATGTATTTCTTGGTGTTCAGGAAAACAGGGAATGTCTTGCTCATTGCTATATACTGAATATATAAACTACAATTATATACAACTCAATGGGGGATCAGTGGTAAGAGTCACTGTGATCCCCAGACAAGACAACTTTCCTGATACAAATGTCTTGGTTCCGCTGGTCCATCAAAAATTTTCTAGGATTTTTCCAAGTGTCGTACTGTGTGACGCAGCGAGTGCACTAGATGCAAATAGAAAATTATCTGCCTTCAAGTCACTCCAAGAGAAGGTCGAGGGATTCCAAGAATTCGTTCCTCGTGTTACCAGACCTTTTATCAACAACAAAGAGACTCAGAGTGTAAAAAGGTTTATTGGAGCTGTATGGTGAGGTTGACTGTAAATCACCCAATCTCCTGAGGCGTTAAAAAGACCTCGGCCAAAGTTGGTTTAAGAAAGTTACTACAGACACTTGCTTTGTGGATGTCATTTAGCTATAGACGAGGAAAGTTCGTGCCCAGGACAACTGGCAGATGAAAAAAAGTAAATGTTTTAATCATTATACCTGAGAAGTTCTCTATAACTATTCTCGTGACTCTGATCAGTGCTCATTGTTTAAAGTGCATCTAAGGTTATAGTGAACATAAACATCAACACTTTAGTGTACATTTTCTAAAACATAATTTATTGTAAGACTTACTAATATTATCTAAAAAAAGCTTTGTTTCCACATGAAATATATCCTTTACACCAACTAAACTATTGGGTAGCGTTTCTAAGCCACTATAAGTCGACCTAGTCATATATATATATATATATATATATATATATATATATATATATATATATATATATATATATATATATATATATATATATATATATATATATATATATATATATATATATATATATATATATATAACAAACTGTATGTGCTTCACAACACGTGTTTGTGATGACGGTGTATACAGTAAGATCAACACCTCGACCTGGCTGTAACAAGCAACTTCAGTCTCGTAAGCTTCTGGTGGCTGAAGCAATATATACCATAGTACACAATGTATAGTAATGCCACTATTGGCTCCTCGAGATCTAGAACAGCTGCCACTTGTAAACTGCAGCAGTAGGTGTGTCCTGATGATAAATTAAGAGAATAAATTTAAACCTGGTTAAGGGTCCCAAGTCATCTATCAGTCACTCGTCATCGTCTACAACGCCCGAGGAATACTATTGGTCTACATTACAATCCCGGACCACACCCACGTGAACTGACCACACCCACGGGAAACTGACCGCACCCACCACTTGACCACAGACTGACCACACCCACGGGAAACTGACCACACCCACGGGAAACTGACCACACCCGCGGGAAACTGACTACACCCGCGGGAAAGTGACCACACACGCGGAGAACTGACCACACCCGCAGAGAACTGACCACACCCACGGAGAACTGACCACACCCACGTGGAACTGAGTAAGACAGGCGTCACAAAACACACAAACAATGAAAACAAAATCCTGATATTCTCCTTCCTGGTTTTAGAACCAAGTTGGATGACGAAGAATCTCGGTCAAATGTCTTGTTACCAAGTGACTCAAGTCTCTACAACTTTTAGTGCACAAGACCTGATAGGAACATTGCAACATTTAACTGAGACAACACGATGCAGGTACACCTATCAAACAACTGAACCTTTCCCCAGAGGCTCGTAAAGGAAGAATTATCTGTAAAGAAAATGAGTTTTGCCCCCATAAGTATACACAAGAGGAAATAGTTAGAGGTAGAAAAATAAAGGAGGAAAGTAGAAATGAGGAAAACAGAGGCGATGGGAAGTAAATTATGACTGTTAAGGGAAATCAACCTGACGTGGAATTGGGCTGCCGGGTCAGTCTGGTCAGATATTGGAGTTTAGAACAGAACCCACTCCAACATGGCAACACCTCAATAGGGATCCTTCACTTATGACTTGGATGGTGGTAAGGGAACTGTTTGTAGTAGGAATAGAAGTACTGGTAGTAATAGTTGTGGTAATAGAAGTATTATCAGTATGACGGGTAATGATAGTGATGGTGATGGAGGTGGTAGTGTGGTGTAATGGTGTGGTGAGGTGATTGTTAGGTGATGATGATGGTGGTGATAGTGTTTGTCGTCTTAATGTTTTTAGTACTGTAGTTAGTAGTTGTACAGTAGCTAAAACAACTATCTGTGCATACTTTGTGGGAAACAGTATGAGACCATGGACGATAAATTTTGGTACATGAAGACTGTCACAAGTCACACGTAAAATTTCTGAGCATATCGACCCCCACCTGTACAGATAGTTGTTATAGCTACTGTACCTGGAGAGCACTTGATAATGTTACTTAAGTCGTCCAAAAGTATTACACTGTAGGCCAGGATAATATGTGAGGATAAATAATTACAGTCAGCCCTTGAGAATTACACCCTTAATGTTTTCAGTCAAATACAAGAAACCTCCTGGGATTTTCAGTCAAATACAAGAAACTTAAAAAAAACTCCCTGGTATTTTCAGTCGATTATAAGAAAATTCCTGGGATTTTCAGTCAAATACAAGAAACCTCCTGGGATTTTCAGTCAAATACAAGAAACCTCTTGGGATTTTCAGTCAAATACAAGAAACCTCCTGGGATTATCAGTCAAATACAAGAAACCTCCTGGGATTTTCAGTCAAATACAAGAAACCTCCTGGGATTTTCAGCTAAATACAAGAAACCTCCTGGGATTTTCAGTCAAATACAAGAAACCTCCTGGGATTTTCAGTCAAATACAAGAAACTTAAAAAACGTCCTGGTATTTTCAGTCGAATAAAAGAAACTTCCTGGGATTTTCAGTCAAATACAAGAAACCTCCTGGGATTTTCAGTCAAATACAAGAAACCTACTGGGATTTTCAGTCAAATACAAGAAACTTAAAAAAAACTCCCTGGTATTTTCAGTCGAATATAAGAAACTTCCTGAGATTTTCAGTCAAAAACAAGAAACCTCCTGGGATTTTCAGTCAAATACAAGAAACCTCCTGGGATTTTCAGTCAAATACAAGAAACCTAAGAAACTTCTTGGCATTTCATTCAAATACAAGAAACTTCCTGACATTTTCAGTCAAGTACAAGAAACTTTTTTATATTTTCAGTCAAGTACAAGAAATTTCCTGGCATTTTCAGTCAAATCCATGAAACTCATAAAATTTTCGGGAGGACGTACAGTCACGGAAAAGTGTCCTGTCAGTTCTTTCTCTCATCCATGAACCCTGAGCCTCACGAACCTCTGAATCCGAGACTTGACACATAATTGGGTCTATAAGTCGAGTGTGTGATGTCTCGGATTCACAGGTTCACGAGTCTCAGCGTTCACGAATGAGAGAGAGGACTGACAGGACTTTTTTTTTTTGGGGGGGGGGGTGAATGTTCATTGTCAATAAGCGAGCAGAGCAATACACAAATACAAGCTCACCTGTGTACAATAATTGATCAAAAACTAACATAACTCGCTCATGAAAATACATTAAGAGGAGCTCTCATTATTTTTGGGGAGGATATTTTTTGTTCATTTTCTATTTACTAACTTGAAAGAATACATCCAAAGGTTTAAAGGAAGTACTTGACACTCTGAGCTCAATGATACCTGTGTGTATGTGCGTGCGAGTGCGTAAGAGTTATTTTTCAATCACCGTCAGCGTGTGTGCGTCACTGTCTAATCCCCGAATAGAGACGGGTTGGGGGGGGGGGGGATCTCCAGGGTCCTCTCCACACCTCTGAAAACTCCGGCTGTGTTCAAGGTTTGAGACATATACCCGGAGCGTTAAATTGAACTGTAACTGGTCTATTTGATGACAAATGAATTACCTATGACACTTAGAGGTATTTGGTGAGTATTGCCACTTTAAAAGAGATAGTCTATTTATAACACAGACCATTACCTATGACACTTAGAGGTATTTGGTGAGTATTGCCACTTTAAAAGAGATAGTCTATTTATAACACAGACCACAGAATATGACATTGAAAAACAAATTACATATAATGATACTATAATCCCTATATCAAGACTTGTGTGTTCTTTTGCTGGTTCAACCGTGTCTGTGTATATCCAGGTGTGTGATTGGTAGAGGCTTAGCGGTCTGCAAGTGTGATTGGTGGAAGATAAACAAGCTCGAGAGTCAAATCAGCGTATGATTGGTGGACGACTAGCAAACTCAAAAGGGAATATCAACGTGGATGTGTAACTTCATATAAATAGTTATAATAAGTAATTAAAAGTAAATTCACCTTCCCAAGGTAACAATTCAAACTATGATTGGTGGAAGAGAACCAGCTCTTGAGTCGTATTCCGGCGTGTGATTGGAGGGTTCAGCTGCCTAAAAGTACATCTGGAAGTGTGATTGGTGGATTCAGCAGGTCTAAAACGAGCCTCGATGTGAGATTAGCGGAGAGGTTGAATGTATCTTAGCAGGTTATTTGGGAGTTGAATCACCCGTATGAGTAGTGGAGGAGGGCAACGGTATATCAGGGCCTCACTATTACCAACACAACTGTACATCAGGGCCACACTGTTGCCAGGACAGCAGTATTAAGGCCACACTTCAAGATTCAATACCAAGGACTGTATTCAGAACGATTCGTCTGCTATTTGTTCCTCGTAACTTAAGACATAATAACACACTTAACTTATTGACTTAAGCTAAAACACAAAAATAACATAGAAATTACACTGAAACTCTACCTAATCTACATACGTTCACTTAGCTCCCGCTAGGAAACAAATTTAAGGAACAAATTCTTTCCCAAATGATCGAGTAACCTACACCTATCAAAAAAGTATCGGGACTCTTGCCATACTTTACATTATGAGGATGAAAGTGTTATGACATAAGCCCCGAGTAGGATGATGTGCTGCTCTCATTACCAGATGACATCGTTTGTGTGTATCCTAACATTGATGTGTGTTTTGAGAATGTATCGCGCACAGAATATTCGTGAGAAGTATGACATGTGTACACGTGTTTCATATGGGTTTCAATCTCTAATTTTTATTACAATATTTACTAGTGACCTGCCTGAAAGCACTCGTAGCAAAATTAGGAAGGCGACTAATATGTTAAATTCCTTAAGATTTAAATTAAAGTAAGACATATAACACCTCTTAATACTACTGTACAATGTATTCAAAGACACACCCACTGCATAATACTCATAGTAAGATCATGATGGGAATGAGTAACGTTAATCCATGTATGTAGCGATAAAAGAAACATTCTAAATGGCAAAAAAGATGTCAGAAATATGGACCAAAATTTCCAGTTATAAACATTGATAACCTGACTGTGGAGCGTCTGTTATCTTTACCTTTATTACTTGTTCAAGTTGCGGTTCCGTCAGCGACTCGTAGGCAAATAATCATCTCGTATTTTATATGCTCTGTGTATTTTTTTTTCCTGAATGTGTTGCATCTAATCACCAGAGTTCATGGAGCTTTTTATATGGTTAAGTCAAATGTTAGTGGTTATGAATACAATAGTGAAGCATATATCTTTTTACTTACATGTGTGTGAATACTTCATGTATGCGCCCTCTATGACACTCTTGGCATTGTGCAGAGCTATGATGACAACCCACGTTTGTTTGGTTGTTTCGTTTCTGTGTCTGTCTTTCATTTTGTTTGAATGACTGTTAAAGAATGAATTGGCCACTTTACAACATTTTGGTTTCGATTTTGTAATGTAAGAGTGTAAGCTATATCGAATCCCATAACCGAGACCATTAGTCATGTTCCAAGATCCCTTAACTAAAGGAGAATACACAGAGATGACCCTAGCATTAAAGCTGTGAATTAAATTTACATGACCAAAGGGCAGAGGAGAAATACCACATAATTTAATTGTTTGTCGGCCATTGTGCTACATGTTGGTTTTCTCCCATAATTACTGTATATATTATTTGGGAAATGTCAGCTCTTCTCTTCAGGTCTCAACAATCGTTTCCTAACGTATGCTAAAATACATCACTTATCATTCACCAATAAAGTACTACACAAAGTGTCACTTGAGCGTTGACTTTAACGCAAATATTAGGCTTAGTATTATATCAGTAGTCGAGATCACAGTACATTGCACAATAAAGGATATTAGGCCTATACAGTATAGTCAGAGGCATCAACC
Organism: Homarus americanus; assembly: GCF_018991925.1. Lineage (NCBI taxonomy): Eukaryota > Metazoa > Arthropoda > Malacostraca > Decapoda > Nephropidae > Homarus > Homarus americanus. The sequence continues at coordinate 9,115,062 of NW_024722158.1, forward strand.
CAACAGATACACCTGTGTCTGTACGTCCTAGTTCATTGCGAGTTGTACCGGACCTGAGAGTCACGATACTTATTTGATGGGTGTAACTCACTCCATAAGACATCTTTATGGAGGGGTTCGACGAATTTCAAAATAAACACTGAGAATCTTGTTGTCTCAGTAAGGTTGTCAAAATCCTTCACACAAAATCCTAAAGATATGTTGTGTGTTACCTGGTGGTATAATGGTCGTACGTTTGCCTCTCACAACTGTATCCGGGGTTTAATCCACTGGTCGAATATGAGGAGGATGGTGTTTTCGGCTTCCTCCTGCACTAATACTGAACAAAGAACGACAAACTCCTCAGAAACAATGGGAATTAAATAAGTCAGCTCCTGCCTTACCCCGTCGAAGTGGAAGAATGAATTGGCTTGTTTGGTGGTAATCGAACATATCTAGTTCACATAAATTATGAGTGCATTTTCTGTGTTATTTTTTACGTATTGTTTCAACTTTAGGTCAACCAGTTAGCGGCAATCTTGCACCTCAATAAAGAGGAATATTCACTGACGTGGATCAGCTCAGGAGGTATTCGGTTTGGCATCTGTTCTTACCACTACTTCCTTAATAACACGACTACATAGGAGTCTAGTTTTGATCTCTTGGTGAACATATTTGTTTGTTCTAGTGATTAATTATGATAATTGGGGTTAACATCAGAGCTGATCATAGCGTGGCCCTCTGAGGTAAACGTTCTTACATCCATGAATCTGACAGTCCAGTGACCTGACCACCTGTCTGACATCACAACTGCCCTCACAGTGACCTCTGAAGTATAAGCTTAATGGTTGATCGTTGTGTGGCCTCAAGAAAGACCTACTGGGAGTTAACCTTAGTTTCAACTTGTCGTAAACTTCAAAGCGTCCTTATAGCCAAACTTACTTAAAACTGTGATTTACGACTTTCCCGATATCCACCCAAAACGCTCGTAAAGGACAGGTGGTCGCTCGTCCAATGCTCAACTAAACTCAGGGTCGAAGGATAACTATTTGTTTTCTTTGCCGACTTCTAGCGATCTCGTCCAATAAGTGCAGGTTGAGAAGTAGTGGCTGGTCTGACATAAGAGTTAATCACAAAGTTATAACTTAATCAGAAAGGTACTTCAATGTCCTAATAGTCTGTAAATAAGATAAATGCTTTACTTTCCCTCAGTAAAAAGATCAGAACTGTAATGTGAATATTATCTCGGCGAATTCATCTTGTGGGCCACAGACTGTTCCAACCAGCCAAGGCATCACAACACCTCCACAAGGTTTACTCCTCAACAGGCTCTTCTGTTCTAGAGATGTAAAACAAAGATAAACGTTCTGTAGAAGCAATATGGCGAAGGTCCGATGTCAATTTATTCAACGCCACGTCTGATCAAAAGGCAATGAGTACAGTTACCAATCTGACATAATAAACACGTGAGTACAGTTACCATTCTGACATAAACAAACACGTGAGTACAGTTACCATTCTGACATAAATAAACACGTGAGTACAGTTACCATTCTGACATAAATAAACACGTGAGTACAGTTACCATTCTGACATAAATAAACACGTGAGTACAGTTACCATTCTGACATAAACAAACACGTGAGTACAGTTACCATTCTGACATAAATAAACACGTGAGTACAGTTACCATTCTGACATAAATAAACACGTGAGTACAGTTACCATTCTGACATAAATAAACACGTGAGTACAGTTACCATTCTGACATAAATAAACACGTGAGTACAGTTACCATTCTGACATAAATAAACACGTGAGTACAGTTACCATTCTGACATAAATAAACACGTGAGTACAGTTACCATTCTGACATAAATAAACACGTGAGTACAGTTACCATTCTGACATAAATAAACACGTGAGTACAGTTACCATTCTGACATAAATAAACACGTGAGTACAGTTACCATTCTGACATAAATAAACACGTGAGTACAGTTACCATTCTGACATAAATAAACACGTGAGTACAGTTACCATTCTGACATAAATAAACACGTGAGTACAGTTACCATTCTGACATAAATAAACACGTGAGTACAGTTACCATTCTGACATAAATAAACACGTGAGTACAGTTACCATTCTGACATAAATAAACACGCGAGTACAGCAACCATACTGACATATAAACAAACACGTGAGTACAGTAACCAACCTGACAAACAAACACGTGTTAGAGTACAGACGCGGTTGATGGAATAAAAAAAAACCACTATGGAGTTTAATTTAATACTTATTACATAAAGTATACAGTTAGCGCTTCATGGACGATGATTTAGCCTAAACACTGCAACGCCAAAGACTATGAAAATTTTATTCTTGGCAAATTTACAAAAAAAAAGTGTCAGGCTGTAGGGCTCAGGAGGGACAAAAGACTCAACAGGGCTTTTAACAACACTGCTGGCGGGCAAGAGCGGACCACCAGTCACCATCACGCTGGTCTAGGTAACATAACATACTTAATACTCTTTCCCATTTACTGTATACTTTAACAACATACTCCACGGGGAATTAGGTGTATTAAGGATTGATTTATTTTTAATCACTAACAAATTAAATCATTAAATAAACATCAACTGAATATTCTGTACGGCGAATAAATTACCTGTCCGTTTGATTCACCTGTCGGGGATATGAAGGTGTTGAGAAGGAAGTTTGGGCGTAACTACCGATAGGTTTGTTTACTAATATGATCCTAAGTGAATACAGTCGCTAGTCGCTTTAAGTAGGTCAGTGATCATGGATTATATCGTCGTACTACTGAACAAAACCATTCCTGTTAGAGCTTTTAAGGAAGTGTATCTGGCGTTTAAAAGTGTATAGCGTTTTAAAGTGTATCTAGTGTTTTAAAGTATCTGTGTTTAAAAGAGTATCTGGTGTTTAAAGAGTATATCTGGTATTTTAAGGAGTGTATCTGGTGTTTTTAAAGTGTATCTAGTGTTTTTAAAGTGTATCTAATTGTTTTAAGGAGTGTATCTAGTGTTTAAAAGTGTATCTGGTGTTTAAGGAGTGTATCTGGTGTTTTTAAGTGTATCTAGTGTTTTAAGGGAGTGTATCTGGTGTTTTAAGGGAGTGTATCTGGTGTTTTAAGGGAGTGTATCTGGTGTTTTAAGGGAGTGTATCTGGTGTTTTAAGGGAGTGTATCTGGTGTTTTAAGGGAGTGTATCTGGTGTTTTAAGGGAGTGTACCTGTGCTTTAAGGGAGTGTATCTGTGCTTTAAGGGAGTGTATGTGTGCTTTAAGGGAGTGTATGTGTTTACAGGAGTGTATCTGGCGTTTTAAGGGAGTGTATCTGTTTTTTAAGGGAGTGTATCTGTTTTTAAGGGAGTGTATGTGTTTTAAAGGAGTGTATATGTTTTAAAAGCTACGATCAACGACAAGAATTGACATGGACAAAATGTAGTGTTCATGTTTTGAGTTAACATTAGAGATTACGTAAGAGACAACCAGTGAGGGGGCTTAGATATTGAGAGTTAGTAGGTATAAGCAACATAGCTAAGGTCTTTCCAACACCAGTCAGTAGCTTCCTCCACCTGGCAGGAATTAAGATGAGAGGGAAGAAAAAAATATTCCCCAAGGTTTACGTTTACAGCGACAATGTCAAGAAATCCACTAAGTGTCTGTGTTATAAAAAGGTGTTGAGATAAGTACAAGCACCAGAAGGTTAAGAATTACTTATCATGATCCTGGGACACAGCGTTAGTCAGGTGAGAAACAATGGTGATGAAGACGTACTGAGGGTCTCCACGCCCTGAGGTAAATATATATTTTTATCTCCTACACCACCTACTCCTACCTAGTATACTTGTTACTTCTCTAATACCAATGTACCAATATTAGTGTTAGCGAACTGGTAGCAATGGTTTTAAATTAAACAAATTTAGGTTTAGGCGCGAGATAGGTAAACATAGGTTGGGAAATTTAGTGGATGAGTGGAACAAGCTACGAAACGTCATCATTAACTCGAATACGCTGGATAGCTTCAAATATAGGTTGGATGGATATATGAGCGATAGGGGTTGGGTGTAAACGGGTCTGCCCAGTATGGGCCAATAGGCCCGCTGCAGTTTCCCCCAATTTTATATTCTTGTGTCACGTGTGTGCTGGACGAGATGGTCGTCATTGATGGTGATGCATCCAAGAGATAGTGACATGTCCAGTGAAGTGTGCAATGAATGGTGACATGCCCAGTGAAGTGAATGGTGACATGTCCAGTGGAGTATGCAATGAATGGTGACATGTACAGTGATGTGTGCAATGAATGGTGACATGTCCACTGAAGTGTGAAGTTAATGGTGACATGTCCAGTGAAGTGTGAAGTGAATGGTGTCATGTCCAGTGAAGTGTAAAATGTCCAGTGGGTGGTATCATGTCCGGTGAACTGTGGTGATAGCCAACGGCTGATGAATTGTCCAATAGATATTAACATGTCCAAGAAATCGGTATTTATCATCCAAACGCTCACCAAACAACCACTGGTGTTGAATACGAGGTCCAAACACTTCAGTTACTATAAAAATTAAATAATGAAATAAGTGTTTGTGATAACATGAGCATTAGGCACCCTAACCTATTTCACCTGAGGATTAAACACCCACACCTAACTTAACCTTATCAAATGCTAACCTAACCAAATATAACCTAACCTAACCTAGCTTATTTCACCTAACTTAACCATATCATACACTAACGTAACTTAACCTAACAGAACTTAATCTAACTAAACCTCCCCCCAAGAAGTAGCGTTTTTGGAAGATTAAATCGAATTCAAGAAATATGTGGTGACTAATCTTCAGGTGATCTAGTGTTTGTTTACAATATGGATCTCACCACATGATATACAGTAAGTGTTCCATATTAATGGCTGCCGTCACATTACTCTCACCTCACTTAGTCGACTGTGTGTCCTGGGCCAATTCAAATTCCAGGTCACTATGTGGGGATCATCTGGTATGTCTGCTATGTTAGAGAGAATGTGAGCTATCTACAATCCCTGGTGTATAGACAGTGTGTGTGTGTGTGTGTGTGTGTGTGTGTGTGTGTGTGTGTGTGTGTTACTTACAATCCCCGGTGTACAGGCATATTTTTCCTACATCGTTCGTGTAGACACCTTCCCCTCTGCCACACTTCAACTCGGGTCCAACGAATTACCCAAAAGTACCCAAAAGTATATTAAATCAGGGTAAAATCTTAACGAATATCTGTTATACATACACAAAACATGTTTAATAATATTTTTAGTGTAATTTTGTAAAAATAATTTGTAAGATGAAATAATAAACAGCGAAAACCTTTCAGTATTGGCGAACGCTAAATTCCAAAGAGTTCGTGAACAAGGGAGATAACTCAGATCCATCGTGATGCACTTCGCTAACCTAACCTAACCTAACGAAAAGTAAATCCTACGGCTATGTTAAATACCCCAAAATAACAGAAACATCAGTAATTATATCTCCATTTTGGATAGGTGACTCTTTGGTATTTAGTGTTTTTCGCTGTTTATTATTTCATTATTTTGACTACATTTCAATGAAAACATTATTAATCAGGTTTTATTGATGTAAAACATATATTCGTTAAGATTTTACCCTGATTTAATATACTTTTGGGTACTTTTGGGTAATACGTTGGACCACTTCAACTCATCTCCACCACTCCACCAGGATACACCAGCAAAACTCCCACCAAGAAACAGTGCAATGATTCATGATCAATCTATGACTGATACGAAAGTGACAATTTCAATTAAAAGAAAAGAAAACAAATATAAGGCAGCGAACACACCTGACAAACGAATGGTGTTCTCACGAGGGTCGGGGACCAACATTGGCTTTAGTTCTATATGTGATGTACTGGATCCCTCGTGTGAGAAGACTCCTGCCAACCCCACATGAAAGCTGAGACCTGCCACTAGCACCACGTGGAAACTTACAACTTCTGCCAATACCACGTAGGGCTGAAGCTGACAACACCAGTGCCCATCTGGTACAGCCGAGAGTTGCGACCTTCACAGTACATTATGTTAAAAGTCCAGCCAACACCACGTGACCTCCGCCACCTTGTCTACTCCGAAGCGAGAGACTGCTCCCCGGACAACAGTGTTCCGAAATACAACTATCAAGAGACAATCGGTACACTGATCCTCTCAGCTCCCTCAGAACAGGTCCTCGGCCACGCACAGCTGCTCGACACCACAGCAGCATCAGTAAAACATGACCAATCCTTTCCGAACCACTGTGGTACTCTTCAGGTCCTAGTTATCTTGTATGTTCAGTTGTTCACCCCCTGTTTCCTCATCTATTTATACTGAAAGCTCTTGTTATGGAACCCATCCACCAATGTTACCAACACTCGTATAATTCATGTAATTTGTTAATTGTGTATTTTCAGCTTTTGGTTGTTAATAAACCGTTAATTATTTTTTACGCACACACCCACCTACAAGCTCACCGACCCACACACATCCTTATCACGACGGGTTTGAACGACAGGTATATATTCAATGTAACAATCATTTTAAACCTCAAGTGTTTCAAGACTGTATGTGTGAGACACTTAAACTTTTCTGGTGTGCCGACAGAGGGTGTGAATCACAAGACAAGTGCGAGATGCTCGTATTATCTCCCTCTTCTCAAGGCATCAAACACCTGGCAGCCGAAAAGTCCCTGAGATAGAACTTAGGCCACCTGGAATCTATCAAACACACATATCCTTTCTCAACTCTGACAGCTTAAAAGAATACACATTGTGACGCTCGCTAGGTGTTGGAGACACACGGTAAGGCACTCGATACCTGCAGGTAATATTTACGAACCAACAGTTTAAGCCTTATGGCCTCCTGAAGGTGATGTCTTACCTGATGGCCTCCTGAAGGTGACAGTGAAGGTGATGTCTTACCTGATGGCCTCCTTGAAGAAGACAGAGAAGAGAGTGATGCCGATGCCACAGCCAGACTGAGCAATGATCTCGACAAACTCTCTCCTCCTCTTGAAGTACTGACCCAGCATCAGGTTGGCTGTCTCTCTGGTCATGCCCACCCCTATACCCAGCACCAGACCGTAGCTGCGGGGGAAGGTAATGTTTGATTAGTTTACTGAAGGTTTATAAACAGAACAATTATTGCCTGATGTTTAATGTTTACAGAATATGATACAAGGAGTCCGTGTCCCTTAGAGAAGAGTGTCTAGTTATATATACCTTCGTCTTTTAGCGCGATCATAAGTCAACGTCATCATACCTACTGTGTTAGTCTGTCCTAATCTGTGCAGTATAGGTTGTATTAATGAATGTTTATCTCTGACTGGTCCACTTTGTCCAAATTTAATTATGATTTACCAATCAATAAATACTGAACAATATTACGATAAATGCGATTACAATACACACACACACACACACACACACACGCAAGGTAACACTACTCTTTATTAATATAAGTTACAATATATACAAGCAAAGTCATATATAGATCATAGGCTATTAAGAACATTGATAAACACCAAGATTAATGACAAGGAAAAACACGAGATAGGACAGGGAGGCTGCCATAAGCGACGTTTCGTGTCACAGTAACAGAAAACGAACACACATCAATTGGTGAAGCCGAGTTCCATCGTGTGGCAGGTGTCGAAAAAACACTCTATTTTCGGTGGCCGGCAACTGTGTGGCTCTATTTTTGTCATTGTATTGTTTCATTGTTTAATTTCTTTCCTGCAACAACGATTTTTTTCCTCGGGAACTTGAACGATCTAACCGAACCGAACCGAACCTAACCTAACCTAACCTAACCTAACCTAACCTAACCTAACCTAACCTAACCTAACCTAACCTAACCTAACCTAACCTAACCTAACCTAACTCCGTGTTGTGGTCCCAGAGAAAGTGAAAATTGTCTTAAATAACAAGTTGTTATGAACTCAGTGTGACTATTAAGGAAGACACTTAGAGAACACTTAAATAACATCGTCATATGGATTGTCTTCGCCATATCTTATTGAAATTAGCTCCAAGGTTTAAGGGATACAACTAAATTTGAAAATCCCAATATTGGACCTAGAGTCATTTATAACCCGGCCTTACCGTCTCTGATGCTAATTACAAAACAAGAGGACCAAGTACGCCGACGATAACTTACCTGGAAGTCATGAGATGTTAAAACAAATATATGTATATTTATTTTACAATCAGTGGAAACTCGGGAGTCTTAACAATTGCTGCTGAGGTCAACTAAAAGACATTATACAATTACCTGTTGGTATCGTGTGTTCCTTTGGGGTCATCCTCTCTTAAAGAGACATAAGTTACACACTTCAGGTACTGAGTGTGTTTACCTGGCCGCTGAGGAAAACAAACCTTTACTGTGAGTCCAAGTGAAGATTGATTACACGAGAACCTCACATAAAGGACATCCTTACCCATTTAAGTCAATATTGGCCCAGAGGATCCTGTGACACAGCCCCGTGTGGCTCACACCGTGACCTGTGACAGCCTCGTGTGGCTCACACCGTGACTTGTGGCACAGCCCCACGTGGCTCACACCGTGACCTGTGACACAGCCCCGTGTGGCTCACACCGTGACCTGTGACACAGCCCCGTGTGGCTCACACCGTGACTTGTGACACAGCCCCGTATGGCTCACACCGTGACCTGTGACACAGCCCCGTGTGGCTCACACCGTGACTTGTGACACAGCCCCGTGTGGCTCACACCGTGACCCAGAGCAGCCCAGTGGTCGTACACCGTGACCTGTGACACAGCCCAGTGTGGCTTACACCGTGACCTGTGACACAGTCCAGTGTGGCTCACACCGTGACCTGTGACGCAACACGGTGTGGAGTTTCAACAGTGACCCAGCAGTGACTTACCAGTAGTCATTCCGTGGTTTACTGTGTCATAAACCAACAACACGAGGTTTATTGTGTCATAAACCTACAATAAAACGAGGTTCACTGTGTCATAAACCTACAAAAAACGAGGTTTAATGTGTCCTAAACCAACAACACGAGGTTTTCTGTGTCATAAACCAACAACATGAGGTTTACTGTGTCATAAACCAACAACATGAGGTTTACCGTGTCATAGACCTACAATAAAACGAGGTTTACTGTGTCATAAACCAACAACACGAGGTTTTCTGTGTCATAAACCAACAACATGAGGTTTACTGTGTCATAAACCAACAACACGAGGTTTACTGTGTTATAAACCAACAACATGAGGTTTACTGTGTCATAAACCAACAACACGAGGTTTACTGTGTCATAAACCAACAACACGAGGTTTACTGTGTCATAAACCAACAACACGAGGTTTACTGTGTCATAAACCAACAACATGAGGTTTACTGTGTCATAAACCAACAACACGAGGTTTACTGTGTCATAAACCAACAACACGAGGTTTACTGTGTCATAAACCAACAACACGAGGTTTACTGTGTCATAAACCAACAACACGAGGTTTACTGTGTCATAAACCAACAACACGAGGTTTTCTGTGTCATAAACCAACAACACGAGGTTTACTGTGTCATAAACCAACAACACGAGGTTTACTGTGTCATAAACCAACAACATGAGGTTTACTGTGTCATAAACCAACAACACGAGGTTTTCTGTGTCATAAACCAACAACATGAGGTTTACTGTGTCATAAACCAACAACATGAGGTTTACTGTGTCATAAACCAACAACATGAGGTTTACTGTGTCATAAACCAACAACACGAGGTTTACTGTGTCATAAACCAACAACACGAGGTTTACTGTGTCATAAACCAACAACATGAGGTTTACTGTGTCATAAACCAACAACTACATGCTCTCTGATTGGTCAACTCTTATAGGTCGCAGGTTAAGGCAACATCAATTCCAAACTCGTTGCTACAATAATTTAAAGTCTATTTTAATTATTTTTACACGGCATAATTTGTACAGTATTTTATGTTATTTATTTGTTATTGCTTCAATTTACTGAAATGCCTGAAATATATGAACATACTAACTTTAATCTGTAATAAAACAATTTGGTCTGCTTAGAAATAAAGATAATAGATTGTACAAATATTTTAACTGCATACAATTAAAATAATATAACAATTACGCCATTTCTCTTTACTCGTCATACTATTGTGGCAGTTTAAATTATATAACAAATTCTTCTGACACTGACACACATTGGTTAAATAACTTTATGTGTAATGACGTCAAAAGAATCGTTGACCCGTTCTTACACCGGATAAAACAGCAGCACTTCCCAACGGCATCTCTTTTTGGCTTCAGGGACACCAGTTAAGGTCCTGCTATTGTCAAACTAGGACGGACTGTACAGCTTCGCAGTAACACCGTCATGTGTTCCCAATTTATGCATTTCAATCTCACTTTTACTGCAAGAACATTTCGAAGGCTTCCCCTGTCAACGTCACAGCTGTTACACTTTGTCCAATATCTGTTGGGGGTGAGATTCATCAGACATTGTTTTCACACGTTAAGCCAGACAGCTTTGCCAACCTGGTGCCGGCAGCTGCCTGACAGATGTTAGTATTGTTTTATCGTTGCTGTTAGAACACGTAATTTTTTAACCTAAATCTTCCTCGTACTTCTCGCCTTGTGTCACCCATATTGCATGAATGTTATACAGTAACTACATTTTAATCAAGAATAAACCTCACTGTCTCCTTTACGCACACAAAGGATGTTTTGCATATGGAGCTACACGAGGGACCTTCATGTAGTTAGATGCTGTTTGTCTTGACCTCACTTGTTTTTTTTCCACACCAACTGTAAAATTATTTATGTTTTCACTCCATAAGTTTGCAATGGCCACTTTTATATCTTCCTGACTTTGTGTATCGTTAATAACTTCTAAGAACAAAGACGTTATTGACAGACCTAACCTTAACTTCGATAACAAACGTAGCTTATGGGCTTTAATTTATACATGGATGCTTGGCTCAGTTCTTCATAAACTGGACATAACGCAGACCTCCAGACTACTTCGTTACAGTTTGTATTTCATCTAAGCTCCGGATATGTTCTCAATATCTCAGTTTGCCTTCACACAAGTTATAGCTACGGTCATAAATCAGTTAAAGCCTCGTCATCCAGGAGGTAACCAAACCCCCAAGTCCCAACCCGTCTAAGACAGTCTGATGCCTCGAAAGCCAATTACATCTGACCTGGCACTCGGGCATATGGAGGACCATGCTAGATAGGTGCCCAGATGAGCTATAAACAGCTGTCCCAGTGCCCCGTTACCACAGATAAGTGCCCCAATGACAGATCACAGCTGACTAGATGCACCAATTCCCCAACATAACAAATCATACAACAGAGAGACTGCAATGCAGATTTAATGCCGCTAAACTGTCACGACTTTGATCCCATTACGTATGATCGAAGCCTTACTTGGTGGCTTAGTACTTTACTGCTAATATTCCACACCTAGAGACCCGCGCTAGAGGACACAGCGCCGCCAAGAGTCACAGTCCACACTGTGTTCCGGAAGGTGTATCTGAACTTGTGTTAGCTAACTTAATGACCTCGTTCATCAATATGGCTGACCCTGTGTCCCTTGATTAGCCGACTTAGTGACCTTAAACCAAACAATTAGTTGACGCCGCTCTCCTGGGCACTTACAGTACCTGACGTAGTTTCATCTTACATTCGTTTTAGCTGGCCCAGTGCCTCCACCCTGAACCGGTGCTCACACACTCTCATATTACCTGACGCAGTCATCTCGGACCAGAGATTCAAATTAGGTGCACCTGGTGTCTCGGGAGAGACATGACCTACCTGAGGAAGATCTGGTGGAGCTGTATGGCGAAGGAGGCGAAGAGAATGGCGAGGGCCATGACGAGCCCACCGATGACAGCTGTGAGCCTCGTGCTCTTCCTTCTGCACAAAGCCACCACCAGAGGCGCTGACAGACGCGACACAGCCAGACTGGTCGACCCAATCCAACCTGAGGAAGATACAACAGATTTATGCCGGTCCTGTATACTCTATGTACAGTATATTGTAATGCTGTTCATTGAAGTTAGATAACACGAAGGTCTCGTAACATTATATATTACTGGTAAGCGAATATGATATTCCAACTTGGTGCAACGTGTAGAATCACATAGGAAAAATTTAACACTTTATGTCGACAATATAGAAATTATCGATTCCTCCTAACCTGCGGAGGTCTCAATTAGAGAGGTAAAGACTCTGTAAGGCAACTTAGCATTAAGTAGGTTCTGGTGAGCCAACCCGTCCCTCTCCTGTACAAAAATGTACAATTCTGAGTACGTGTTCAGTGTATAACGTAGTTCACGGATTGCACTCATCCTTCACTAAAACAAAGACTAATAATTATTCTGTATGAATTTCCGGTAAGCAGCAGTAATCTCATAACCCATTCTAAACTGTGGCACTAATTACCGGATTTTAAAAATCTTTTGACACAAAGTGAAAATTATTTTTTTCTTGTTATCTAAAATTATGCATTTTATAACCGTTACTTTTCACTGCATATAAACGACGGGAAACTGTTACTGTAATAATTTGAACAGAGAAGTTGTAGGCTATATATGACAACACAAAATATAACGTAACATTAAAGCAAATAGCCAAATAAAACTGAAATTAAAACATAGAATAATGATAATAATAATAATAATAATAATAATAATAATAATAATAATAATAATAATAATAATAATAATAATAACAATAATAATAATAATAAAAATAATAATAATAAAAATTATAATAATAATTATAATAATAATAATAATAATAATAATTCTTATTTATCATTCAGGAGTTAAACAAAAGCGCTGTTAACATACAAAATCACTTCATAAATAATATCCTAAGATGATGATGATGATGATGATGATGATGATGATGATGATGATGATGATGACACCTACGAAAAAGTGTAAACAACATAAATTACAAGGTGATCGAAAAGTCCCTGTGCACCTGCAATTATTTACAGTACAGTTGTTCCAACATTATTACACACATTCTTCTACTTACACTAAACATTAGAATGGGTCGCAATAAACGTTGAAAGTGGTAACTATATTCCAATACTTGAAATAATTAGAACAAGGTATATAACAATGTAGATATAACAAGAAACATCTATTAATGATATCAGATGCACAGGGACTTTTCGATCACCCTGGATAATAAAATAAAAGTGCTTAGAGATAAAAGTCAGAATACATGAAACAATAAAGTGAAAATATGAATAAGTATAATGAGGAGAATTTGTTCAACGTTTACCCTCCAGCATTAGGAAAATTTAATCTGGTCATATTGATGGGATATGCAAGCTTCAAAAAAAAAAAATAAAATAATATTAGTACGTAGTAGATGACGGAGATATGTGGCTGTATGGATGAAGGAAGAAGGGAAGGAATTATTTCACTTTCGTAATATAATGGTTTAGAAGTATGATAAAAAAACACTAGAGAGAGAGATAGGAGATAGGAGAGAGGGGGGAAAACAAGATAACTGCCCATTATCTTGAGTTACCTGAGAGAGCAAGAGTTACTGAGGTCTAAGGAGGTCAAGTTAGGATTGTTAAGAGAGGTTCCCTGACCAAATGGCTTCACCTCTTCTGTTTACTTTAACTCGTCTGACTTGTACCATGTTAGGATCGCGTGAAGATTAGGCGTCTCAGCTTATTTCACCTCAAGTTTAACCACCATAATGTTAACCTAACCTTAATCATCACCCTAATGATATCCTAGCCTAACCTAACCTAACCTAACCTAACCTGACCTGACCTGACCAGACCAAACCAAACCTAATCTTATCTAACCAAACCTAATCTAACCTAATCTAACATAGCCTAACCTAAAGCTAACTCAACCTAGACTGTCAAAATTTATAAAAAAATTATGTACAGTTGCAGACACAATTCCCTGGAGACTTGGCAGTATTTAACATGTAAATATCTGAGTAGTCATTATGTGAGAAGGACTGGAATTATAACAATTTAATTGTATTAAGGAGTATCCCCCCCCCACCATTCATTTAGTGTTTCTCACATAATATAGAAAAAAAAACATTATTATTAGATATAAACCAATTATAAATATGACCCACAAGTAGATGCCAGATTTGACCAAGTATTCAATGGAATTTTTGGATGCAACTGTACCTGTATAGTCCCCTTCACTAGTGCATTTACAGGGGCTCGTGATATAAACATTCCACAAATCATTACATTGAGGTTTTTGTTTTAATCTTGTTTTAATTTGACTCCATAGTATGTTTACTATTGCTAGTTTTCTTATGTCGAATGTAAACAAACACAGGGCTGCCACACTGCACAAAACCTGATGAACCCCTGTAAACGCACTAGTGAAGGGGATTGTACGTCTCTTCATCTCAACTTACACCCTTAAGACATGACGTTTCGCTGTGCATGATCGTCTCGCTGTGTATGATCGTCTCGTTGCGTATGATCGCCTCGCTGTGTATGATCGCCTCGCTGTGAATGATCGTCTCGTTGTGTATGATCGCCTCGCTGTGAATGATCGTCTCGTTGTGTATGATCGTCTCGTTGTGTATGATCGCCTCGCTGTGAATGATCGTCTCGTTGTGCATGATCGCCTCACTGTGAATGATCGTCTCGTTGTGTATGATCGCCTCGCTGTGTATGATCGTCTCGCTGTGTATGATCGTCTCGTTGCGTATGATCGCCTCGCTGTGTATGACCAGAAGGGAGACTTTATGAGCTCAACTAACATCATTTCGACCAGAAAAGTGAATACATGAGACATCAGGAACTCAACTAACATCAGTATCGGTCTCAGGAACATCACTTCACCAGCGAAACTTTCACTCTGTGCTCGAATCTGGTCCAAGTTTTCACGTGAGCCACATACCGAGGAAATTACCTGTGCCGACTGGATAAACTTGCGGTTCTCAGAGCTACAGCAAAAATTTATTATATCTAACTGTCCTGAAGGAAGGTATTTCGAATCACCTGAATGTTTGGACCTTTCAGCTTATTAACCAACGATAATGTAACTTTTTATCTCTATTTTTTTTTACTCAGATTGGCTATCATTTACATTTGGTCTGTTGTTATTATGTTTATTCTGTAAACTAAACACTAATTAACTATACTGTAGATGAAACAAAATAACAGTGTCAAGTTCTTACGAGCTTCTGGTGCTGTGGAGGAAGAAACACGATCACGTTTTTCTTGTCTTTTTTCTTCTTCTTTTAGTCCCTTCACTAAGGAGACGCCACTTTTAATATTTTATTTGCCTAACGCCATACAATTTTATTCAGCTCAGATGGGGCCCAGTACACAAGGGGTTAATAAGTGTAGGTATAAGTGAAAGGGATAAGTCGCGTTCCCCGTTTATGTCAATGAAGCTTCAAGTAATGTTGAGAAATTGAAGAAACTGGACATTATATTCCGACAGGTGGATGTAACACGAGATTTTTTTTCATTGACTGTACAGTGAAGACACGTAAGTCAATCCATATAAAGTCACTTCAACTACTCTGGGCACACCACCTATGACAAGTAACAATCTTCACTCGTTACTGTGGGACCTAAATCCTTACCACGGGTCCTCCACAGCGTTCTAACCTCAGCCTACCACCTCACCTCACCTCCGTCACTTTTAATAACCATGGAAGGACAATACCACACAAATACCTTAATACAATAAATTAACAAAAACCCTTATGTTCGAGCCATTACATATGAACACGACAAACTAGACGGTAGGTATACAACAGGTGACTCATTGCTACACTAAAAACATATCTTTTTACCTGTTCATTTTGTCAACACGCATGAATTAAACCAATTATCAAACCATGTATACAAAGTCATGAGTTACCACACGCATAACAGCATATTGTTCGGTCAAGTTTGGTTAGGTTTAAGATAGGTTGGGTTAGGGTTAGTTAGATTCGATTGAGTTGGGTTGGGTTGGGTTTAGTTGGGTTTGGTTAGGCTTGGATAGGTTAGTTTTGGTTAGGTTAGGGGAGGTCTAGGGATCACTCGATATTCTTCAGGTCAGAGAAAAAATTTAACGGGAACAAACCACCTAACCTACCATAACCCAACTCAACCTAACCTAACCTACTCTAGTACCCTACCCAAAAAATCTAACCTACCCCCGCCCCCTCACCCCCATAGGCAGCGTTGGAGTGTTTAATCAATATGTGAAACAAACTGGGGGGCTAATCTTCAGGTGATCCGAAATTTCTTGCATATAATTAAAGCCAAAAGCAGATAAAAAGGCGAACACAAAATTAGAGGTAAGATTCCCAGTGAGGCGAAGCGTAACAGGAGCTGTCAACAAGTCATGAAAAATCTGGAATAGAAAACCTCATTCATATTTTATGTGAGAATATTCCTGGTAAGTGATATTCTGTGTTGAGAGAGAGAGAGAGAGAGAGAGAGAGAGAGAGAGAGAGAGAGAGAGAGAGAAAGAGAGAGAGAGAGAGAGAGAGAGAGAGAGAGAGATGTGATAAAATGACCGACAGACTAAGAGAGAGAGAGAGAGAGAGAGAGAGAGAGAGAGAGAGAGAGAGAGAGAGAGAGAGAGAGAGAGAGAGAGAGAGAGGGGGGGAGGTGAGATAACAACACAAGGCCTTAGCGTTAACTTCACCGTGACAATAGATTCAGCTCTTCATCAAAACCTCATTAGTGTTGACGTATGGTGGCCGGGGGAGCTGATGAATGATAACCTCCAAGGTATAAATGCAACACCTTACACTCTAACAGTATGGGTGAAAATCAACCCCCCAAAACAAAGAAAATCGATCATAATAACCTGGGTGTTTTAACTCTTTTATACCCCCAATACCTATTACAGTAGTGGGGGTGAAGATAGTGTTTTATGAGATAGAAATTATGGTACTGAAGGCCGAGATTCCTATAGTGTTTAGAGGAGAAATTGGTGTGTTGTGTTGTCGTTTCTTATGAGTTTTATGCTCTTAGCTCTTAGTGGCTATTTCTCGTAAACACACACAGTTTGTTTTTATGTTTTTGTTGTTGTTGTATTTTAATGGTATAAGAATATTGGTCTTTAGTTTTCATTTGGCGACTATTACACACACACACACACACACACACACACACACACACACACACACACACACACACACACACACACACACACTATCCTTCATTACATCATGTCATAACCTCGACGTAATTGTGTTACGGTAGTCACTTTTTTTTACACCTGACTAATTACACTTGTAGGTAATCCTCCCCCAGGTGTGTTAAGCCCATTTTCTGGTGTTTTAATGACATTGGTAATTATTATAAATACTGTAATTCCAAACTCTTTGTACTGTAATCTGACATTTAGCGGTTTCGTATTAATTCCCTGAAAATTATTTTTGCTATTGTTTCAACGGTATTATTATTATTAATTATTATTATGATTATTATTATTATTATTAGTGTGATTATTGTAGATTATTATCATGATTGTTGTTATTGTTATGATTATTGTTATTATTATTATTATTATTATTGTTATGAGTGTTGTTATTATTATTGTTGTTATTGTTATCATTCTTCTTATTATTATTATTATTATTTTTATTACTATTATTATTACACACTCAGCCACACACCCAACCCTTTCATCATCAACATAGAAAATTTCCGACAACTCCTCAGACTTAGAGATGCTAATGATGTGAGTGAGGAGGTAAAACACACGTACTACTTCACCAGCAAATATGAACAATATATCTGGTTACTCCCACGACAGATTATTGATATATTAAATCATTGGGAATGTTAATCACTCCAGCGGTAAAATAGTGATTGAAAGATGGTATTTAGCGGCAATCTTACTACAGTGTGACAATTGAAGAAAGAATAAACTAGAGTATACTTGGGGACTACTTAAAGACAATAATATTCAGTAATGGTCAATATTTACGACATGTTTCAGTGGCTCCTTGGATGGAACAGTAACGTTTTTCTTTACAATTGTGTTTCAGGTGAGGCTCAGACAATCCTGGAAGCACAGGTAAATACACTGGTTGATGGAACACGTTGTTGACCATCACTTGTTTGTCCCCTGGGTCTAGTCTTGCCCTAGTGGGAGGTAAACACTACGATTTTGTTAAACTTAAAAATTCAGTATATACCTGGAGGTGGGTTCCCGTCCTAGCCTGAACTGTGTACTGATTGGCTCCATGTGTCAGCACCGTGTCATTGATTGGCCGACACATGCACGAGTTGTTTTGCTATGTATCACACTCCAGTATGGAATATACACTTGGGTTCTCTTTATTGTGTTATTTGTCAAACTCACAAAGAAGTTTATCTGATAACACGTAAATGACTTATTAATAGAAGGTGTTTATAATGATTAATTCAGGGTTATGAGGACAGCCAGCGCTTGGGGCAGTGGAATTTATTTAAGTTGTAAAGTTGCCGCAACCACAGTAAACATACCCTAGCCCAGGAAGATCGGACAGCTCCGTATCCGCTCTGGCTATCATCACCTCCGTAACACGTCTATCCAGTCAGTTAACACTCCAGTTCTCAGATGACTGTCGGTATAAATGGAGGAAAACGACAGAAATTATTTGTCAAAAGTGCCCATTCTGTGCAGGATTCAAACCCGTGTCCACTTAATGAGCCGAGAATCCTGACCATTATACATCACCTTGGCTACGTCAGAAACAACAGGACGGCATAAGACAGGTTGGTTCATGGTCCTGTGTGTACATGGTGACGACACTTCTACCCAAGGGCATTTTACTAAAGCCATTTACTGTGTTATAGAAGGGTTACAGTTTGTTTAGTTAGGTGAAATCAAGTCGATCAAGTGCCCCCACCCCCCCTTAGACCTGTATCTGTTACCTGGAGTATTGTTGCAACTCAAAGAGGTACCAATTTAGTGGAGACAATCGACTTTGCTACACTTATATGTGCAGGTAGCGGCTATATCATTATCCCATCTTCGGCCTCAAACCTAAGTTAGCTAAAGTAGTAAAAGAGAAGAGAAGAGAAGAGAAGAGAAGAGAAGAGAAGAGAAGAGAAGAGAAGAATAGACCCTGTCACTGAAAGTTTTAGAACCAAACGCCTTCATCACTCCTAAAAAAAATCCCAGAAAAATTTATCAACTTTTCTTCAGACAACGATACACCAAATCTTAAACACGAAAGAAAATAAACCCCAAAAAACTAAAACTATCTCAAGCTGATGATGGCAACTGTAACCTTCATCTCTCCTTAAATTATACCAATATATTCCCTACCATAACTATAGGCAATATTTCCTCTGAATAATCTAACTTAAACCTTGCAATATTTACTGATTGGTTAAGAAGTGAAAATTGATAGATTATATTACACACATGATCAAATGAGCACCTTATTTTAATTGTTTATTCAGCTAAAACTTACGACTTAAACTTATGGCTAAATCTTACGGGTAAAATTTACGGCTAACACCTACGGCTAAGACTTACGGCTAACACATACAGCTAAAACTTACGGCTACAACTTACGGCTAAAACTTACAGCTAAAGCTGACGGCAAAAACTAACCGCAAAAACTAACGGCTAAAAGTCATGTAAAGAGCAGTGAATGTCATGAATAAATTATGACTGGAATTATCATGCAAAAGTGTATGATAAATCACCATTATGAGGTTTAAAGCGATTATATACAGTTATATGATATACCCGCTATTGTCTGGTCATAACATTTGTATAACTAGACACTAGCAGCATAATCTGGTCGTCTCTTATATTTCAAATCTATTAATTTTATTTATGTATGATGAAATATGAATGTTAATTAATATAACACACACAAACACATATAGACATACATACAAACACGCAGGCAAGATTTCCTGTAATGTCCAATTTAAATTTTTACAAAAGAGCGATTTTATAGTTGTAATTTTTTAAACTAATTTCTTTTCTAGGATGAAGGAGGAGAAAACAAACCTCATTCATCAGTGTTCAGTGCATTGAGTCGCCTGAGAGTGGTGAAGGAAGAGGAGGAATTTTCAAACACAGGGAGAACAACGATAAGAGACGAGTTTCCTTTAGTTTCTTCTCTTATTTTTGACTGTTTTCCCCTTTATGACTCACTAACATTAGGTGATGGAGTTGAATATTTAAAGAATCATAACATGTATAAAATATTTTCATAGATAAGCATAAACAGTAAACACTAACTTATTACTTATTATTACACTAAAGATCATGAGTATAAATTTAATTATAAACGAATTAAAAGTGCAGATGGCGTCCATTAAGCTATACAGTATATGAGTATGTTTAAATCCCAAAGGTACAGTAAAAACCTTAAGAATTAATCATGGTACAGTCCCCTTCACTAGTGCGTTTACAGGGGCTCGTCAGGTTATATGCAGTGTGGTAGCCCTGTGTTTGTTTACAGAAAGAAACTCGCAATAGTAAACAATATTAAAACAAATATCCCAATGATGATGATTTGTCTGTCTGTCTGTTCTAACACTAAGCATCCACAATTTAGGTCATTATTATACAAAGGTTCATGGTTTTAGATCATCGTCAAGGTCACCCCATACTAGGAAATACCCACTATAATTAACCCTCTGTTGTATATTTTTTTCACTGATATTTCCCACACACAAAAAAGAGCAACGTCCATCTGTCAGTCAGTCACTTGTCACTCTCTCGTCTATAATTTTAATCTTCTTTTTTTTTCAGTTGATCAATACTGATAACAACACAGCGCTTTACTCATCATTAGACAAAGGTCATTCACCGGTCATCAATGAACGTCACCCGGAAGAGAAACCAGATTAAACTCCAGTACTGTGACCACATCTGTCAAAGCAGAGGTCAGACTTGAACACCAGAGATGTCGCCAAATATTGTTATGTTGGCGAAGATTCATGAAGAACATCCTTGAATCGTGAGTCATATTTCCTGGGGTTAATGTTATTTTGAAGAGAGAGAGAGAGAGAGAGAGAGAGAGAGAGAGAGAGAGAGAGAGAGAGAGAGAGAGAGAGAGAGAGAGACAGAGAGAGAGAGAGAGAGAGAGAGAGAGAGAGAGAGAGAGAGAGAGAGAGAGAGAGAGAGAGAGAGAGAGAGACAGAGAGAGAGAGAGAGAGAGAGAGAGAGAGAGAGAGAGAGAGAGAGTCCTATTATAAATCACCGCTCCCAGAAAGGATACCAACACCACCTCGGCCACCAGGTAATTATAAGGACAACCATCATCACCGAGATTCAGCGTTAAGCGTCTCCTCTACTCAGCGTGGTTTACGCGTCCCATTACCGTGGAGATGCTTCTCACACCAGATAACATCAAACACTGACTATTAAACACTTCCGTTCCAGTGGCAAGAAAACCAAACTCATGCATATATTACTCCTTAAGGATCATCTGAGGATTAATCCCCCAAATTGATTTCACCTTATAATGGTAACCTGACCTGACCTGACCTGGCCTGACCTGACCTAACCTAACATAACATAATGGTAACCTAACCAAACACAAAGGTAACTTAACCTAACCTAGTAGGTAGTAAGCAGCTACCAAACAGGGAGGTACTACCGCCTGGGAAGATATTGGAGGCATAATGTGTTGTCTAATGGTAGACCCTGCTGCCACATGGCATCACGAAAATTGTGACCTAACGCTAACCTGGCCTAACGTAAACATATTGCGAACCTAACGACATTAAGTGAACGTAACCTAACGCTAACCTAACCTAAACTAAAAGAACACTCTAATCTAATTTAACCTCACCTAATCTAACCCACCTGGTAGGGTTAGGGCGTTTAATCATAAAGGTGAAATAAGCTGGGGGCTTATGTTCAGGTGATCCAACTTTACATTAATTCCTCGTGTCATCAGAAGGGCCAACACGTGGTGGTCCTCGCGAAGGTAAAGACGACCCAAGTTTATCCTAAATATTTAATAGCAGTTTCCCCAGCTATTAATATTAGTGGGGAAGTGGGGCGAATTACCGAGGCAATAATAGCTATAATAAAATATGAGATTATTTTACTTATATTTTTTCCTTCACATTTTTCGATCACTTTCTTTACAGCACTTGAGGTAAACGCGTACAACACCAGAGTCACCATCACTAGAGCACAGGTGTTCCCAATGTGTAATAAATATTCCTGAAGTGTAATTGTCACCTGAGTGTAATTAACGACTTAGGGTTGGAAACTGCAAGATGGTATCTATACGTAACCAACCATAAAATATTCTAACAAACACAATTACCTTTAAAATCACATTGATTGTCCGATAAAAAAAAAAATTAGCTTGCGCGCGCGCGTGCGTGCGTGTGTGTGTGTGTGTGTGTGTGTGTGTGCGTGCGTGTGCGTGTGTATGTGTGTGTGTGAAAGGCAATTTGCACAGGTACGAATAATCCAGGTAAGATTGTATCTCTTAGTAAGGCAATCAACACTGTACACTGAGGCTTTACTACCCAAACAATTTAATCGGATCACATGATTAGGCACCCCAATTTATTTCACCTGGGGTAGGTTAGCTTAGCGTTAGGGTGGTTAATCTTAAGGTGAAATAAGCTAGGGTGGCTAATATTCATGTAAGCCCCATACTCCTCTAAGCTCCTGAAAAATGTCATTCCCTCTTCTCTTACTGATCAAAACACCCCCTCAGGATCATTGGTACTCTCCTTCTCTCTCCCTGGAGGTTCACTCAAGACGGGAAGCTACATCAGATATACAAACTAAACAGACATAGGAACTGGTGACCATAAATATCAACACACATACAATGGTGGACGGGCCAGCTTGTTCTAAGAATATACAGTATAGTTCAGGTCACGTGAATGCCAAATTAAAATAGAGAATTGTCTATAATATTGTAAAATACTGCACACACTATAAAATAAACTATTGTATTAAAATAATGTGCCCGGGAAGTAAAGCCAATAGTAGATAACAAGTGATCGTGGGCACTTCGTAACCGGTGGCGAGTCCGGTGGTATAGTTTACCAAAGCATGAAAGTTCGAACGCTCGTGTTTGGCTAGCGCGCAACCGCCGAAAGGCTGGCAGCATACAGCGACATCGCTTTACAGCGTAAATAAAATGGTTAATTAATGCCTTCCTAAAGAAACCTTCGACATGGGACCAGGTTTGTTCCACTCTACGAATTTTTAGCGATTTTTCCACCAAGTTTGATAAAAAACGATTGTGCCGTTTCGGCTGCCCAGAACAGACACACACACACAGACACACGGCTATTCCTATAGTATATTAGATGATCATGGTCGTGGTTGTTATAATCATGATCGTGGGTGTTATAATCATGATCGTGGTTGTTATAATCAGGGTCGTGGTTGTTATAATCATAGTCGTGGTTGTTATAATCATGATCGTGGTTGTTATATCATGGTCGTGGTTTTATAATCATAGTCGTGGTTGTTATAATAGTGGTCGTGGTTGTTATAATCATGATCGTGGTTGCTATAATCATGGTCGTGGGTGTATTAATCATAGTCGTGGTTGTTATCATCATGGTCGTGGTTGTTATAATCATGGTCGTGGTTGTTATAATAGTGGTCGTCGTGGTTGTTATAATCATGGTCGTGGTTGTTATAATCATGGTCGTGGGTGTTATAATCATAGTCGTGGTTGTTATAATCATGGTCGTGGTTGTTATAATAGTGGTCGTGGGTGTTATAATCATAGTCGTGGTTGTTATAATCATGGTCGTGGTGTTATAATAGTGGTCGTGGGTGTTATAATCATAGTCGTGGTTGTTATAATCATGGTCGTGGTTGTTATAATAGTGGTCGTGGGTGTTATAATCATAGTCGTGGTTGTTATAATCATGGTCGTGGGTGTTATAATAGTGGTCGTGGGTGTTATAATAGTGGTCGTGAGTGTTATAATCAGCTATGGTCAATTTGGTGTTATTCTTATTTATAAATGCCTTCTAATCTGTCTCAAGTCTATCCGTCCTGTCTATTACCATCCCAACTGTCTGTTCGTCTGCGTGGTGTTTGACTGTACTGTACTCTTTGTGTCGTCAAATCTGTCTTGTCTTATCCATTGTTGGCGTGTGTCTGCCTGTTTGTCTAAAGTGAACCAGTCAGTCAGCTGTCTGTCTGTCATGTTAGTTGTCATATTGTCTATTTGTGCATGTATGAATCTGTCTATTTTTGTCAACCTCCTGTCTGTTTCACTGTCTATATTCACCCTGTGTCTATTGTAGTCATCTTCTCCATGCAATCCTGTTATTATCTCTTTTCCATGTACAGTCACCCACAGGAATAAGTATACACTGGAGCTGTAAGGTCGTCTGGTAACGTTGAAACTGCGCATCCAGACGCATGATGAAAGTCAGCTCCCCCCCCCCCCACCTGTTATCTCTAACTATTTTCTGTTTCCCCTTCTTTATTCTTCTATTTACTCATCTTCCGTCCTTTACTAATACAAACAACATTAAAAAAAAGTAGGTTAAGATAAAAAGTGGGGGGAGGAGGAGGGAGCCGTACGATAACTGCAATCGTGGGCTGATAGCGTACAGCGAATGAGGGGTAAATATAATTGTTAACTAATGTCTTCCTAAAGAAACCATCGACCTGGGACCAGGTTTGTTCCACTCTAAGAATTTTTTGCGATATCTCCACCAAGTTTGATGAAAAACGATTGTGCGGTTTCGGCTGCACAGACAGACAAACAGACAGACAGACAGACAGACGGATAGCACTATAGTATATTAGATTCTGTGAGGTTATTTATTACCGGGTCTGTACCACCCGTCTGTTCTGTGAGTTTAGGAGAGTATCCCCAGTTGTTTGTTGTCTCGTTTTCTTTATTTCTTTGATATGTTTTTTGTGGTTTAATCGCGTTTCTTTCAATAGTTCTGTTTCATTTTAGTGACAACTGTAAATATTTCCAATTCCGCTTTATATTGATCGATCAATGTTATTTACGGTGTTATCTGTTACATTATTTATTTTATGCCATATAAAATATTACCAGTTGTATAATCTACAGTTCAGTATTTTACTTTAGATTCCACTCTTAATTATTTACCGTTTTGAACAATCTCTTACATAACTTGGCCCACCAGACTGTACTGTACAGCTGGCCGGGGTCAACACTAACTGAAGGTGGTTTACAGCTGTGTTAATTTTATTTTATTTTATTTATTTTTTAATTTCAGATTCCTGTATTCGTAGAGTAAGCGATATTACCTTGTGCAGTACTGTGTTATAAAAGTAGAGACAGTGGTCACAGCCTGTCCTGGGGTGACTGGCAGTACCTGGTAACACCCAGCTATGAAGGGGCAGCGGACCTCAATTAGTAATCACTGTACTATATCCACAATGCCCCCTAATGGTGACGAAACGTTTTTAATGAGCTTGTAGGTCCAAATATTCTCCGTCATCACACACACACACACACACGCAGAATACTCCGGCTACACCAACGCTCTCTCCACCCTGGAAATGCCATCCCTCAGTGACTTCCACCACCAAGCACTGGAAAGGTTTGGCAGTCAATTAATGCACCACCCTCGTCATCGCCACCTCCTGCCACCTGCAGCCCCCCACCCAACTCGCGCAGTCCGCCACTACAACAAAATTCAGCCGATAAGAGCCCGCACCGATAGATATAAGAATAGCACCATCCCATCTATTGTTAAAATAATTAACAACTCCTGATTTATGTACTGTACAGCCCTGTAAATGTATTCAATGCATATTATATCATTATGTCTAAATCAAATGTAAGCCTGTATATTTTCAGCCACCGGCTGCAACTCTATTAATAAACCGTTTATTATTATTATTATTACACACCTGTCACCAAAACACCACAATATTTACGTTTTGGTGCCATAATCTCACATTGTTTTGGCTTAAATTTCAGCCCATATCTCCTCCTCATATTTACGTTGAACTGTTAATTATAATTCGTTGACCAAATTTCCTTCCATACCATATATGCGGTTCCAGAAGTTAATAAATTAACGAGTTGGAATGGAAATTTGTGTTCCCTTCAGTTTCCTCCAACAAGATAATGCAAATATCTGTGAGTAAACCTGGACGAGAACTCCTGACACCAAAGTTAGATGAAGCAACTTTCCATTTGACTTACTTGACAATTATTAGTAAACACTTCTCCCGACGCAACATCCCAGGCGAGTAAAGGTAATTATAACTAGACAGGTGAAGGTGTGTACGACCACGGGCTTTGTATCCATTACGAAATATTACTAAATTCTCGCGTTTTCATACTGACGTCAATAACATTTCGCCATGGTAGATTCTCACGCCCGGCATTTAAAAACAGTACAAAAATGCGCTTACCTCACTCTTCCTGCAGATATACAAATATTTCAAATGGCTTAACTATTGCCCAACACTTTCAAACACAGAGCAATTTCAAAAACAATGAAAATAAATGAAAAAACAAGAAATATTTCATTATGAACTTGGGTTATTTGACAATCCAGATTAAAGTGATCAAAGTATCTAAAATTAATTCACCTGGAGACAAGACCCAACTCACCCTAAGTATACAATCACGAGATACGAATCAGACACAGAAATATACCACCAAGTAGAGTGACACATCATATAATATTTTAAACTTTAGAATATTATCTGATGTGTAAACTTTACCTCATATCTGTCTAACAGGAAGAAGTATGTGTGCAATAATAATCATCAATCTGACTCCTCACCAATTTTGTATGGCGTCCCTCAAGGTTCCATTCTCGATCCTGTACTGTTCTTATTGTACAGAAGATATAGTTGTGGGGACAATGACCTACTTGAAAAAACTGAACACACTAACGAACAATTTGCATACACTGGCCTTAACCCCTTGAGTACGATTACCCTAACCCCTTAAATACAATGATTTTAACCCCTGTGAGTACGATTATCTTAACCTCTGCATACACTGGTATTAACTCTTTGAGTACGATTACCCTAACCCTTTGAATACGATGGCCTTAATCCCTTGAATACGATGGTAGTGGTAATGATGAAACTGGCAAAGGTGTCACTGGAAATTGGGGCAGTAGTAACGGTGGTAACGATGGTAGTGGTAACAGTGTCATTAGGGACACGTCACTACTACAGTATTACCGCCACTCGTAGACTACAGGAACAGGTATTAACCCTTCTTAAGTTTTTCTCAAGGCAGTAATTCAGACTTAGTGGGAAGATAAGACAGCACGAACGAACCAGAGAGAGAGAGAGAGAGAGAGAGAGAGAGAGAGAGAGAGAGAGAGAGAGAGAGAGAGAGAGAGAGAGAGAGCTACATTCTTCATCACCCCCGCTGGTCTAACTCTCAAGTTCTGGGTCACCTAACACTAAAATCTCTGTCGTTCTTCGTACAAACTATTCCGACAACTTGTAGAGACTCCAGGTTATGCAGCTCAACAAGTGTCTCAGTTTCTATGTAATTTATAATCTAAGTATAATAACAGCTTCCCGAACGTGGTAATCCTTTCATTTTGTAGATTAAATTAAATGTTCCGACAAAATAAGATTCGTTATTATTATATTATTTAGTTCCCCTTATACTACTTTCCTGTATGTCCATTATGAATTCACTAGTCATTTCCCCGGACTGGCTCACACTTCAGTCTACAGCAAATCTACCAGGAAATGTTGTAACAGCACCAGGAGTGATCTCTTCCAAGTCTTGGCTCCACCAACCCTGACGCATTTTGAGGGACGTTCAAGGGTGTGTCCAATACTTGGCCACGGTGAGTGTCCAGACCGTCCCAACAGTTAGTCAGGTGGCCAGGAGAAAACCAAATACAGTTATCATATTCGATGTCGGTTATGCACTCGAAAACAGTTTATATCTGTAGTTTGGTAATATTTTACTGATTTAAGAGTGTGTGAGGCGAGACAACCTGATAATTCAATTGTGTTGAAAATATTTACGGACATGACAACACCCAAAACATAGTCCACTATGTACTGACTCAAATATTGCTGACCCAACTACGTGTTTCACGCCACAACTTTAGTGATCGCTAATACAACTTGGCGAACACTCCTGCCCCCTCACGGTGATGGTTGTTGACGGTGGGTGGAGGACGAGGCAGCAAGTTAAGTTTACCACTTGGTCCTCCAACTCCCAACTTAAATTCATTTACGGCAGTTTGCATTCCTGAGTCGAGACTTTAGCCTCTCAACCTCCGTGTTCTCCCCAGTTTAATTTCCGACACCTTGGCTTGTCCTGACTTGCGCTAATTACATAGTAGTATATATATATATATATATATATATATATATATATATATATATATATATATATATATATATATATATATATATATATATATATATATATATATAATGTTTTTAATTTCTCAGGGCAAAAGATATGAGTTTCTTATATACAGTACATTAAATCTTATTATGCAAAAACTAGGACTAATTTTATTTTTTACTAATTTCGCAAAATGAATGTTTCAAACAGTCCTAACCTAACCTAACCTTATAACTGAAACTTAAAACTTAACGTAAGAAACTTGACTTCACCTGACGTAATTTTACCCAGCACAAATTACTTTAATGTATTACAAAATAAATGTATTCAATAAATACATTTTATCAGAGAAGGATTAAA
>NW_024722158.1:9143806-9162416 GCF_018991925.1 Homarus americanus
GCCTAGTTCTAGTGTGTCCCAATGCTAATACAAATATGCTTTATCTTAATATGTTACATTCCTAATAAGTGTAATCCTCATGTGTCCTAATTATACTGAGCTAAATCATAATATGTCCCATTCCAAGTTAGTGTCCCAATCCTATTAAACCCAACGTTAATGTCCCATCCAAGTAAACCCAAGTTAGTGTCCCAAGCCTAATGAACCCTGTCCCAGTGTTAGTGGTTAAGAACAAGCTGAGTGAGGTCAGTGGTGAGGAAGGGTAGTTTCTGCTCGTCCTCAGGTCAGTGTGATGTAAATCGTCTCAATAGTGATGATGATATCTTGAACGCATAACAAACTGAGTTAACGGGTTTAAGACGTGTTTTATTTAGGTGGTGAAGTCGGCAAGATGGTTGGGGGGTGTGTTGGTGGTGGATATGTGTTGGAGGGAGTGTGTGTTGGAGATGGGTGTGTGTTGGTGATGGATGGGTGTTGGAGGTGGGTGTGTGTGTGTGTCTGTGTTGGTGGAGATGTACTTGTATTTGTTGGTGAAGGTGTGTGTGTTAGTGGATGTGTTTGTTGGAGATGGAGGTGTGTGTGTTGGAGATGGACGTGTGTGTGTGTGTGTGTGTGTGTGTGTTGGTCGTGTACTTTAAGTGTTATGATGTAGGTGCACGACTATATTCATTCTGTACATACATGTTTGTTGTGCACATGTGAACTTACAGTGCACGCTCTTTCGGCTGGTGCACAGATGTATCTACTAACCGCAGCCTCCTCCGTCACACAGGTGGTTGGGGTTGGCTGATCTGCGCTTGCGTCTTCGTCGTACACGTCCTCACCACGGGTCTTCAGTTCTCCTACGGGGTTCTCTACACGGACATGCTGAAGCACCTTGAGGGGGACCGTGCCATGGATGCCAGTAAGTACACCCTCACTCACTCACTCCAACTCGATTTTACAGCACTAGATTAATAGATTATAATTTTTCCTTCATATAAAGACTTAATAAATTTATTAACATATATTAATGGTGACTGACTTCCCTTCATGTGACATATACCCGAATTTACATGTGTTCTCTCTGCGACACAAAGCATAACTGGATAAACATGGGCAAAGAAGAGGACTGAAATTGTTGTAGTCTCTAGTGTCGGATGCAATTCTTCAACCCAATGAACGCATTTTGTAAATCCATATTAATTTCACCCTATCAATCTTAACATACTGACTGGACAGGGATATTTTAGGATCAAGAAATGAAGACAAATTACGAACGTATTTCCCTGGTAAGATAATGAATACAAATGATCAGAATTAGATAAGGAAAGTCGACAGGAACAAGAGAATTTTACAGGCTAAATGAGGGTTATGGATGTAATGGCGTGTCACAAGGTTAAAAGGAAGGGTGAGGAGGAGGAGGGGGTAATTACACGATGGTAAGGAGGAAATGAGGGAAAGAGTCATTATATATGGTAGGAGTTAGTGGTGCTTGCCAGTGTGATAACATGAATTAACTGACACAAGAACAGTGAGGACAATGTAGTTCTGGGTGAGAAGGTTAGCGAGATTGATGATGTGAGAGAGGAGAGGAGGAGGCTAGTCTGGGTGAAGTGTGTCGAGTGTGTGAGTGGGGAAGAAAAGACAAAGATTATGTTGGGATAGAGTGTGTGTGTGGAGTGTGTGAGTGGGAAAGATACAATTGTTATGTTCAATTGAGCGTGTGTTGAGTGCGTTGGTGAGGAAGAAGAGACGAATTTTATGTTGGGTGGAGTTGTATGGATGTTGTGTGTGGGTGTTAGGTGTTGTGTGTGGGCGTCAGATGTTGTGTGTGGGCGTCAGATGTTGTGTGTGGGCGTCAGATGTTGTGTGTGGGCGTCAAATGTTGTGTGTGGGCGTCAGGTGTTGTGTGTGTGAGTATTATGTATATAGGTAGAGAATACAAGCAGGTGTACGTATAGCATTGAGGTCAGCTGGGGCACTCGGGCGATGGAACGTTATAAGCGAAACGCAGTGCACACCCGCAGTCTCCCCAACACAGAGATGTTCGCTACATACCTGGCATTATGTAGATGGGAAACACGTCTTGGAATATGTAGTAACAGAGAAGAGGATAATAAATGGAGGTGAATAGAATGAATAAGAAAGAAGGGAGTGTCATAACCGAGGAGTGGAAGACATGGTAGGTTGTAAGACGTGGTGGGTTGTGAGACGTGGAGGGTTGTAAGACATGGTGGGTTGTAAGGCATGGTGGGTTGTAAGGCATGGTGGGTTGTGAGGCATGGTGGGTTGTAAGGCATGGTGGGTTGTGAGGCATGGTGGGTTGTGAGACATGGTAGGTTGTAAGGCATGTAATTGGGTTATGTAAGAGCATAATTGGGTTGGCGAGGATGGTGGGTTGTAAGAGCATGGTGGGTTGTAAGACGTGGTGGGTTGTGAGACATGGAAGGTTGTGAGACATGGAGGGGTTGTGAAGAGACATGGTGGGTTGTAAGGCATGGGTGGCTGTGAGACATGGAAGGTTGTGAGACATGGAGGGTTGTGAGACGCTGGTGGGTTGTAAGACATGGGTGGCTGTGAGACATGGAAGGTTGTGAGACATGGAAGGTTGTGAGACATGGGGGTTGTAAGACAGGGGTTGTGAGAGTGAGGGTTGTAAGACATGGTGGGTGAGAGACGTGGAGGGTTGTAAGACATGGTGGGTAAGGCATGGTGGGCTGTGAGCATGGTGGGTTGTGAGACATGATGGGTTGTAAGACGTGGTGGGTTGCAAGGCATGGTGGGTTGTAAGGCATGGTGGTTGTGAGACGTGGTGGGTTGTAAGGCGCATGGTGGGTTGTAAGGCATGGTGGGTTGTAAGACATGGTGGGTTGTAAGACGTGGTGGGGTTGTAAGACATGGAGGGTGGTGAGACATAGAGGCTGTGAGACATGGATGGCTGTGAGACATGGTGGGTTGTGAGACATGGAAGGTGGTGAGATATGGGGGCCTGGAGACATGGAAGGTCGTGAGACATGGAAGGTTGTGGCTGAGGGGGGGTTGTGAGACATGGGGGTTGTAAGTCATGGTGGGTTGCAAGGCATGGTGGGGTAAAGGCATGGTGGTTGTGAGACGTGGTGGGTTGTAAGACATGGATGGCTTGTGAGACATGGGGTTGTAAGGCATGGTGGGTTGTAAGGCATGTGTCAGGGAGGCAGGGGTCAGAGACGTGGTGGGTTGTAAGACATGGATGGTTAGGAGACATGGGGCTAAGGCATGGTGGGTTGCAAGGCATGGTGGTAAGGCATGGTGGGCTGTGAGGCATGGTGGGTCATGAGACGTGTGGGGTAAGGCATGGTGGGTTGTAAGACATGGTGGGGTTGTAAGACGTGGTGGGCTGTGAGACATGGAAGGTTGTAAGACATGGAAGGTTGTAAGACATGGAAGGTTGTGAGACATGGGAGTTGTAAGGCATGGTGGGTTGCAGCATGGTGTTGTAAGGCATGGTGAGTTGTGAGACGTGGTGGGTTGTAAGACATGGATGGTTGTGAGACATGGGGGTTGGTGGGGCATGGTGGGTTGTAAGGCATGGTGGGCTGTGAGGCATAGTGGGTTGTGAGACATGGGGTTGTGGGCATAGTGGGTTGCAAGGCATGGTGGTGGTCAGGCATGGTGGGAGCTGTGAGGCATGGTGGGTTGTGAGACGTGGTGGTTGTAAGGCATGGTGGGTTGTAAGACATGGTGGGTTGTAAGACGTGGTGGGTTGTAAAGACATGGATGGTTGTAAGACATGGTGGGTTGTAAGATATGGTGGTGTTGTGAGACATAGAGGGCTGGAGACACGGAGGGCTGTAAGACATGTGGGGTTGTGGGCATGGTGGGGTTGTGAGGTATGGAGGGTTGTAAGACATGGAGGGGTGGAGACATAGGCTGTGAGACATGGAGGGTTGTGAGACATGGTGGGGTTGTGGGACATGGAAGGTTGTGAGATATGGGGGTTGTGAGACATGGAAGGGAGATATGGGGGCTGGGAGATCATGGAAGGTTGTGAGACATGGAGGGCTTGTGTGACATGGAAGGTTGTGAGACATGGAAGGCTGTGTGAGACATGGTGGCTGTGGAGACATGGAAGGTCTGTGAGACATGGAAGGTTGAGGACATGGGTCTGTGAGACATGGAAGGTTGTGAGACATGGGTGGCTGTGAGACATGGAAGGTTGTGAGACATGGAAGGGAGACATGGAAGGTTGTGAGACATGAAGGTTATGAGACATGGGGAGGCTGGAGAAAGGTGGTGTGGCAACTCGAATAAGACGAGATATATTAATAAAGACTTCGTGGACATAAAGAAACTGAAAGGCTGATATTTTTTTAAGATGTAGGGAAAAAATGTGGAATATTTTTGTCATTGTTGCAGGAGATAAGGAAGAGAGAGAGAGAGAGAGAGAGAGAGAGAGAGAGAGAGAGAGAGAGAGAGAGTTTGAAAGAGAGAGAGAGAGAGAGAGAGAGAGAGAGAGAGAGAGGAGAGAGAGAGAGAGAGAGTTTGAAGAGAGAGAGAGAAGAGAGAGAGAGTTTGAAAGAGAGAGAGAGAGAGGGAGAGAGTTTGGAAAAGAGAGAGAGAGTTTGAAAGAGAGAGAGTGTAAGTTTGAAAGGGAGAGGGAGTGTGAGTTTAAAAGAGAGCGAGTGTGAGTTTGAAAGAGAAGAGAGAGAGAGAGAGAGAGAGAGTTGCCCATTACAGTGAAAAACAAAGCAAATAAACACAATTAAAGAGAAACATGAAAGTATATAAAGCAATATTGTAAAAGGAATAAATTAGAGTAAATAAGGACCTGGATTATGTAAACAAAAATAAATAAATAAATAAATAAATAAATAAATCCAACACGAATAATGAATAATATTGGAAAAGTTAATTGAAGAGAAGGTGGAAGAGGTAAAGGTAACATATGTTGATCACCTGCGGGTTTCTTGGGTAATATGAGATTTAGAGAATATTGGAGGTAATGTTTTTAAGGTGTTTTGAGTCAGAGAGAGAGAGAGAGAGATTGGTTGGTTGGATGGTTGGTTGGTTGGTTGGATGGTTGGTTGTTTGGTTTTCTCGGCCCAATAATTCGTCCGTCATCACTTCAATTCAATTTAACACAGTCAACAGGATGAGATAATTTTGTGTTTTCCAAATTAAAAAAAAAAAATGGTTACCTGAAGAAAGCAATAGAAGGTGTATTTCAGGCAGGATAATGTTATAAACAGTTCTCATGGGATAGCAAAGGAAACATGTATTAGGAAACATGTATTAGTGATCACGTGTTGGACACAGGACATTGTAGAAAGACATTTTGGAAGGACACTCTGGATCGACGTTCTCTCACTCTATACTTAAATACTTACTGGATAACTCTCAAACCAAAACAGCAGAATGTTCATGAGGCTGAAGCAGAAAACTAGACATATTTTAATGGTTTTAGTTAGCATATCCATAACCTTAAAGTGATAGAAGTTTTAACTATGAGAAAAGTCACAAAGAATTCTACATATATTTTATTCTCCCTCTCTGACCTTACCTCCAGGGTCATGTGTACCAGGTTAGCATCACACACACACACACCGTAACACTTGGACACTGAGTTGGTCTTTATCCACTGATGGTGTTTGTTATATAAGTTTATTGGTGGGTCATTGAAGCTACTGTGCACCACACGTGATGCTGAATGGCTGCTCTACTTTACGGTAATACAATACTAAATGACGATATTTTTCATTAGTCTGGTGGGAATACTTAGTGATGAGGAACACGAGGTATAACAGTAATGAGAGTATTTCCGTGACTCGACATTTTAAAATAAGCAGAGATGATATACTCCAAATTTTCAAGATATATATTGTAACTTTTTTATTGTCTGTGGCCTGACACTGTGACTAGCTACTCACACTTGAGTTGCTTTTAGATTCTGACAAACACCATTAACCCAAGTTTCGGGGAATACATCGTATCTGTGTACCTCGTAAACAGATGGCTGGTCTGTGGAACCTTGGGAAGGGTAGTCTGTTCCACAACTACAATAGTAAGACGACTATTTAGCCATTATTTATTGAACAACTCTAAGCTTGTATCTAGTCAGGCGGACCGACTGACAAGATGTAGTCACGGTTACGCTTTCAGTATAATCCGCCAGGTTTCAATAGTCTTCGACCAAAGCTGCAAAGATACTTGTTTCATAGACTGTACTTCATGGTTTGTGTTAATCCCTGGGAGTGAGTCATGTGGGCCTGGCATCACACATCACACAGGTTGAGACGGGAGAGGTGGAGCTCCTGAGGTCTGGAGTATTGTAACCAGTTTAGTTTCACGATAAGAGTTACTTATACTAATAGTACCGGCTGATCAATAGGGATTCGAACCCGAAACTAATAAATTGCCAGCCCAGACGATAATCACTCGGCCACCATACCGTTAATTAATTTCACCTTATTGTCCGGGTGGTCAGGGATGAGGCCATATGAAATATGGAAATATGTCGACGACTCCACCATTGGGATCAGCGTCAACAATTCTGCTCCCAACTATACCGCCCTTCAGGATTTATTGAACAGTCTCCAAAACTGGGCCACCAACAACCATGTCACCATCAACCATACCAAGACCATGGTTATGCACATCAACCTCTCCTCCGACATTGTCCCACCTCCTTCCATTACTCTAGGTCCGAACACACCCAGGTTGTAGATTCCACGAAGCTCCTCGGCGTCACCATAGACAACAAACTAAATTGGAAACCACACGTCAGTGAAGTTGTCAAATCCTCCAGTTTCCGTCTCCACCTCCTCCGCCGACTCAAGTCCCTCGGAGTTCCTGCACCCGAGCTCCTCAGTGTTTACACAACATTCATACTTCCCAAGCTCACCTATGCCTCCCCACCTGGTCTTCCTCCCTAAATGCCACACAACGTAAACACCTAGAAAGTGCAAAAGAGGGCATGCAAGATTATTCTCTCCCTTCCTACTCCACATATCAAGAAGCGCTCAACACACTGACCCTTTCGGCTCTCACTGACCATCACCACGACCTCATCTGCAAATTTGGTAAGAAGCTTCTACACCATCCTCGACACCGGCTCCTACTACCACCTGAGATCCCTAGCCCGAGAATTGCTGTTTGACACCACAACCGCATCCAGCCCATACGTGCACGAACTGATCGCTATAAGAACAGCCCAGTCCCAACCATTGTAAAAATTATCAATAACTTGTAATAAACCAGTGTATTCACTCCCAGTAAACACTACTCCTTGCACTGTCACTATTTTGAAATGAACTGTAGTTTGAGCTTTTCCCCATCTAGTTATTATATATCTTATTTGTATCACTTATGTTACTTGTATATTATTTGTAATTCGAAACCCATTCCCCAAATATGTAACTGTATATTTTCAGCCTTCTGGCTGCCAAGCTCTTTCAATAAACCGTTAATTATTATTATTATTATTGTTATTATTATTATTATTATTATTATGATCTACTAGTTTCTACACAAGTCTGACAAGCGCCATCCTGCTGGGGGGTTAATGAATTCGTTGTGTGTGCATGTATGTATGTATTGCTCGCCTCGCAAGCGAGCGGAAACGGATTCGATCCTCGGGTAGGACAAGTTTCTTTACGCCATTTGCCTCTGTCTGCCAAACAGTAATTGGGGACCTGGATGTTAATCGATTTGCGGATCGTGTTCCGGGGTAACGGTTAGCCAGTGTAGTTGGCGAGTTGTCCGGTCTTCTCGGACTAGTCCTTGACATGCAACTCGTTAACTTAGGGTGTGGTTGTTGTGTTGGCGACAGCTTCTACACTTTAAACAAATTCACGCCTCGGTGGCACTACGGCTGACCATCCTCGTTATTATGTATGTATGTATGTATGTATGTATGTATGTATGTATGTATATATGTATGTATGTATGTATGTATGTATGTATGTATGTATGTATGTATGTATGTATGTATGTATGTATGTATGTATGTATGTATGTATGTATGTACAGTATATATGTATGTAAATAGAATATCTGAAAACAGCTCGATCACCTTCAGGAAACTATTAATTTATCAGACGAATTTGGTACCAACACTCTGACCGACAAGTGCTGACACAGACGCCCTTGAAGAGGACTGAATGAGACAACAGATGGTTTTAAATCTTGGCAAACAGGTTAATGTCTCTCAGTAAACTAACCCTTAACCATTAATGATAACTCAAAAGAGAAGGTTATATTTTGAGGTCCTTAACCTTTAGCAAAATGTTAAAAAAATTGAGTTTAATGAAAAGTGGCAGAGGGGTTAACTGGTGGTTAAAGACGAATTCACAGTTATGTAGAAATATCCATAATGGTAATAATATTTGAAAGCCAAATTTCTGCGTCGATGATCAGAAAAAAAAAAATGATTTGTGGGATATTTTCTGTACTTATTTAATTTTCTCCATATGATCACTATTTCACAATTTTACGCATATATTTTTTTTCAATAACAGGTTCATTGACTTGATTCTTCCTTTCATTTATCTCTTTGTCTTCGTCCATAGATCTGCTCTTCTCGTCAGCCTTCCCTCCTCCCTCCACCCATCTCTACAATATTTCACCTTCCTCAACCTTACAATGCCTCGTCTTCCTAAACCCTACAATGCCTCACCTTCCGAAACCCTACAGTGCCTCGCCTTCCTAAACCTTACAATGCCTCGTCTTCCTAAACCCTACAATGCCTCACCTTCCGAAACCCTACAATGCCTCGCCTTCCTAAACCTTACAATGCCTCGTCTTCCTAAACCCTACAATGCCTCACCTTTCTAAACCCTACAATGCCTCACCTTTCTAAACCCTACAATGCCTCACCTTCCTCAATCAACGCTCTGCCTGCCTTCTTGTCAAATTCCTCTCCACTTCAATCCCTCCTCATAACTCATTCACTCTTCTATCCTGCCTCCTCAGTCCTCGCCCATTCACTCCTTCTCCTCTAGGTGCTTTCAGAAGACTATGGCCACTGGTTACACTGGAGTTTAATTATACTGCTCAATATCTTTCACCATTCCTGTCTCCCCTTCGTCTATAACTCCCCCCAACTCTCCTCCGTCGTCTATAACTACTTCCAACTCTCCTCCGTCGTCTATAACTACTTTCAACACTCCTCCGTCGTATATAACTCCCTTCAACACTCCTCCGTCGTATATAACTCCCTTCAACTCTCCTCCGTCGTATATAACTACTTCCAACTCTCCTCCGTCGTCTATAACTACCTTCAACACTCCTCCGTCGTAACTACTAACACTCTGTCTAAAATCCTCCAACTCCTCCTGCAATCTCCAACCCTCAGTCGTCTATACCTCCAACCCTCAGTCGTCATAACTATTCCAACTCGCCTGTCGTCTAACTTCAACCGTCGTCTATAACACTCAACACCTCCGTCGTCAAAACCTCCAACCTCCTCCGTCGTCAAAACACTCCAACTCCCTCAGTCGTCAAACTTCTCCAACCCCCAGTCGTCTATAACTATTCCAACTCGCCTCAAAACTCCCTCCAACCTCCTCCGTCGTCAACCATTCCACCCCCTCAGTCGTCTATAACTCCTCCAACCTCAGTCGTCTATAACTCTCCAACTCCCCGTCGTCTATAACTATCCAACCTCCTCCGTCGTCATAACACTCAACACCTCCGTCGTCCAAACTCTCCAACTCTCCGTCGTCAATAACTATCCCACCCCACCCTCCAACTCCCCTCACCTAAACTCTCACCCACGTCTAACTCCCTTCAACCTCCGTCGATATAACTACTTCCAACTTCCTCCGTCGTCTATAACTACCTTCAACACCTCCGTCGTCCAAACCTCCTCCAACTCTCCCCGTCGTCAATAACTATCTCCAACTCCCTCAGTCGTCTATAACTTCCTCCAACCCCCTCAGTCGTCTATAACTTCCTCCAACCCGCCTCCGTCGTCCATAACTCCTCCACCCTCCCTGCTTTGTCTCTATTTACTTGTCTTCCGTGTCCCATCTTCTCAGACTATTCCACCCAAAATATAAACAAAAATAAAAATAAATACTCTGGTTATCATCTCTTTGCACACTCGCCCATCACCCACGTCTTCAAACACATGTGCCACTTCTACAACTCTTTCCTGGACTGTTCTTCGCCTCATCCTATCATCAGTTCTGAAGACGAGGGAAAGAATCGGCCTTTTAAATCAACAAAAAAATCAATTAATGTTTGTAATAAGTTCTTTCTCTCAAGCACAAGTTTAATTATTGTGACATTTAAAGGTTTGTGCTTGATGGAGACTTATGATCAAGGAAACATCTGGTGAAGTTAATTAATATATTGACTTTAAACCTTCTTGTTGCGTTATATATGTGTTTTGATGTTATTGTTTTTTATGAAAGTAACGTTACACTGTACATTTTTGTTGTTTACACCATTGGGAACGTTTTAACAGTCTAGTCTAAATAAAACAGACGTACAGCGTTTATTGGTAAAACAAATAGTTCGTTAATGGAGACTGATGCTTTACTATTTACTTATGAATGGTTGAAAGGGATACTATTCTGATGATAGAAAGTTTGTATCATTGTTTATGTTCACAGCCAAACACAACCTAATGTCAACAGCTGTGTGGGAGTCAACAATAAACTGAGGGTTGTCATATTTTTGTCACTTTATAACTGCATTTTAAATTATTATAAAAGTTATCATCGTGTCCACAGGGTCTATAACAGCTGTTAGTAATGTGTGTAGGGAGGTGATGGAGAGGAGATGTAGGAGGAGGCGGGAGGTAGGGAAGGGGGAAGGGGAATGGTGAGGAAGGAAAAGAGTGAGAGATGGAGGGGAAGGGAAGGAGGGAGGGACGGAGGAGGAGGAGAAAAGGTAGGAGGAAGGATGATGAAGGTAAGGAGAAAGGGAGAAGTCTTAGTGAGAGACGAGAGAGAAGAGAGGAGGAGAAGGAAGGAAGAAACAATTATCTCAGGAGTCTCTCAGTGAACAGACTCCTGACCATCAGTAACAAACAGTGTGACATGATCACACCAAGACTCATGGCTGAAGCCTTGTCCTGATGGTTCCTGGGTTCACCTCCTGCAGTGGAGCCTTACAGGCCTGGGTTCCTGAGGATCGCCATCAGTAAATAAGGTCGTATTAAATGTATATAGTTTCTCAGTAATCATTTTGTGTTTTGGTGTTTAGTTAAAATGTTTATATTCTATTGTTTATTACACCACAAACATATATAGAATGTATTGGAGTCAGCCTGAGGATGTATATAAATAGACAAATGATATAGAAAGTATTGAAAATTTAATCGACAATTGGAAAAGAATGGATAATGCTCATGGTCTCTTACATAGAGTGAAAAATCAGCTGTTTCTGCAGATGATACAATTAGGTGAAGAAAGGTTATAAATATAGTGAATGAATGTAGAATTAGAAAATGAAAGGAGAATGTGAGAGATAGTAGCTTGATGAATGAAGACAGAGTGAATAATTAACACTTACCTGTATGATAGAATGGAAACAATTGGGTGGTTTCAGATATCTGACTTGGATTTGTCAACAAGTGGAATAATGGATGATAAACGAACCGTAGTGTAGCTGAGTGAAGAAATCATTAAGAGTAGAGAGAGAGAGAGAGAGAGAGAGAGAGAGAGAGAGAGAGAGAAAGAGAGAGAGAGAGAGAGAGAGAGAGAGCTACCAACAAGTACTAAACACAAGAAAAAATAACAGTTTGAACAGATGTTATCTATACAGGTATATTGACAGAATTGAAACCGAGAATTGACAGAAAAAATACGGTTGACAGATGAAGAAGACGGGAGAAGGACAGAGAGGAGGTAGAGTGGAGAGATGGGGGTAGGAGAGACATGGAGGTAAGAGGAGAAATAGACGTAGGAGGAGACATGGAGGTAGGAATGAGACATGGGGGTAGGAGTGAGACATGGGGGTAGGAGGAGACATGGGGGTAGGAGGAGACACAGGAGGAGAGACGGAGGTAGGAGGAGACATGGAGGAGGAGACATGGAGGTAGGGAGGAGAGATGGAGGAGTGAGAGAGATGGGGGGTAGGAGTGAGACATGGGGTAGGGAGGAGAAATGGAGGTAGGGAGGAGAAATGGAGGCAGGAGGAGACATGGGGCTAGGAGGAGACATGGAGGTAGGAGTGGAGAGATGGAGGAGGAGTGAGACATGGAGGTAGGAGTGAGACATGGAGGTAGGAGGAGACAAGGGAGGGAGGAGAAATAGAGGGGAGAAGAGATGGGGTAGGAGGAGACATGGAGGTAGGAGGAGACAGGAGTTAGAGATGAGGTAGGAGGAGACATGAGAAGAGAGACATGGAGTATGGAGAGACTGGAGGCAGGAGTGGGGAGACATGGAGGCAGGAGACACATGAGGAGAGACATGGAGGTAGGAGGAGACATGGAGGTAGAGTGAGACATGGAGGTAGGATGAGACATGGAGTGTGAGGAGGAACATGGTGATGAGACATGATAGGAGGAGACATGGAGGTAGGAGTGGAGACATGGAGTGTAGGAGTTGAGATGGAGGTAGGAGGAGACATGGAGGTGGGGATGAGACATGGAGGAGGAGGAGATGGGAGGAGGAGACATGAGGGTAGGAGTGAGACATGGAGGAGTTGGAGACATGGAGGCAGGAGGGAGACATGGAGGTGAGGGAGGAGACACAAGGAGGAGTAGAGATGGAGGTAGGAGTGAGACATGGAGGTGGAGAGAGAGATGGGGGTAGGAGGGAGACATGAGGTAGGAGGACACACACATGGAGGCAGGAGTAGCAGGGATGAGGAGGAGACATGGGAGGAGTGAGACATGAGGTAGGAGGAGAGATGAGGTAGGAGTGAGACATGGAGGGTGGGGTGGAGACTGTGGAGTGGGAGTTAGAGATGGAGGTGGGGTGGGACATGGAGGTGGGGTGGGGATGGGGGTGGGGTGGGGACATGGGGTGGGAGTGACACATGTGGGCGTGGGGTTGTGGAGGTGGGGTTAGGGGATGAGGTGGGAATTGGGACATGGGGTGGGGTGAGACATGTAGGGTGGGACATGGGATTGGGGTGGGACATGGGGTGGGGTGGGGACATGGGTGGGGTGGGACATGGAGGTGGGGTGGGACATGGAGGTGGGGTTAGAGATGGAGGTGGGGTGGGACAGTGGAGGTATGGGTGAGACATGGGTGGGATGGGACATGGGTGGGATTGAGACATGTGGGGTGGGACATGGAGGTGGGGTGGGACATGGGTGGGGTGGGACATGGAGGTGGGTTGGACATGGGTGGGGTTTAGGATGGGTGGGGTGGGACATGGGGTGGGGTGGGACATGGAGTGGGGTGGGGTTAGGTGGGGTGGGACAGGTGGGGGACACATGTGGGGTGGGACATGGAGGTGGGGTGGGACATGGAGTGGGGTGGGACATGGGTGGGGGTGGGACATGGAGGTGGGGTGGGCACTGTGGGGTGGGACATGGAGGTGGGTGGGACATGGGTGGGTGGGACATGGGTGGGGTTAGGATGGGTGGGGTGGGACATGGGAGGTGGGGTGGGACATGGAGTGGAGATTGAGAGGATGGGGATGGGGTGGGGACATGAGGGTGGGGTGACACATGTGGGGGGTAGGACATGGAGGTGGGTGGGACATGGAGGTGGGGAGTGGGACATGGGAGGTGGGAGTTGGGATGGAGGTGGGGTGGGACATGGGAGGTGGGGTGGGGATGGGGTGGGGAATTGGGACATGGGGTGGGAATTGGCATGTGGGGTGAGACATGGAGGGTGGGGAGTTAGGGATGGGGGTGGGAGTGGGACATGGTGGTAGGGTGGAGACATGGAGTGGGGTGAGGATGGAGTGGGGAGTGGGACATGGAGGTGGGGTGGAGACATGGGGTTGGGGTGAGACATGGAGGTGGGGTGAGGAGATGGGTGGGAGTGGGACATGGAGGATTGAGGACATGGAGGTGGGGAGTGGAGGACATGAGGGTGGGAGTGGGACATGGAGGGTGGGGACTGTGGGGAGTGGGAGTGGGACATTGGGGTGGGGTTAGGGATGGGGTGGGGAGTGGGGGGACATGGGGTGGGGTGGGACATGGAGGTGGGAGGACTGTGGGTGGGGTGGGACGCAGGTGGGGTGGGGATGGGTGGGG
Organism: Homarus americanus; assembly: GCF_018991925.1. Lineage (NCBI taxonomy): Eukaryota > Metazoa > Arthropoda > Malacostraca > Decapoda > Nephropidae > Homarus > Homarus americanus. The sequence continues at coordinate 9,157,932 of NW_024722158.1, forward strand.
AATTGAGGGATGGGGTGGGGTGGGACATGGAGGTGGACATGGAGGTGGGGTGGGACATGGAGTGGGGTGAGGGACATGGGGTGGGGTGGGGATGGAGGTGGGGTGGGGATGGGGGTGGGTGGGACATGGGTGGGGTTGGGGATGGGTGGGATTGGGACATGGGTGGGGTTGGGACATGGGTGGGGTGGGACGTAGGTTGGGGTGGGACGTGGATGTGGGGATTGGGGTGGAGTTGGAGTTGGGGATGGGGTGGGGGTGGGACATGGATGTAGGGTGGGGAGGTGGAGTGGGAGTGAGATGGGTGGGAGTGGGGATGGGGTGGGGTGGGACATGGATGTGAATTGAGGATGGGTGGGGTGGGGATGGAGGTGGGGGTGGGGATGGGATTGGGGTGGGACGTGGAGTTGGGGTGGGACATGGGTGGGGTGGGGACATGGGTGGGGTGGAGACATGGGGGTTGGGGTGGGACATGGATGTGGGTGAGATGGGGGTGGGAGGTGAGACATGGGTGGGGTGAGACATGGATGAGTGGTGAGGATGGAGGTGGGGTGAGATGGAGTGGGGAGTGGAGATGGGGGTGGGGTGGGACATGGGGTGGGGATTGGGACATGGATGTGGGGTGAGATGGGGTGGGGTGAGATGGGGTGGGGTGGACATGGATGTGGGTGGGGAGTGGGTGGGGTGGGGACATGGAGGTGGGGTGGGACATGGGTGGGGTGGGGACGTGGGGTTGGGGTGGGACATGGTGTGGGGTGGGGATGGGTGGGGTGGGGGATGGGGTGGGAATTGAGAGGATGGGGTGGGAGTGGGACATGGGAGTGGGGTGGGACATGTGGAGTGAGACATGGAGTGGGGTGGGACATGGGTGGGGTGGGGATGGGTGGGAGTGGGACATGGTGGTGGGGTTAGGATGGAGGTGGGGTGGGACATGGAGGTGGGGTGAGAATGGGGGGTGGGATTGAGGACATGGAGGGTGGGACATGGGAGTAGGGGTGAGGAGGATGGAGTTGGGGTGGGGACATGGGGTGGGAGTGGACATGGGTGGGGATGGGACATGGGGTGGGGTGGGACATGGGGTGGGATTGGGGACACGGAGGTGGGGTGGACATGGAGGGAGTGGACATGGAGGTGGGGTGGGACATGTGGGAGTGGACATGGGGATGGGAGTGGGACATGGGTGGGGTGAGGATGGGGAGGTGGGACATGGGTGGGGTGAGGAGATGGGGGTGGGAGTGGGACATGGGTGGGAAGGTGGGATGGGTGGGGAGTGGGTGGGACATGGGTGGGGTGGGTGTGGGGAACATGGGTGGTGGGGTGGGGACAGGTGTGAGGTGGGTGAGACATGGAAGTGGGTGGGACATGGGTGGGGTGGGTGGGGACATGGGTGGGGTGGGTGGGACATGGGTGGGTGGGACATGGGTGGGGAGTGGGTGGGACATGGGTGGGGTGGGGTGTATGGGTGGAGTGGGGTGGGACATGGGTGGGGTGTGGGTGGGACATGGGTGGGGTGGGGTGGGACATGGGTGGGGGTGGTGGGGAATGGGTGGGGGTGGGGGGGACATGGGTGGTGGGGTTGTGGGTGGGGGGTGGGTGGGACATGGGTGGGGTGGGTGGGACATGGGTGGGGTGTGGGATGGGGATGGGTGGGACATGGGTGGGGGTGGGGACTGGGGAGTGGGGATCATGGGGGTGGGTGAGAGATGGGGTGGGGTGAAGATGGAAGGTTGGAAGGTGAGATGGGGGTTGAGGACATGGGTGGGGTGGGGACATGGGGTGGGAGTGATTGGGGATACATGGAGTTGGGTGTGGGACATGGGTGGGGATGGGTGGGACATGGGTGGGGTGGGGACATGGGGAGGGTGGGTGTGGGACATGGGTGGGGATGGGGTGGGACATGGGTGGGAGTGGGTGGGGAGTGGGTGGGGGTGGGGTGGGATGGGATGGGGTGGGGACATGGGTGGGGTGGTGGGACATGGGTGGGGTGTGAGATGGGGAATGGGTGGGGTGGGGTGGGGTGGGGATTGAGGTGGGTGGGGACTGGGTGGGGTGGGGTGGGACATGTGGGGTGAGTGGGACATGGGTGGGGTGGAGATTGGGAGGGTGGATTGGGGTGGGGTGAGACATGGGTGGGGTGGTGGGACATGGGTGAGGGGTGGGGAGGATGGGGGTGGGTGGGATGGGTGGGGGTGGGGATGGGGACATGGGTGGGGGGTGGGACATGGGTGTGTGGGTGGGATGGGTGGGGTGGGGATGGGTGGGGGTGGGGAGTGGGACATGGGTGGGGTGGGGAGACGTGGGTGAGAGTGGGGTGGGAAATGGGTGGGGTGGGGTTGGGAGAAGGGTGGGGATGGGGTGAGGTGGGGTGGGTGGGGCATGGGTGGGTGGGGTGGGGACATGGGTGGGTGGGTGGGACAGTGGGGTGGGGTGGGACGTGAGGTGGGTGGGTGAGGACATGGGTGGGGGTGGGTGGGACATGGGTGGGGTGGGGTGGGGACATGGGTGGGGGTGGGACATGGGTGGTGGAGTGAGACATGGGTGGGTGGGTTGGGGCAGGGTGAGGGTGGGTGGGGAGATGGGTGGGTGGGTGGGACTGGGTGGAGTGGGGTGGGACATGGGTGGGTGGGGTGAGACATGAGGTGGGGTGAATGGGGTGGGTGGGGGTGGGTGGGAGAATGGGGGTGGGGTGGGACATGGGGTGGGGTGGGGGGACATGGGTGGGGTGAGGGTGGGGTGGGGATGGAGGGTGGGGATGTGAGTGAGGACATGGGTGGGTGGGTGGGACATGGGTGGTGGGGTGGGGACATGGGTGGAGTGGGTTGGGACATGGGTGGGGTGGTGGGACATGGGTGGGGTGGTGGGACATGGGTGGGGTGGGGATTGAGGAGGTGGGGTTATGGAGGTGGGGTGGGGATGGGGATGGGGTGAGGACATGGGTGGTAGGTGGGAAATGGGGTAGGTGGGGACATGGGTGGGGTGGGGGGAGATGGGGTGGGGGTGGGAGATTGGGTTGGGGTGGGGTGGGAGATGGGTGGGGGTGGGACATGGGTGGGGTGGGGACATGGGTGGGGTGGGGACATGGGTGGGGTGGGTGTAGATGGGGTGGGGTGGGACATGGGTGGGGTGGGGTGGGACATGGGTGGGGTGGGTGGGAATGGTGGTGGGGTTGGGACATGGGTGGGGTGAGGTGGGGACATGGGTGGGGTGGGACATGGGTGGAGTGGGTGGGGTACTGGGTGGGGGTGGGGTGGGTGGGTGGGGTGGGTGAGTGTGGGTGGGGTGTGTGGGATGGGGGTGGGGTGGGGACATGGGTGGGAATTGAGGTGGGAGTGAGACGTGGAGGTAGGAATGAGAATGGAGTGGGGTGAGGATGGAGGTGGGGTGGGGATGTGGTGGGGTGGGACATGGGAGGGTGGGGACATGGATGTGGGGTGAAGATGGAGTGGGGGTGGGGATGGGGTGGGGTGGGACATGTGGGTGGGGGTCAGACTGGGTGGGAATTGGGACATGGGTGGGGTGGGACGTGGGTGGGGTGGGGCCACTCCACCACCTCTCCCTCCCCACCCACCACCTCTCTCTCTCACCCACTCCACACCACCTCTCTCTCCTCACTCACCCACTCTCTCCTCTCAACACTCTCCACCACCTCTTCTCACCACTCACACCTCCTTTCTCTCACCACCTCTTCTCTCTCTCAACACTCTGTCACTCTCTCTCTCAACACCTACCTGACCTCTCTCTCTTCTCACCTGACTCTCTCTCAACACTCATCTGACTCTCTCAATGACTCACCACCTTCTCTTTCAACACTCACCACCTCTTCCTAACACTTGCTCTGACTCTTTCTCAACACCTCACTTCCACCTTTCTTTACTCCACTCCCCACCCACTCTCCCCACTCCACTCCACCTCTCTCCCCAATCTGACCCCCCTCTCTCACCCACCTCACCCCCTCCCCCACCCACCTGACCCTCTCTCCACCACCTCTCTCCCCACCCACTCACTGACCTCTCTCTCTCCCCCACCACTCCACCACCTCTCTCACCTCACTCACCTGACCTCTCTCACCACTCCACCACCCTCTCTCTCTCTCTCACCACTCACCACCTCTACTACTCACCACCTCTCTCACCACTCACCACCTCTCACCACCACCACACTCCACCCCCACTCCACTCCACCCCACTCTCTCCCCACACCCCACCCCCTCTCACCCAGACCCCTCTCACCCTGACCCCCCTCCCCCACTCACCCACCCCCCCACTCACTCCACACCCTCTCCCCACACCACCACCCTCTCTCACCACCTGACCTCTTCCTCACCACCTGACCTCTCTCACCACTCACCTGACCTCTCTCACCACTCACCACCTCACCACTCACCACCTCTGTCACCACTCACCACCTTCTCTCACAACTCACCACCTCTTCTCACTCACCACCTTCTCACCACTCACCTACTCTCACTCTCACTCTCACTCTCACTCT
>NW_024722158.1:9162516-9201525 GCF_018991925.1 Homarus americanus
GTTAGTCTTGGGACACCTAGCCTCAGGGCACATTAATCTTAATACACACTAATATTAGGACACACAATTCTTCACACACACATTAAAACTAGGACACATAAGTCTTAGGACACATTCCACTAATCATAATGTCCCAAAACCACCTTTCTCGTATACCAGAATGTCCAAGAGAGAGAGAGAACGAGACATTCCCCACATCACAAAAGCCACATCACATTAGTCTCCACATTTAAGACCTCTTCATTATTATTATCCATCTCTGTATTGTAAACCCTACGTTATTTTTTCTCCAGGTACATCGCACACATTATTAAAACACCAGGAGGTTCCTTGAGTGTAATTAGAACTGGTGTCTCTTGAGTTTTATTCATTCTTAGGAGTGGGAAGCGTGTGTGAACGTCGGATTCATTGTTTTGAAGATTAACTATCCTAATGCTAATCTAACCTATCGCTAATCTAGCCTTATTTATCGTAATGCTAATGTAAACTTGTTAAACCTAATGCTACACTAACCTAATTTAACCTAACGCTTATATAACCTACTCTAATCTATCCAATTATTACATAACCTAACCTCATACTGACCTGATCTAACCTAACCTTATACCTTACATGACCTACCATAACCTAACCTTATACTTTACTTGACCTAACATAACCTAACCTTATACCTTACTTGACCTACCATAACGTAACCTTATACCTTACATGATCTAACATAACCTAACCTTATACCTTACATGATCCAACATAACCTAACCTTATACCTTACATGATCCAACATAACCTAACCTTATACCTTACATGACCTAACCATAACCTAACCTTATACTTTACTTGACCTAACATAACCTAACCTTATACCTTACTTGACCTACCATAACGTAACCTTATACCTTACATGATCTAACATAACCTAACCTTATACCTTACATGATCCAACATAACCTAACCTTATACCTTACATGATCCAACATAACCTAACCTTATACCTTACATGACCTAACATAACCTGTTCTAACCTAACCTTATACCTTACATGACCTAACATAACCTGTTCTAACCTAACCAAATGTAACCTAACCAAATGTAACCTAACCAAATGTAACCTAACCTAATCTAACCTTACTACCCGGGTAACGTTAGGGCGAAATAAGCTGTGGTGGCTAATTTTCAGGTGATACAAATATAGTTCTTCCATAGAGACAAAGGCTAATGTTATTCTTTTAATCAACCGTAAGACACAATGTGTTGAACTAATATCGATTTCACATTAAAAGATAAAATTAACGTGAAAAAAACGAAGCTTGACGCATTAATGCTCCTCTTGTTGCAACAGGTGAAGTTATTTCGTATTTTGGTAAGGTTTTTTAAGTTAATCAGTAGTTCTCAGTAGTTAGGTGAGATTTGGTGAGTTTAGCTGAAGTGAATTTAAAGATTTACTGTGAAGAACAACAAGACTTGAGTTTACTATGAGGAAAACTTATTGTGTCGAAGCTTTTTTTGGGTCTGGTTGGTGTGTGTAGGTGATGCTGCTGGGATCTGTTTATCAGTCTGCTCACGATAAAGGTTACATAAAGTTGATGAAAAAAATCGCATCTACCAGGTGTTATCAGGTAACTGTTTGCATGATATCAATGATGTTAAATTGATGTGAAATGGGAAAATGTTATGCGAGGCCATTTTACACTAAACTGGTGGTAAATAAGGAACCCTTTTACTCTGCTCTTAAGTTCATTCTCATATATATATATAACCCTGACAGAAGTGCCATTGTCAGGCTTTATTCCCCGACTGCCAGTACACAGATGTGGAAGGAAACACCTGTATGATAATCAAAGAAACACTCAGGTAAGTTTATACCTCCGCAAGGACCGCTGATAATTTTTTCCACCTGGTGCTGTGACTAACAGACTAATGAGACTGGAATTAAACTGTTTAAGAGTCAGTCCTCGAGGCTCTATGACTGTAAACTCTGGGGTCTCTTCAATCATGACTTAATGAACATAACTGCCAGGGGAAGAAACTTTTAAAGCAAATTCTTGATGTTCATTCTTGATGTTATAATAATTGTTGCCAGGCCAGCTGTCTACACCTACAGTAAAAGTGGTGCTTAACTCCGTCGTTCATGAGGGGGGAGCCGTCCAGTAAGGAGCATCACCTCAGTTTTACTACACACCGTTCTGTCATTGAAAGACATAACAAGCAAGATCCTGAGGACTTCGGGGTATGTGCCGTACACCTATAACGTAAATACCTTAATCTATCTATATAAAACAAAGAAGTACAGGGTGAGCATAAAGTCTTTCCCTGATTACAAACATTTATTACACAAAACATATGCTAGGTATAAACATACAGTTTTTTGCAGCTTAAAATATGCATGAAAAAAAATCTATGAATTCGTCTACACAATGCTACAATATTCATGTTTCTATCTAGAATGGTCTTCGAGATATGATTTTCCATAATCAGGGAAAGACTTTTTGCTCACCCTGTATGTCTGTTTGTGTGTTTGTTTGTGTGTCCGCACGAGAATCACGGAAACTACTTTACTGATCTGTAGTGATGATGGATGGTGTTATAGGTAGTGATGATGGATGGTGTTATAGGTAGTGATGATGGATGTTGTTATATGTAGTGATGATGGGTGGTGTTATATGTAGTGATGATGGATGGTGTTATAGGTAGTGATGATGGATGGTGTTATAGGTAGTGATGATGGATGTTGTTATATGTAGTGATGATGGGTGGTGTTATATGTAGTGATGATTAGACAATAAAAATATAACAGTTTAATGCAAAAAAATATACTTTGCTGTACCGTTGTAGTGAAAAACATGGTGGAACTTACATACACCGTTAATGAACTATTGATGGAAGAAGAAGTTTTGGGGACTGAACAGTGAGACAACGTGGAGCCTCCCGGAGGGTGGCATCCTACCGTGGCCTAGCGAAAGAGCCGTTTCTGCTAGTTTATAATAATGTTTGTTGTAATTGTTTAACATAGTTAACTTATACCACGTGATTTTTTTTTATGTTTAATATAATTCTAAAACTTAGTCTTACACTTATCCATTCCCAGGACTGGTATTCTCTGTTGTAGTGAGGTAGTTATTCCCAGGACTGGTATTCTCTGTTGTAGTGAGGTAGTGATTCCCAGGACTGGTATTCTCTGTTGTAGTGAGGTAGTGATTCCCACGACTGGTCCAGTGGTTGTGGGTGTTTATTGTTTCCAGAACACAAAAGTCTGTGCTTCACCTCCTGGTACAGTCGGCCACAGTTCCTCCTGTTACAGTACTTGGCACATTTTGAGAGCTATGGCAGCTCTGTGTTTGTTTACATTATAGTAAAACTCCCAAAATGGCCCTAAGGAACCTCATAATAGTAGCCACACTAAGCATGCGAAATAAACAGTCCACCTCTATCTGTGAATACACGCATTTCTTGTATGGTTATACTTTTAATACATATGTGGCGGTGAAGCAGTGTGTTGTGACGTAAGGAGAGAGAGAGAGAGAGGAGGGGGTTCTTTGTCAGTTAGGGGAGAGGTGCACCTACAGTACTATCGTGTCTGGTAATGTGTCCTCAATCTGTGAATGATATTTGGTATGTGTATTTAGGTAATATTGCGATAAACCAATATAACGTTATTACAGCCAGTCTTCTTTATTATGTGGACAACATTCGTACTCTGCATGTTAACTCGTTTGCCAAACATGCATATAGTAGTTTAGCTAAATTTTAGAAGTGATTTCTAAACTTGCCTCCAAGGGTGACCTGATATGTGATTTGTCTTTACTCTTAATTGAATAATATCAAGTTTGGTATCTGTATGATTCACTCATGACGGTTTTAAGAAAATATGTGTTAAACCAGTCCTGCCACCACCACACAACCTCACCCACCCCACACACCATGATAAAGCCTACCACTATCCACTTTTATTCTGCCATCTCTTACACTATGTTGGTATAGTGTCAGGAAGATGGGTATGGATAAGGTATAGTGTCAGGAATATGGGTATGGATAAGGTATAGTGTCAGGAATATGGGTACGGATTAGGTAGTGCACTCTACTTCATTTCTGTGTGGCTAGTCATAAAAGTAGGATATGTACCAATTTAGATTTTGGAAGCTATTTTGACGGCTATTTCTAGATCATGTTATTACTAGCTTAACAAGTTGAACAGGTGAACGAAGAGTAATGAGAAAATAAGACAATAATACACAAATAAAATAGAGAAACAAGACTAAACACCATCAGGTTCTCCTTAACTGGTGCTGAGTGAGACACACACAATCAGGACATGCACACGTCGCCTCATCGCTTGACACATAATTCACTTTGTTCACTTAGCAGATTAATCAGCGGGGCTTCCATCTCCATTTCTCTCTTACGTCGTCACACATTATTCGTGTCCACTGTGCGTGTCTCCTGACTGACATATTCCACCGACATGTTCTCAGATTTCAACAATTATATTACTGACTCAAACCTTCTGTAATGCGGTCATTGTCTCCTTCCCTTCACTGTATGATCGTATTATTCAGTATTATTCATATACACCTTATTCAACTATGAAAGAGGGTCGTCCCATATGCATTGCACCAGAGACTAAGCCTTCGGTACACAAGGAGGCAGCATGGCCGGTACTGCACTAGACTGTCTTCACTTCCCCAAATTGAAAATTACTTCTGGGAATACTGGGAGTGACCAAGTTCGAACCAACGACAATTAGAAAAGGAGACGAGTAGTATATCCAATCGGCCACCGCATTACATAATAAAGACTATTTTATCACCAGCACGTTTCTTCATGGACCTATTTACTGTGGTATATAATTATGTTCTTTACTACAGAATTCTTTTAATTCCTCTGATACAGCGTAATTTATTTATTTCTTACCTCTTCAAAGAACTGTATTCCAGACTACAGTGTGTCATACAATCTTCTTTCTATAAATGTCTATTGGAGTTAGTTCCTTAGGTTAGGTTAGGTTAGGTTAGGTTAGGTTAGGTATAATAATGAGATTACCCACAACACACAATTTACACCCATCAGGTATCAGTATAATAATGTTCAAATTTACCTTAATTATGCTCATTTATATTTGTAAAGCAAAATCAGTTGTATTAGAAGAGAGAGAGGAATTTAGTTTTTTATTAATTTATTTATTTATTTATTTATTTATTTATTCCGAGATATCTAACATTAATTTAGTGATTTTGGATACACACGTGGGCAGTTGTGTTGATAGATAGAATGGGCATTGGTAGGTACTGTAGGTTGATCTTAGGGAAGGTAGTGGTGGTGCAGGTGGTGATGGGAACTTAAGACTGATGGGACACAACTGAGACACTAATACGACACAACTGAGACACTAATGGAGCACTACTATGACACTAATGGGACATAACTAAAGGGACAAATGGAACACAACTGAGACACTAATGGGACACACACACACACACACACACACACACACACACACACACACACACACACACACTGACCTTCTGGGTAATAGTGCTGGCGGATGGTGGAGGTCTTAACATCATGCCTCTTGAGTCCTGGCATGTGCTTCTGGAAGGAGTTCATCTCCCTCTCGGCGATGACTTTGAGGCCGTCGATCACGTTGTCGTCTCCCAAGTCCTCATACTTGGAATACTTCGCCTGCCCGCCACCATCTGTTCGACCAAGAGACAATATGTATTAGATAAAAGAAAGATACAAAGTGATATGTTGAACTAGATTTAAAAGCTCGTATTTCCTATCTATAAGTAAACATATGTAATTTAATTCCTTTGAGTACGATGACTTAATCCCCGAGTATGAAAATTTAACCTCATTGAGCAGGATGTCCTGTCAGCTCCTTGAGTATGATGACCTAACCCCATAAGTACAAAGACTTCAGTCATTGAGTACGAAGTCTCAACTTTCTGGGTACAATAAACCTTGAGGAGTACGATGATTTTGTACTCAAGGGGCTAAATCATCGTAATCAAGGACTTAAATCATCGTAATCAAGGACTTAAATCATCGCATTAAAGGATTAAGTCATCGTAATCAAGGGGCTAAGTCACCGTAGTCAAGGGGTTAAATCATCATAATGAAGGAGTTAAACATGCTTCGATATTCACTGAACTAATCTCAAGTCGGGCAGCTTCTCATCCGTAAGAGACTCGTGTTACCCAGTATTTGCCCAACTCACGATGAAATCCAGGTTAGATACGGTAAAACACAGAATAAAAACGTAAGACATAGATTTTACACAACTAGAAGAAAGAAAAGGAACGAAAAAAGCTTAAGATTCATAGGCAGTCTGTCCAAATGTCACATATACGCTGACATCTTCACCTTAAGAAATACAATAGTTTAGAGCTAAGAGATGAGGTACAGAGAGAGGGGACGGAACTAGTAAGAATCCAAATGTCAATGAAGCGAGACAAAAATCTATTCTTGCAAAAAAACAGCTAAAACAAATGAAGGTATTCCACCAAAATACGTGAGAGTGTTACTGAAGATGTTAAAGTTTGAGGGGCAACGGGGGTGTAACGTCTTATATAAAAGGAGCCCCGCATACCAGGTCCTGCAGGCTGGAGATGTCAGAGATAAATTGGGGTGGAGAGATCACATTTTTCCACAGGCTCAAAAGACATGAAGTCATAAACTGGCGAAGCAAAAAAAAAAAGTCTGCAGCAGCCACTACAAGAGCACAATAACGAGTCTTAAAAGAAGAACAGTTTCTAAATGTGTAGGAAACTTCTACAATGGTGAAACTCTTACAAAAAATTCCAGAGGAGGTCTATTAAGGCAGGTCTTGTGTCATCATTGTAACTGGCTGAGTTACCCGGGACAGAAGATGGTACACGGCCATCCCCTAGTCCACCCGCACCTCCCTACCAAATTTCAACTCTATCTTCAAAACTGTAGAAATGCATAATGAAAACACACACACACACACACACACACACACACATACACACACACACACACACACACACACACACACACACACACACACACACACACACACACACACACACACAGAATCATGCCTCAGCAGAATACTCTGGCTACACCATACGCTCTCTCCACCCTGGAAATGCCATCCTCAGTGACCTCCACCACCAAGCACTGGAAGAGCTGTGGACTACTGCACCACCTCGCCAGCCACCTCCTGCAGCCCCACCAACTAAGTGCAGTCTGCCACTACAACAAATTCAGCCCATAAGAACCCGCACCGATAGATATAAGAACAGCACCATCCCATCTATTGTTAAAATAATAAACAACTCTGATTTATGTACTGTACAGCCCTGTAAATGTATTCAAGCATATTATATCATTATGTCTAAATCAAATGTAAGTCTGTATATTAGCCACCGGTACAACTCTATTAATAAACCGTTTATTATTTTATTATTATTATTTATTAACACACACACACACACACACACGCAGCGCACACACACACGCGCGCGCACACACACACGCACACACACACACACACACACACACACACACACACACACACACCAGCTATCATTATCAAGGTTGTGCTTCCTAATAGTTAAAAAACACTTTGACTTTATCTTAACTGACTTAGGACCAGTACCAGATCCTCAACCACTGCCTTCCTATCGGTGTAGTACACACTTATCAGTGTCTGTCCCCCACTCCCACTCAAGACAGAGACCATCAAGACCTTACAGGCCGATTATTGACTCTGAGTACGCCTTGTTGCGGATAGTTCATCATCCTGGGATCAATGCAGGTGATGACGGGAAACCAAATGGATAAATTATACCAACACACCACACGAAGTTCACACCACTTTCTTCCACGAGAAGTCCGAGATCTCACCCAGCTGACTTGCCCGGATCACACCTCGGATCAAAAGACCTATGCAACAGAGAGACAGAGCCTTTCATCTCAATGACCCATCCGCTACAGGTCACTTCTGCAACAGAGTCATCCGCGAAATACGCACTGAAAAGAAGTCCCACTACCCAACCAAATTACAACACCTGAAGCAGACCAACATCAGTCAATGGTATGGTAAGCTTAAAGAACTCTGTGCCAAACATATGACACACCTCCTCCTAGCCATCTCACTAATGTTGACGCAGCTGAGAAACAAATAAACATTTCTGCTACTATATGCCAGACGCTCCCACGGCTTGACACAACCACTCTTAGTTTACTCACAGCCCCTTCCCACTGACTTAGTAGAAGAATTTGATGGCAAACGCCTGGACAAACTTAAATTAAACGCTCTACCACCCCCATTGACTTACCAATGAAACTATTCAAGAGTTCTCCCGGAGCTTGCTAACCCTCTGCTCCATCATCAATGCTTTCAGTCAGTTCAGATGCCCAGCTGACTGGAAGACCTTATATCACCAGTGCCCAAGTCAACCAGCCCACAACTTAAATCAGCTACGACCTATTGCAATCACCCTACTACTCTAGCCTAATCCAGAAAGTTTCAGTTTGACTGGCGAGCTGATATTGTAGGAGTCGTAGACCAGCAATTTGGCAACATGAAACTTCTCCACCACTCACTGTCTTGTCAGCTTGATTACATATACCGCCATCTCGAGAAACGAAAACGTCTGTAGCTGTCGCTCTTTGATTTCACTAAAGCGTTCGACCAGTCGACCACAATATAATTAAACAAAGCTTATTGACCTCGGGCTGGAGAAGTCTCATACCATGGCTTCCAGACTTCCCAGTGACCGACGCCAAGCTGTACTTCCTGAGGGCTGTCTCCACCTTCAGTCACTCACCCAGTGTCCCCTGCACCAAGATGGACCACTCTGCTCTATGCTCATCAATGATGCCCTAAGAGAAACCCCTGCTCGCTGAATATGTCGACGATTCCACCATTGATGGCGTCAATTCTGTTCCCAACTATACCGCCTTCAGGATTTATTGAACAGTCTCCAAACTGGGCCACCAACAACCATGTCACCATCAACCATACCAAACATGGTTATGTCATCAACCTCTTCCGACATTGTCCCACTCTCCATTACCCTAGGTCCGAACACACCCAGGTGTAGATTCCACGAAGCCTCGGCGTCACATAGACAACAAACTAAATTGGAAACCACACGTCAGTGAAGTTGTCAACCTCCAGCTCTGTCTCCACCTCCTCCGCTGACTCAAGTCCCTCGGAGTTCCTGCACACGAGCTCTCATTGTGTATACACAACATTCATACTCAAGCTCACCTATGCTCTCCACCTGCTCCTCCCTAAATGCCACAACAAACACCTAGAAAAGTGAAAGAGGCATGCAAGATTATTTTCCTACTCTACATAAGAAGGCTCAACACACTGACCTTTCGACTCTCACTGACCATCACCACGGCCTCATCTGCAAATTTGGTAAGAGTTTCTACACCATCCCTGACACCGGCCCCTACTACCACCTGAGATCCTCTCCGAGAATTGCTGTTCGACACCACAACCGCATCCAGCCCATACGTACGAACTGATCGCCATAAGAACAGCCCAGTCCCAACCAAAATTATCAATACATGTAATAAATCGTATTCACTCCCAGTAAACACTGCTCCTTACACTGTCACTATGTTGAAATGAACTGTAGTTTGAGCTGATCCCCATCTAAGTTACTATATGTCTTATTTGTGTCACTTTGTATATTATTTGTAATTGTAACCCATTCCCCAAATATAACTGTATATTTTCTGGGCTGCCAGCTTTTCTTCAATAACCGCACACATATCTCACACACACACACACACACACACACACACACACACACACACACACACACACACACACACACACACACACACACACACACACACACACACACACACACACACACACACACACACACACACACACACACACACACACACACACACACACACACACACACACACACACACACACACACACACACACACACACACACACACACACACACACACACACACACACACACACACACACACACACACACACACACACACACACACACACACACACACACACACACACACACACACACACACACACACACACACACACACACCACACACACACACACACACACACACACACACACACACACACACACACACACACACACACACACACACACACACACACACACACACACACACACACACACACACACACACACACACACACACACACACACACACACACACACACACACACACACACACACACACACACACACACACACACACACAGTCTTTTAATTATACAGAAGGGAACCACCTGAACCCTAAACTAGGCTTGAATAATTTATGTCATAACTGGATATGTAAGTTTCCTGGTATAATATATCACCAACAAGCTGACAATCCCTGTTATTATATCGTGCGAGTCTCTCATTATATCATGTTAACTGCATATATGAGAAGAACTGAAGTTGTGAAGCATGTCGAGAAAGCTGAATTTAGGGAACAAAATTACCATTCTCATGTGATAAATTAAGAAAATATTCATTGCACACGCAGTTGACTTATCATATTTCTACATCACGGTTCACTTACACAGAGCGACAGGTAACAGAAATGATCAAGACCACAGGTAAACACTCTTAAGTATTATGTATTATTAGTCTTACGCTCTAAGAACCTCAGATCCAAAAGGAACCATTATGAGGCTTCAATAGCGAGCCGTGTCATAGTTCCTTCGTTCTACAGTCTTGGTTTTAATGGTGACTGGCAGGTGAGTCCAATAGGAGCTGCTGTGGACTGAGACACAGCCAGATTGTAGCCTCTATCAACGCTGAGGAGAAGTGCCAGTACCACACCCAACCCACAGTGCCCTTAACACACCCGCCCACAGTGCCCCAACAACACACCCGGCCCACAGTGCTCCAACAACACACCACCGGCCCACAGTGCCCCAACAACACACCCGGCCCACAGTGCTCCAACAACACACCCGCCCACAGTGCCAACACACACCCGGCCCACAGTGCCCAACACACACCCGGCCCACAGTGCCTCAACAACACACCCGCCCAGAGTGCCAACAATACACCCGGCCCACAGTGCCCCAAAACACACCCAGCCACAGTGCTCCCGACAACACACCGGCCTGATGTCCGAAACAACACCCAGCCCCACGGTTGCCCCAACAACTTTTTGACCCACGGTGCCCCAACAACACCCAGCCCACAGTGCCCCCAACAACACCCAGCCCACAGTGCTCAAACAACACACCCGTACAGTGTCCAAACCAGCTTTACCGGCCCACGGTGCCCCAACAACACCCAGCCCACCAGTGTCCAAACAACACGCACCAGCCCACGGTGCCCACAACAGCACACCCAGCCCACGATTGCCCAGCAACACACCAGCCCCACGGTGCCCCAACAGCACCCAGCCCACAGTGCCCCAACAACACACTGGCCACGGTGCTAACCAGCACACCCAGCCCACAGTGCCCCAACAACACACCCAGCCCACAGTGTCCAAACAACACACCCAGCCCACAGTGCCCTTAACTTACACCCAGCCACAGTGCCCCAACAACACACCAGCCCGCAGTGCCCCCAACAACACACCCAGCCCACAGTGCCCCAAACAACACACCCAGCCCACAGTACCCCAAGCACGCAAGCCCACAGTGCCTTTAAACAACACCACCAAGCCCCACAGCGTTGCACAACAACACACCAAGCCACAGTGCCCCCAAACAACACACCCAGCCCACAGTGCCCCAACAACACACCCAGCCCGGTGTCCAAACCAGCACACCCAGCCCACAGTGCCCCCAAACAGCTTACCAAAGCCCCACGGTGCCCCAACAATTTTTCAAGCCCACCCATTGCTTTGAAGCAACACACCCAGCCCACGGTATTCCAAACGCTTTACCCAGCCCACAGTGCCCCAACAACACACACCCAGCCCACGGTGCCCCAACAACACACCCAGCCCACAGTGCTTCCAGCTTAGCTTTTATTACAGGTGCCCCAACAACACACCCAGCCCACAGTGCCCCCAACAACACACACCCAGCCCACAGTGTCCAAACAACACACCCAGCCCACAGTGCCCCAACAACACACCCAGCCCACAGTGCCCCAACAACTTTTTGACCCACAGTGCTTACAACCTTACACCGGCCACAGTGCCCCAACAGCACACCCAGCCACAGGTGCCCCAACAACACACCCAGCCCACAGGTGCTTTGCTGCTTACACCCAGCCCCACAGTGTCCAAACCAACACACCCAGCCCACGGTGCTAACAACACCCAGCCCACAGTGCCCACAACAACACACCCAGCCCACAGTGCCCCAACAACACCCAGCCCGCAGTTGCCCCCAAACAACACACCAGCCCACAGTGCCCCAAGCACACCAAGCCCACGATTGCCCCAAACAACACACCAAGCCCACAGTGCCCCAACAACACACCAGCCCACAGTGCCCCAAACAACACACCAGCCCTGATGCCCCAGCACACCAAGCCCACAGTGCCCCCAAACAACACACCCAGCCACAGTGTCCAGAACAACACACCCAGCCCACAGTGCCCCAACAACACACACCAGCCCACAGTGCCCAACAAGCACACCCAGCCACAGTGCCCCAAACAACACACCCAGCCCACAGTGCCCCAACAACACACCCAGCCCACAGTGTCCAAGCAAGCACACCCAGCCACAGTGCTCCCAAACAACACACTGACCCACGGTGCCCCAACAACACACCCGGCCCACAGTGCCCCACAACAACACACCCAGCCCACAGTGTCCAAACAACACACCCAGCCCACAGTGCCCCAACAACACACCCAGCCCACAGTGCCCCAACAACACACCCAGCCCACAGTGTCCAAAACAACACACCCAGCCCACAGTGCCCCAACAACACACCCAGCCCACAGTGCACAACAACACACCCAGCCCACAGTGCCCCAACAACACACCCAGCCCACAGTGCACAGCAACACACCCAGCCCACAGTGTCCAAACAACACACCCAGCCCACCCAGTGTCCAAACAACACACCCAGCCCACAGTGCCCCAACAACACACTGACCCACAGTGCCCCAACAACACACCCAGCCCCACGGTGTCCAAACAACACACCCAGCCCACAGTGTCCAAACAACACACCAAGCCCACAATTGCACAACAACACACCAGCCCACAGTGCCCAACAACACCAGCCCACAGTGCCTAAACAACACACCCAGCCACGGTGCGGCTTCAAGCCCACAGTGCCACAAACAACACACACAGCCCACAGTGCCCCCAACAACACACCCAGCCCACAGTGCCCCAACAACTTTACCCGGCCCACAGTGCCCCAACAACACCCCGCCCACAGTGTCAAACAACACACCCAGCCCACAGTGCCCCAACAACACACCCAGCCCACAGTGCCCTAAACAACACACCCAGCCACAGTGTCCCAAAACCAGCACACCAAGCCCCACGGTGCCCCAACAACACACCCAGCCCACAGTGCCTAACCTTACACACCCAGCCCACAGTGCCTAAACAGCACACACCCAGCCCACGGTACTGAAACACACCCAGCCCACAGTGCCACAAACAACACACACAGCCAACAGTGCCCCAACAACACACCCCGCATTACAGTGCCCCAACAACACACCCAGCCAACACACCCAGCCCACAGTGCCCCAACAGCACACCCAACACACCAAGCCCACAGTGCCCCAAACAACACACCAAGCCCACGTGCCCCAAACAACACCAGCCCACAGTACCCGACCACACCAAGCCCACAGTCAAACAACACACCAGCCCGTGCCCACACCAAGCCCACAGTGCCCAAACAACACACCAGCCCACAGTTCCAACAACACACCCAGCCCACAGTGCCGAAACACACCAAGCCCACAGTGCCCCAAACAACACACCAAGCCCACAGTGCCCCAAACAACACACCCAGCCCACAGTGCCGAAACACACAAGCCCACAGTGCCCCAAACAACACACAGCCCACAGTACAGAACACAAGCCCACGTCCAATAAAACCAGCCCACGTGCCGAAACAACACACACATCCCACAGTGCCCCAAACAACACACAGCCCACAGTGCCCCAAACGACACACAGCCCACAGTGCCCATACAACACACTCAGCTCACAAAAGACAGCAATATTCCATTTGGAGCATGTAGCACAGCAATGGCTGCCAGCTGTGCTTATGGATGAACAGCCTATGTCATCAGCTATAAGAGAGACTACAATATCACGTCTGTTAATAGATACTAGGAATTGTGTTTTAGTTGAAATAATCCGTAGAATGAGGTCAAGACGGATGTTCCCCAGTCAAATATGAACACAAGGTCTTCCTATAGAGATGAGGATGTCTGGCATTAAAAAAAAATAGCTCAAGGCTGGAGTAATCAGGGAGAAGGACCTCTGAAGGGTTAAATCATCTGTATGAGTGAAATGAGTATATTTCAGCAAAAGATAACTACAAGGATGTCACCACTTCAGTCAACCGATCAGTGGATTAATGTGTGAAAAGTGGCGAGATCATCAACAGAACACCAGCCACCACGAAACCCATACTGTCGATCACTTAGTAAATATGTTACTTTTAATATGTTTACAAAAAGGTTAATCATTAGGAGCGAGGTGTTTGAGTGCATACAGCGTTCGTATCCTGTTCCAGGGGTTCATGGTTCGATTCCCGAGCTCTCCCAGTTCACCTAGTTGTAAATGGGTACCTAAGTTTACAATTTGGGGAGGTGAAGGCGATCGGTTGTAGTACCGGCCATGTTGCCTCCCTTGTTGTACAGAAGGCTTAGTATACAGTGTACTGTATCCACACTGTCCGTAACGGGCAATCATGCCTATGGGACCCACTTTCAAAGGTTACTATTAATTGCCCGTTCGGGGAGCTCAGCTACTACCGAGGTGATGAAAATCTGGCAATAATCCGAGGGGCTGTATTTATTACCTATATTTATAGTTGAGTGACTGTTAGTAACGTCTGAAGAGTTATCACACAACGAGAGGAGACTGTTGAGCACTTTGTGAGATCCGGCCACATGAGTTAGACAGCAATGAACATAAGCTTGAAGTGTATTATTGTGAGATTTTGTAGAGCTGCATCTTCCATGATTATTATTGTCTTATTAAGTCTTTTATCAACTAAATAACTTCTCACACTAACTCCCGTTGTATCACCTGAAACTTAGACCCAGCTTATTTCACCTTAAGATTAACACCTAATGCTAATCTAATCTAACCTAACCCTCAAGGTAGCATTATGGCGCTTAATCATTAGGTGAAATAAACTTGGGGGTTAAGCCTCAGGTGATCCCTATACTGAACGACGAGGTATAAGTGCGGCGAGGCAAATTTATTAATAATTAAAATGGTTAGGTTAGGTTAGGTTAGGTTCGGTTAAATCGTCAATCGTCTACTTGGGAATCGTTTAAGTGGCATATAATCCGTTAAGCGACATTTACTGTTGATGGACAAGTCGACCAGTGCCTGAGTCTGCCTTCAACCACGAGAAATTTGTGGTCGAAGTTCCTCTCACAACCGTAAGATTTATGTTCAAGTAAATCAGCAACACGTAATCAAGTGTTCCTCAGTGATGGCTGGAGGCCCGACGGACGTACTGAGCCAAGGTTCATAACGCAGTAAACTCCTAAGAGAGACGTAAACGTTTAGTCCTGTGATGACGTTCCTTAAAGGGAGAATTATAATACCCAGGTATTAACTTTATAGTGAAATATTAATGAAAACTACACAATTATATTTAGCGACGTAGACTATTATACTGTAGATTATACTCACAGCTGTATTATAACTACCCTGATTGAAAGTTATATCATTGGCTGATATAACTTACCAAATCATGTCATTAACACCTTCCACAGACCACCTCACTTCCAATAACTCACTCACTCACTACTCACCCCTCCCTCCACTCCCTCCCTCCCTGACTCACTCACTGACTGACGGAGAAAACCGAGATCTCTGTGGTAGGTCGTTTTCCCCACCAGAACGCAGGAGCAGACTCATAAATTTTCAAATATAACAAAATCTTTTGCCGGCGTCATTTTAATAATGTTTGCATCTACTTAAACTCTGAATATTTTTGTTCTGAATATTTGTGATTTTAGTTATAATAAGTGGTTTTGGTTAAATTGAACTGCATGTAGTATTAACATTACACAGCTTTTAATTTAACATTGCAGTCAACCTCACTCTGACATATCCGCCTCTGTGCTGTAACAATTAAGGATCTTACACGATATTATCTCATGAACTAAGATCAACAAATGCAAGATATTGATGATATATAATCCATTGTCATTCTCCCCGATGCATAAGCGACCAGGACAAAGTTATAATAACATGTGATCTTACCCTTCACGATTACCTAATGTTGTCTATCATGTAATTGGTATCAACTTTCATAACATTACTATTGCATTCAACTGCACGATTTAGGTTTTATGCTACTGGGAAGTGTGACGCAACGGAATTATTAAGTTATGTCACAAAAATTTTGAGACCAGTGTCGCAACAGAGAAGTATTAAGTGACGCCACAAGATGGTTTAATCTTTATTCTTGATAGTTTAAAACCTTTTGAAAATTATTACTCAAACCATCGTCATCAAAAGGTTTAAACACAAAAGGTTTAAATTAAGAAAAACGTCATCTGGGTTTAAAACAAAGGTTAAACGAAAATCGTCATCTAGGGTTTAAACAGAAAACATCGTCATCTAGGGGTTTAAACACAAATGGCTTAAACACAGAAAACATCATCATCTAGGGGTTTAAACACAAGAATTAAACAAATTATCATCATCAAAAGGTTAAGCACACCAGTTTAACAGAACACATCATCATTGAAGGGTTTAAACACACCAGTTAAAAAGAAAACATCAATGTAAATTCTGTTTACATAAGGCTAAACATCTTACATGGAAGGAAACATTACAACAGAAGATACTTGCCAAGAGGAATACATCCACACCATTATTTCATGAGCCCAGCAAGAGACACAAACAAGACACACCAACCCCACGACCCAAACACCCAAGGGGAGCTGTAACAGGCGAGGGAATGAGTCAACAACAAAGTCTGTATTCATGACAAGTTACCTAAGACCAGACTGAAAGTGGGTCCCATACGCCTGACGGGTCCGTTTAAGGGTGGGGGGGAAGTGCCGATACACGCGTGGAATTTTAAGCAGCCTTCGTCGGTATCCAAGAAGGTATGATGTAAACGGCAACTACACTTGATCTCTTTCACTTCTCAAACTTTTAACACAGTGACTTTAAAGAGACCTTCGGTATATAAGAACGTAATATGAACGAACGGTACTGCACTCGACTACAATTCCCCAAATTATCAAAAAATCAGGTAGCCATTCTCAGCTGGGTGGACTGAGGGTGCCCAGGGTATAAAAACAAATAACTCTGTGACTGGAATAATCTGTTTTACAAAATACATAGTTTGAAAAATCATTCGTACGAGGCAGCAGTTATACGGGAACAATTTGACGTTTATTTCCTAACAGAAGCTTGAAGAACTAAACAAGAAAATATATATTACTTAAGCAACAAATCAAGAGAGGAGAATAACAAAGGAAAGTATACAATAAAAGATAGAAAAGAGAATAAAGATTAAAGAGATAAACGAAGTAAAAGATAGAAACTGCCAGAAAAGAATAAAAATAGAGACAGAGAAGCTTAGTAATAAACAGGGGGAAAACAACAGGAGAAAAACAACCCAGAAAGAAGAGAAAGAATAGGTCGAGAAAGATGGGAATAAAAATGGAAAAGCACAGAAACAGAAAGACAGACTGAAAGAAATACACTTGAGAAATACACTTGAGAAATATACGAGAGAAAGACAAAACAAAATGGAAACTGAATTAAAAAAAATATCAAATCCGCGAACGAAAAATAGCAAAAATGAGATGATGAATAAAACCAGAAGGCACACGATAACGAAAAACACAAGAAAACACAAAAAGTAATAATCAGATAGAAGAGAGAGAGAGAGAGAGAGAGAGAGAGAGAGAGAGAGAGAGAGAGAGAGAGAGAGAGAGAGAGAATAATCCAAAGAGAAAATTTCATCTGCCTTATAAGAACTGACCAGAGGAACGTTAATACGGACACAGTGTAAGAGACAAAGTGAAGAAGAAATTCCAAGTCTCAAACATTTCAACTAGGATCTGTCTTCATGTACAGGTGGGAGTCTTAAAAAAAATGTTGAGTATCACCTGAAGATTAGACACCCAAGGTTATTTCGCCTGATGAATAAACACCCTAACGCTAGCTATACCTGGGAGGGTTAGGTTAGATTAGGTACGGTAAGGTTACGTTTCGCTATATTAGGTTAGGTTAGGTTAGGGTATCTTGATAAGGTTAAGGTATACCGGTACTAGGTAAGGTTAGGTTATATTAGGTTAAATTACATTGTGTTAGGTTAGATTAAGTACAATTAGGTTAACATTAGCGTAATTAATTTTCAGGTGAAATAAGCAAGGGGTTTAATCTTCAAGTTAACCGAATATTCAAAGACCATAAATTAAAATCTTCCTCATAAACGGACACATTGACCTTTGAAGTATTATTTTAACCTTTCCTCGGATCTCCAGGTAACTCGCAGAGGTATCAGAGTGACCTTCAAAACTCTGGTCCGAAAAGCTGGAGAAAACAACTCGAAGCAGGTAGGAGGAGCATAACAATCTTCCACGGTGTGACCCTCAGCCTTGATGGTGGAGCGTGAGCTTGATGGTGGAGCGTGAGTTTGATGGTGGAGCGTGACCTTGATGGTGGAGTGTGAGCTTGATGGTGGAGCTTGACCTTGACGGTGGAGTGTAACCTCGACCTTGATGGTAAAATGTGACCTCGACTTTAATGGCCTAGAGTAATAGCTTGACCTTGATGATGGAGTATGACCTCAATATTGATGATGCAAGCCCATAAACCTCTCCCTTGACCTTTAAACTTGAACCAAATTGACGCACTGACAAGGAAAGAAAAACATTGAGGGTGTTTTGTGAGCAAATTTGAAGGCAACATTTTGAAACATTTAGCAGTGAAAGTTTTAAATGACAAAATGGCAGTGACACAACAAACGGTATTTAACGAGTACATAAAAACTACATTGCGCACACACACACACACACAGACAGAGAGAGAGACAGAGAGAGAGAGAGAGAGAGAGAGAGAGGAGTGGCGAAGTCCCATAAGTGAAGTTAAGTCGAAATAATGATGCTGCGGTTATACTGTGTTAAGAGAGGGGGTGGGTGATGCTGGGTTAAGAGAAGGGGTGGGTTCTGCTGTGTTAAGAGAAGGGGTGGGTTATACTGTGTTAAGAGAAGGGGTGGGTTATACTGTGTTAAGAAGAAGAAGTGGAGTTATACTGTGTTAGAAGGGTGGGATTATACTGTGTTAGAAGGTGGAGTTATGCTGTGTTAAAGAAGGGGTAGGTTATACTGTGTTAAGAGAAGGGTGGGTTATACTGTGTTAGAGGTGGGTTATACTGTGTTAAGAGGGAGTGGGTGATGCTGGAGTTAAGAAGGGAGTGGGTTATGCTGTGTTAGAGAGTGGGTTATACTGTGTTAAGAGAAGGGGGTAGGTTATACTGTGTTAGAGAGGTGGGTTATGCTGTATGTTAAGAAGAATTGGGTTATGCTGGAGTTAAGAGAAGGGAGTGGGTTATACTGTGTTAAGAGAAGGGGTGGGTTGCTGTGCTAAGATAGGGGTGGGTTATGGTGTGTTAAGAGAAGGGGTGGGTTATACTGCGTTAAGAAGAATTAGGTTATACTGAGTTAAGTGAGAATGGGTGGGTTATACTGTGATAAGAGAAGGGGCTGCACGGAGTTATACTGTGTTAAGAAGGGTGGGATTATACTAAGGTTAAGTGAGAGGGTGGATTATACTGTGTTAGAAGGGAACAGGTTATGCTGTGTGTTAAGAAAGAAATTAGGTTATACTGTATGTTAAGATAAGGGTAGGCTATGCTGTATGTTAAGAGAAGGGGTGGTTATGGTGTGCTAAGAGAAGGGGTAGGTTATGGTGTGTTAAGAGAAGGGTGGGTTATGGTGTGCTAGAGAAGGGGTGGGTTATGGTGTGTTAAGAGATAGGATTGGTTATACTGTGTTAAGAGAAGGGGTGGGTTATGTTGTGTTAAGAGAAGGGGTGGTTTGTACTGTGTTAAGAGAAGGGGTGGGTTATACTGTGTTCATAGAAGGGGTGGGTTATACTGTGTTAAGAGAAGGGGTGGGTTATGCTGTGTTAAGAGAAGGGGTGGGTTATGCTGTAAGAGAGGAAGAATAGGCGTCGTCGACAACTTTCCTATCTGACGGTGCTGTCAGCTTCCCCCTCTATTCTGTGCCAGACAAGACCTGCACAGCTGTAAGGTTATTTCCAGCATCTGGCCGGGTTATTAAGAGACCAGGAACTCTCGCGCACTCTTGCTTCTGGACGCTTGTTAGGGGCACCGTCTGATGTCCTACGCTAATAGGGACGTCGAGACAAAAAATAAAAAACGGTAATAATGAGAAGTAATAATGACATGTTTTTTTTCCTGGACTGGAAAATATATTCATAATAAAAATAAAGTTATAGACCGGGGATAATCTTGAAAAGGCATTGGAAGAATAAGACTACATCAGGATTTTTTTCTCCCGGGTGTTAAACAATATGGCCTCGTAATTCCCCAGTTTAGCGAGAATCTTCACATTTTCCTCATAAAACACCAGATAAAGAGTTTGTTTTGACGGGATTCAGTCAAGGAAAAATAAGTCAAGATTGATATTTTGTCTGAAAGTCACAAAATTATCATAGGTGGAGATCCCTTACATCATATCTTGCTTTCTGAAAATACTGGAAAAAAAATCCCTGAGTTTTGGTTTCTGAGTTGTGTGGAGACCTCGGATGTGTGACTCAGTCTCTACATGTACCATCTGGCTGGAAACTGGCAAGCGGTGCACTGCAAATTTAGTTAAAAAGAACTTACTGGCTAATACAAGTCCCGTGAACACAACCCAAAATTCACCAAACTCAATTTTCCGAGACGTGTAAGAGCCTGGTCTAGTGATGGTCTCAAGAAGCTCGAGCTGAGACTCACACACTACATTATCATTCTGACACACACACATATACCGGTGACGCTGTTCTATGCCGCCCACACGACGTTATTTTATTTATTTATTTATTATTACGGAATGATCTCATTTTGGATTGCTGGATCATATTGCCTGCAGTATAGATCAACTATTTAACATACATAGAAAAACGTGATAACATGCGTATAATGCTACACCACATTCAGAGTTAAAACAGTTATCACATACCCGGTCTAGCTTACATAATACACTGTCCTAATAAAACATCTCGAGTTTATGTTATTTGTGTCCTATCTTGATAAAAAAAAAAAGCGAACACCCTCGGACTTGCTTCTCCTGCTAGATGAAGGGTGGCAACTGGGGTGAACGTGGGTCTATATTTCACACTTTATGAGAAATACAAGACCAATTCTCCGCTCTCATCTGCCTGCTTTGAGATACAACAGACGCCGAGGCACCACCACATAGCAGCTGCCAGTGAGAACCGTCGACTGTGTCCCACATGACGATGTCTTTTCAAATTAATAAACTCGTACATAATTAAGCAAATAAATAAATAAACACATCCATATCCAAGTGAAAAATAAAATATGTTTATATATTTTCAAAGTAGTTAAGATACGGAGAGTTTTTACCTCTGGGGTGGAGGATAGTGAGACCCCTGGGATTCGACAGAGTACCGAACGAGACATTATTTACACTACAACCCTCATCACCATTTTCTGATGTTAACGCCAAAACAGATTTAAAAAAACTGGTTATATTTAGAAAGAATGAAGTCTAGTAACAAATTAAATCCAGTAGTTTTCATCCGTCCACTGAAAGTGTTAAAAATTTCATTCAATTCAGCTGAAACCAACTTGGGAGAAAGATCACTCGTTGGAAAATTTCCTGGAACTTTTTCAATGGTTCTTTAATCATGCCACGACCTCAAGCAAACTGCACCTCAGAGGCCTAGTTTAAACCCACAGGTAAGACTTAATTACCAACACACAGGTAAACAACGTGACTTATATACTTGGTAATATATTATAATAAACAAGTAATGATGTTATTTACTTGAAATCAATTTAACTTCATGGTGGAGCAAGTAAGTTATTAATTTGCCACGGGAGGATGGTGTTAGTGATCAACATAGTACGGGAGGATAGTGTTAGTGATCAACATAGTACGGGAGGATGGTGTTAGTGATCAACATAGTACGGGAGGATGGTGTTAGTGATCAACATAGTACGGGAGGATGGTGTTAGTGATCAACATAGTACGGGAGGATGGTGTTAGTGATCAACATAGTACGGGAGGATGGTGTTAGTGATCAACATAGTACGGGAGGATGGTGTTAGTGATCAACATAGTACGGGAGGATGTGTTAGTGATCAACATAGTACGGGAGGATGGTGTTAGTGATCAACATAGTACGGGAGGATGGTGTTAGTGATCAACATAGTACGGGAGGATGGTGTTAGTGATCAACATAGTACTGGAGGATGGTGTTAGTGATGAACATAGTACGGGAGGATGGTGTTAGTGATCAACATGGTACGGGAGGATGGTGTTAGTGATCAACATAGTACAGGAGGATGGTGTTAGTGATCAACATAGTACTGGAGGATGGTGTTAGTGATCAACATAGTACTGGAGGATGGTGTTAGTGATCAACATAGTACTGGAGGATGGTGTTAGTGATCAACATAGTACTGTACTGGAAGACATAGATCCTTCGGGTTGGTGTGGGAGCATCTCAAAGTAACGACGAGGATTTCCAGTAATATTTATTCCACTGCTTCGCTTAACTGAAAGAAAAAAAGAAAGAAAAAGAACGAATGTAAACTAAAGTTGATATAACAGTATTTATTTTAATAAACTCGTAAGGTCTGAATGAAAAAAATATTTGTTTGAAAAATATTGTATAATATGTGGTCAAGAGGGCATACACGCATGTTTATTGTCTCACTTTAGCCGAATAACTCCCAGCAGTGTTCTACGCATGCACAGATGAAGACTCGTCACGCCTGACACAAGCTCTCACTGTGAGGTCACGGATTTTCACTTGTTTGTAAATAATAATACAAATGGCTTATGACCCACATAATATAAATTTACACAAAGGTTATGTATCTATGCTACTGTACCGAGTAGCAACCTTGTAAATAAGCTACTGTGCCGAGTAGCATTTACATATGTAATTACGTGGCAACACTGCACGTGTTATGTGACAACATTGCCCCGAGGCTGCCATATGGCAAGGCAGTCTCAGTCAGACTCTGTGGGCCGTGCATGGCACACGCTAGTCACCACTTGTATTTCTCCTATCCGTTAATAAATGGACTTCAGTGTTACCCGGTGTTTCCCTACCCATCACTGCCTTCTTCAGGGAACACTTGGAACCTTCAATATTCATTTTCTTAAGAATTATTCTATAACCAAATATTGAAGGGGCTTAAACTGAATATAAACCGACTGGTGTAGTGGCTGCCTGGGAATTAAAATACTGACATAACTTAAACGATGTATTATCCTAAATTGAATACACAAAACTTAAGTAACAGACTCACTTTTTCCCCGAGATATTCCCAAGTTCTCTACAGCTGAAGTGTTCTTTGGTCCTCTAGATATACGGCGTTAAATTCACCTTCTATATCAAACCTCGCTTTATATTTCTTGAACACAGTTGGGATGTCATAACTCCTGTCACCACCACTAATGTGCTGCAACTTTCCCATGATAGATACCAGCATCTGACGTAGCAGCAGAGACAGCGGGCAATATGACGCTCTCCATCCCTCAACTACCATGTTGACACTGAGCACATAGAAAACCGCCCCGATGTACTCCGTTTATTGACTAGGGCTTTGATTTGAATTTCAGTCTATTACTGATTAGCATATGGACCAAACACTGACACTTCTCATTAGCTAACTAGTTAATTTGTGGTACAATTATCAGTAAGAATCACCTGAGAGAGATAATTGAGTTTCAAGTTTCGAACAAATATGAAGAATGTTTTGGGTATGTTGGCAGCCCTGTTATGAATAAAGCCTGTAGCAAACCCCAACTACATTTGTTTGGGGAAAAGGCAAAGTACCAACTTTTTCTTTCGGATTTTCCCAAACAAACAATTACTGCTGCTCTATGTGACAACAAAAACAGTAGTATAAGATATGGGCAATAGTCTAATTAACAAGTGAGCGGTGAAAGTTTGAACGGTCGTGCTTGGCTTGCGTACAGCGAATGAGGGTGCGCCAAGTCCGTAGACTTGCATGGTTAATTAGGGTGCGCCAAGTCCGTAGATTTGCATAGTTTTCCATCGTAAATAAAATGATTAATTAATGCCTTCCAAAAGAAACCATCGACATGGGATCAGGTTTGTTCCACTCTACGAATTTTTTTGCGAATTTTCCACCAAGTTTGATAAAAAACGATTGTGCCGTTTCGGCTGCCCAGAGCAGACAGACAGACAGACATACAGACACACGGCTATTCCTATAGTATATTAGATACCTACGTTAAGTCAGACTGATTCATTTTACTTCGGAATGAAACCTGATTCAAAATTTTTCAGATCATTGTATCAGAATAAGAGTGTGTGTTAGGCTGAGATACGTGCAGTGTGTTCAGCTCGACGCATCATCCCGCAGCATGTCACCTGGCCATCTGGGTGCTCATTGGTTGGTCTGACCTGTGCTGTTTGCAATACCTGATATTCTTAAGTCACGGTTAATATTATTTATGAGACGTTCAAGAAGTATATCCAACAGAGAGTTTATTTTGGGCTATCAGAGATTGACAAAAAAATGGAGAGTTCTGGGATGGGATGGGATGGGGTGGGATGGGATGGGATGGTACCTCAAAAAAGTGGATAATTAACGTGTACGATTTGAGGTGAAGATAATCGAGTGTCATTTAATAATCCCGGTAGAGAAATATAATATAAACCAGACGTATTTTAAGGTATAAACAACGTAGGTGTTATTAATTTGCGTTTAATAACCTAACCTAACCCCCACGTAACGTTAGGGTGTTTAATCATCAGGTGAGATAAGCTGGGATGAGGTGGGGGCAGTTTTGACATGATCCGAAAAAATGTTCAGACGTCAGGTTAAAGAGAAAAAAAATGACTGTAATATTATATCACTTATTTATATGGACGATAAGGCAAAGTATTCGAACCCTGGAAGACCCACGACAGACAGACAGACAGACAGACAGACAGACAGACAGACAGACAGACAGACAGACAGACAGACAGACAGACAGACACACACACACACACACACACACACACACACACACACACACACACACACACACACACACACACACACACACACACGTATAGGTTTGGTGCTATATTCTTTCTCTATTTAATAGAAGAAAGGAAGGAAGTGAAGGAGGGATAAAAGCTATTATAATGAAGGAAGCGAAGGAAGAAAATGATTGAAGGAAGTGATGTCGGGACTAGAGCTAGAGAAGGGAAGTAAAGGAGGGAGGTAAAGGAAGAACCCGAGCTATAAGAGGAGGGAAGTGAAGGAAGGAAAGGAAGGAAGTGAAGGAGGGATAAAAGCTATTATAATGAAGGAAGCGAAGGAAGAAAATGATTGAAGGAAGTGATGTAGGGACTAGAGCTAGAGAAGGGAAGTAAAGGAAGGAGGTAAAGGAAGAACCCGAGCTATAAGATGAGGGAAGTGAAGGAAGGAGAGGAAGGAAGGAAGGAAAGACCAGAGTTAACGAAGGGAAGTGAAGGAAGGAGCCCACGCCACATCTCGCTCTGCTGGCAAAACTTTATTAGGTATTAAGTCAAATCTGGATCCATTAAGAGAGGGTCCTAGGATTGAAGCCCTTAAGAATTTCGGTCTGCAGGAATAGGGCCATTAATGCTGAGGCCCATTGGGACTTGGTTGATGTCCTAACAATGTTTACCTTATGTGAGGAGAGGTGAGGTGAGGTGAGGTGAGGTGAGGTGAGGTGAGGTGAGGTGAGGTGGGTTGGGTTGGGTTGGGTTGGGTTAGGAGCGAATTAAGAGTTAAGATCCAATTAACCAAGAAAACAAAGTAATGGTAACAAGCGGAAACAATAACAAAATCGTTAGTCAGTTGTTAATAGAAGACCAAGTAGGTGAAAGATGAGTAGATAGAAGGGGAAGGGCGAGAGAGGGAGAGAGAAAGGGGAAGAAGAGGGTGGAAAGGGAAGAATACAACGGAGGAAGGAAGGAAGGAAGGAAGGAAGGGAAGGAAGGAAGGAAGGAAGGAAGGAAGGAAGGAAGGGAGAGACGAGCTGGCTGAAGAAGAAGTAAACACGAATATTGGCCACTTATGTAACCCTGTGCAGGAGATGATCACCAAATTAGCGTTAAGTGGAAACGGCGATGAAAAAGAGAGTAATTATAGGAGCTACATTATCAACCATTAACGGAAGGAGGGAGAGGAGGGAGGATAATTCTGTTTTTTAAGTAAAAGGCTCGAAAACAAATGGGAGTAAGAGAACTAAGGGGAAAATGGACGGATAAAGGGATAGGATGACAGGGAGGATTGGCTGAACACGTACATGAACACATACATGAACACGTACAGTATATGAACCACGTACAGTCAACCAAAGATGCACTGATCCCACCCTGGGTCTTGTACTCGCAATTTTATCTGGCAATACTTGGTGAAGTATTATATTAATGAATTGGCAACTCGACTACAACCACAGCTGCCACAAGAGTCTCACATCAAATTTTCTTCATTATTTAAGCAAATATGCGAACATTTGGAAACTTCTAATGATCTAAAATAATGATGAATAGTTTATTATTATAAAAATTCTACCTGTGGTTTGTTTAACATGACAATGACACAGCCGAAAATAGATCCACCAATCACAATGACCATTACATACAGCCTTACTTTACTAAGAATTGCCAAGTAAAATTGCGAGTAAGAGACACAGGGTGGGGTCAGTGCATCTTCGGTTGACTGTATAAATACCCGGAACACGATCTGGGCAGTCCCTTCCCAACGCGTGATGAAAATATTGTTATAACAGTAATGAGAAGTTATACTGTGTGTGCAATGTGTATGTTGCATACTGCACTCGTATGTATGTTGTATACTGTATGTGTGGCGACCTGTGGTGTAATGATCAGCATCCTCACCTCGCAAGCGAGCGGACTTGGTTTCGATTCCCGGGCAGGGTAAAACTATGGGCAAGTTTCTTTTCGCCATTTGCCCCTGTCTACCCAGCAGTAATTGGGAACCTGGATGTTAATCGATTTGCGGATCGTATTTTTGGGTAATGGTTAGCCAGTGCAGTTGGCGAGTTGTCCGGTCTTCCCGGATTATTCCTTGACACTGGGTCATGCAGCTCGTTAACTTAGGGTGTGGTTGTTGTGTTGGCGACAGCTACACTTTAAACAAATTTACGCCTAGGTGGCACTAGGGCCGGCCATCCTCGTTACACGAGGGGCAACCATTATTATCATTATTGTATGTGTATGTTGTTCTATGTCGACTGTATGAGTATGTTGTATATTGTGTGTATGATGAATACTGTATGTATTGTATTCTGTGTGTGTGTGTTGTATACGTGCATGTTGTATAATGTATGTATATGTTGTACTGTATATTGTGTATATGTTGTATACTGTGTGTGTGTGTCTATTGTATAGTGCGTGTATGTTATGAGTATATTGTATACTGTGTGTGTATATTGTATAGTGAATGTATACTGTGTGTGTATTGTAAACTGTGTCTGTATGTTGGTCTGCCTAGGCAAGGATTCCATCTTAAAAAAACTACTTAAGAGTAAAGACTTCATAACACACCTGTGAACTCATTTTACTACACAATATTTCCACCTGAGTTCCTCCACCAGCATCACCGCTTCTCAGGCGTGAAATTATCTCGTGTCTGATAGTTGGTAATTATCTCTGAAAAACTTGAATAGTACGTTGTTAATTATACGAGTATAATTTTTAATGAGGTGAACTGGGAGAGCCAGGGAATCGAACCACAGACCCCCGGGACAGGAGATAAGTGCTGTGTCCATTAGACTGCCGCTCTCACTAACAAAAAGCTGCATTCGGTTTTTTAATGCGAGGAATATATGCGCCTGTGAACTTGTTATCATTCTACAAAGGTTATTGAACGTCCTGGGATATAACATCGATATAGTTCTATCTAATTCCATTAAATTTTAGTGTATAATAAAGGTCATTTACGTGATGACAAGTTTTTTGTCAACAAACAGATCATTAAACTCAAAGATGAACAAACATTCGAACGACGAGTAAATACAAGTTTGTATTTAATTCTCATAATTTGACACTGAGAAATTTAAGTGATCCTCGTGAGAATGTTAGTTGTATCAGATGTTTTGGTAGTCATAAGTATTAGGAGCCATTCATTGATAAGAAAGGAAAACCAATTTAATGTAATGGGGTTAGGTTAGGTTTAGAGCTCATAAACCTAACCTAACTTGTTTTGAGTGACGTGTGTAACTTTCCCCGTCACTGTACTTCACTCACACACACATATACAGATCAAGTGAATAAGAAATAAGTTATGTCTGTCTATGGGAGAAACATGACCGTAAGCCTGGAACACAAAACTTGTTACTACCTGGTCGGATGTTGACTGGGAAAACACGCGAAAAATGACAATG
Source organism: Homarus americanus (assembly GCF_018991925.1). Taxonomy (NCBI): domain Eukaryota; kingdom Metazoa; phylum Arthropoda; class Malacostraca; order Decapoda; family Nephropidae; genus Homarus; species Homarus americanus. The sequence goes on from NW_024722158.1 coordinate 9,191,280, forward strand.
TTTTAGGCTCGTCATGCTATCTGGGGTTAAGACATCAGTTTGCATGACGTACCCTAAAGCCTGCTGGGGGAAAGGTCATGTATCCTAATCAGTTGTTTGTCTCTAAGACTTGTTTCATCCTTTTGATTTTGACAAACAAACGTTGGAGAAAATGCTTCCTCGATATGAATCAGATCAAAACACATTTATTACCAGTATCACTAGACCTATTAATACACACTAACTAACCCGACTGTAAACATTTGACACAACATTCAAGATTCAATGAACGATCACTTTAGGAATGCGACTGGCCACCAATATGTTAAACCATTGCCCACCTGTACCATGACAAACTTGTGAGATCTATAGCAGAAAAGATCACCGCTTCGTTAAAGGCTGACGAAATTCCTTCCAGTCTGAACAACAAAAGTGAAGCAGTGAACGACATTTATTTAGATTTCCATAAAGCCTTTAATAATATCCCTTACCAAAGATTACTTACAAAAACAGCGGAACCTGATACAGATACTAATACGGTGTGTGGAAATGGACAAACGATTTGGCTAACTTCACACGGGATCGACGTACCAGTGGAGTGCTTCATGGGTCAAATTTAGGTCCTGCACTGTTTCTTATACAGCTAATATTAATGGTTTATATAATGAACAAACCTGAAGAAAACTTCTATTTATTAATGAGGAAATTACACCTGTTATAGGTTGACTTTGAGAAACACTTCACTAGGTGTATCGAATGGTAAGAGTTTCAGTATCATAAATATGGATGACACTCCAGTTTGGAAATACGTCTTTATTATGTTAAGTTTCTAACGCGACACAGAAGAACCATAAATCTGTGTGTCTGTAAGAGCGTGATTGTTTTACCCTCCGTGATCTCAGTCGGAGGAGATCCTGTTAGTGCATTTGAAGCTCAGGTGAAGTTGTATTTACTTTCCTCCCACCACCAACTCTTGTTCCTCCTACTGTACACCGGCTCTCACTCTCTCGCCATCGTTTTTTTCCTCTCTCAAGCTTAACTCTTTCACCATCTATCTCTTCCATCAGCCCTTCTTTCTCACTCTCTCTCTTTAATCATCGCGTCTTCCTCTCTCTCTCTCTCTCTCTCTCCCCTCGTGTACCTAACCACCCACCTACAGGGAACTCTTCAGGTCTTAAAATAGCAGCAATCAATAAGCTTCACTGGCCAAGGTATATTTTTAGCACAGGACAAGAGCCGCTCTCCACATAGACCAGCCAGATGTACTCTATTAAGTATTGGACATGGACCAGCCAGATGTGCTCTATTAAGTATTGGACATGGACCAGCCAGACCTACTCATTAAACGTGGGACATGGACCTGGAACATGGACCGTTAAGTGAGGGACCACCGCTCTCCAGGTAGACCAAGCAGACCGTATTCTGATAAACGTGAGGTATAACTAAATGAACGAGACCTAACATGGATGTAGATTAGGTTAGGTTAGGTTAGGTTAATTTAGGTTAGGTTAGGGCCACATTACATCTAAACTATGGAGACTTAAGAAATAAATTCGTCACACCTTCCCTAGCCCAGGTAGGAGGACGAACTTATCTATTAAAAAAAATACTTCAGTTAGTCCAGCTCCTCCCACTCCCGTCATTACCAGCAAAACATTTACACACATCAGTCGGTGGTACCAATATGGCTGACTTTGACGACTAAGACCTTATAAGACATCCGGTGGTATCAATATGGCTGAGTTTAGCGACTAAGCCCACGGATACGAGGGAAGGTTAGTTATCAAGATAAATACACGATTCATTAAACTCAATCATGTTTATACATTTTTTGTAGAATTTGTATCTGTTAAATTATGGCTATGTTAATTTTCTAGTTAATTTATTATGTTAATGCGGATGGTTTATAGCTTTTATATGAGTATAATATTTAATCGCATGTTTTAATTAATTCTATCATATTTGGTGTAAATCTGTATATTCGTTCCTGAGTTATTTTGAGGACACACACACACACACACACACACACACACACACACACACACACACACACACAGGCACAGCACCTTCAGTAGTAGACCAATGAATTGAAAAATGACTGTAGATGCACTAACCCTTTATGCCACCCACACAACTAGAACCTCCTCAACTACACGCCGCCTAAGACGAGCCAGACTCCAGACAACACCGTCATTATAGGTCATTACCATACATCATACACAGGGACTGACGACACGGCAGGCAGGCAACTTGTTATTCAAATAGCACAGACATATACAGTGAAGAAAATATAAAGACAAGTGGAATATGACATTGAGTTAGCAGAATTAACCTATTGTATAATGAAACCTGATTTATAGTAATTTTCACCTGCAGTTTTAAAATATACAATTACAAATTCAATAAAAAATACTGTAAAAGCACACACACACACACACACACACACACACACACACACACACACACACACACACACACACACACACACACACACACACACACACACACACACACACACACACACACACACACACACACACACACACACACACACACACACACACACACACACACACACACACACACACACACACACACACACACACACACACACACACACACACACACACACACACACACACACACACACACACACACACACACACACACACACACACACACACACACACACACACACACACACACACACACACACACACACACACACACACACACACACACACACACACACACACACACACACACACACACACACACACACACACACACACACACACACACACACACACACACACACACACACACACACACACACACACACACACACACACACACACACACACACACACACACACACACACACACACACACACACACACACACACACACACACACACACACACACACACACACACACACACACACACACACACACACACACACACACACACACACACACACACACACACACACACACACACACACACACACACACACACACACACACACACACACACACACACACACACACACATACACACACACACACACACACGATAGCAACGCAAGTCTCGCTAAACACAGGTAACATAGACGTCACAATGAGTCATTAATGGTGTTGTGAGACTCTGGTTAAAGGAATGACTATGTCGAGAAGAGTAATGTGTCATCTGTTATCATGGACTGATACTGAGGACAAAATTGCAACATCAACACAAATAATGGATTATGTTAACAGGGTGTACGGATATCTCACCAGGCAGAAACCCATCGGACAAAAACTCACCAGACGAAACTCACCGAACAAAGACTCACTGATTAAAGTAAGTATAGCTTAGTTTAGGTGAATTTTTGTCCTCTCCATTAGCAGAGCAACTTACATACAGTATATAAACCCCAAAATTCAGCCTACAAACAGTATAACAGAGAGGCGGTATTGTCAAATGAACTTTCAACTCGCCAGGTTGATGAAGTTGTATTTGTGGAGCCAACATTGTATGATAGATGGCCGGAGGAAGAGGAGGAGGAGAAAGCTTTGTTACTGTGTTCTTTGATCCTTCTCGTATACAACTTGTTCCATTCCCTTCACCACTAAAGCCAAAGTTAGCGACCTTCAACAATATAATATCATATGTGCTTAGTTCTTATAACATTTATTAGTCAGTCAGGAAGATTGGTATGGAATCTATAAGAAGAGTGATGTATTAGTTCTCTATGGCAGAATATTGATACGTTGTTACTTTAGAAAACGTTTAGTGAAAAGTAACGAGGTAAAGGAGTAACGAAGTAGCGAAGTAACCAAGTATCAGAGTAGCGATGTAACGGAATAGCGAAGTAATGGGGTAGTAAATTAATGAAGTAACAAAGTAGTGAAGTAACGGGTCAGTGACGTAATGAAGTAGCGAAATAACGAAACAACCTCATGGCTCGAATGTTTGTCACCGTATAGGAAGCGTTGCCATTATTAAGACACTAACTTGGTTATTCTGTTTCATGTTCTACTTTGCCAAATCTAAAAACAACATTATTTAAGCAATTCAGCCAGAATGAAAAAAAATAAAAATGTGAGTCAATTCTGTAAACATCTTTTGATCTGAGCGAGGAAACCCCATCTGAAGAGTGAACAACACAGGCCACCCACGGGACCATAATGCAAGGAGTTACAGAAAATGACAATACTAAATGTACATCTCATACAAGGGAGAGGAGGAGAACAAGAAGAGAGCCCACCCACGAGGCATTGATGTTCACCTATGATGGCTAACGTTAACGTCCGGCACAGTGATGAAAGCCGAAAACCCAAGAAACATTTCTAGAAAGTTTTAGTGTGAATAAATAATTTTGGACAAGATAATAAGAATCTTTTCCTATTGTTCCTCAGTAGAAAAATAGAAGCCCTCTTGAATGTACAAAATCACCTCCAGGGAACATTTCTGGAATTTTTTAGTTTCTAAAAGTCGACGTGAAAAGGGTACGGTCGGATGGGGACGAACACAGCAAAAGGACTAAAAATGTTTTTTATTGGAAGACTTCTCAATTTTAACAGAAAAACACCCAGCTTGCCACCAGAGACAGATTGAAACTCAAAATAAGTGATGACAATAATAAACAGAATCACCCTTCTAAGATAAGAGGAAACTCAAACTCATTAAAATAGAACAATTGGAGTACACTTCATATGCATACACTCATCCGTTCATACTTATTCAATAATCAATGAACCACAACTTTTATACAAGATAGTTAAAGTTTTTTCTCTATTAGTAGTTATGAAAACCCCTTATGATGACGTATGCTGATGACCAGCTTTTCAAAGACAAGCCAAGGAAAGTTCCATCACAATCGAGCTATTTTGTTTTTGAAAAGTTAAAAAATCGTCAATGTTTACAGACTGCCGACGATCGCAATAGTCCATCCAGGTGAAGTAAAAAGTGTTGATTGCTTACCTGAGTCACCGGCAGTGGCACTCGTTTCATTAGAAAGGTGGAACAAAAGTTTACGGTGATGGTGATAATGGTGGACACAATCAATTAACCACCCACTGCTCTCTTTTACCTTCCTCCCAAAATATTGTCTAGGGAATATTCCTCGCCCAGGATGGATGGTTTTTCCCTGACAGCTCGACAACGTAACACAAACAATATATACTAACTTGGTAAGATTCATAATAACATCAATGGCAACCCGGAAATAAAATCACACTTAAAAGCAACAATATTAATTAAAGAAAAAAAATCGATGGCCACTAACATCTTTCTCTGTATTTGTAACAAGACCAAGGCCACAGACAGACAGACAGACAGACAGACAGACAGACAGACAGACAGACAGACAGACAGACACAGCTCCAGGAGTGAGGAGGGAAATGGTGGGTCATGGCGGTAACCCACTCGAAGTACAGCATCATAGGCTCAGTGGGGGGCACATCTTACCTCACTCTCGGTGCTGACAATGTATGTTAGTTTGTGACCTCACTCTGTTATTGACTCAGAGAAGGATGCCAGTGGTCATTAAAAGTTTCTTATTTTTTATTTAATTAAGTCACTGCACGATAACAATTAGAACACCAATGGCATTCTTAGACTTCTTTACGGGAAATAGTTACATATGACTAAGCAATACAAGAATGTCAATTGGGAAACTCTCTCAGGGAAGCATTGTAACATGTAACAAGATAAATTATGTAATCAACACGAGATGAGGTAAAATGTAAGATTATAACAACAAAGACTCGGATCCTCTTCACCAAGTAGAGTTTAGTACTACAGGTACAACGAAACATGACGGTCTTACTCCGGCAGGAAGGGGAGAGAACAGTCCAGTTCTCTGGGCCATGTTTTTTAAAGGGGGGTTTAGTCATCCCTTCACCTTCCTCAAGATAATGGCACGTAAACCATTTCCACCATTACGGTAAATATAAAACAAAATTAACCACAGGAAAGTGTACCGGGGGAAGGGTAGTAAACCATTAATGACAACAGACAACACGAACCAACCACACCACACCTAACCAACCACACCACACCTAACCAACCTAACCACACCACACCTAACCAACCTAACCACACCACACCTAACCAACCTAACCTCATGTAACTTAACCTAATCTAACATACCACACATAACCTACCCAATCATATCTAACCTATCTAACCAACCACACGTAACCTAACTTAACCTAACCTAATCGTCGTAGATAGCGTTATGGTGTTAAATCATTAGGTGAAATAAACTGGGGTACCTAATCTTCAGGTGATCCAAGAATTCAGTGTTAACTTCATTAAAGTATAAATATTGCCTCATACCTCTGTCAGTCACTCTCTTTATATCATGTGCTGCCACTTCATATATTTCATCTATGGTAAACCTGATTTTTTTTTTCTTCCTACTATATAACATGTTGCTGTTCTATGAAGACTAATTACAGTAAGAGACTACACCAATCATCAACAAGTAAAAGATTCCAAACACTATGATAAAATACGAGCCCAAAATTTTCCAAGTTTTCATTTTTTTTTCGTATTTGTCTTTGTGACCTAAATTATCCATCATTATTTTTATCTACTTATTATGAAAAAAGTTTAGTGTTTATTTCATTAAGAGGATAAAGGAGTGTAGGGGAGAGGGAAGAGATGGTACTCGTAACTCTGGGAATGTCAATACGGTGAGACGGGAGGAATGTTTGTCCCGGGGAGTTCCTTCCAGAGAGAGTGTGTTGAGGGTTTATCGTGGAAGGTGTTGGGGTGATCTTTACTGCTGTTGAGGGTTTCGAACGTGAGTCTTCCCCAAATCTCACCAAACAAAACTATCCTACCAATCCTATCCTAACCTAAACTTAACCTAACCCAACCTAACCAAACCTGAACTTAACCTTACCTAAACTTAACGTAACCTAACTTAAACCAACTTAAACCTAACCTAACCTCTTCGATTAATTTTTGTCCAGTTGAGTTTTTGTCCGTACATCCTCTCGAGTCCCGACAACCTATAGTTAGGGAAGACTTAATGCTATGGTGGGGAAGATAGTTACAGGGTCTCCGTACAGGGTTGAGCAGTAATTTGTTTCCTTGAAGGCCAGAGTTCATGAAATTATTTAAAAACAAAATAATTGCTCAGTGCTGGATCAAGTAAATGAAGGATAGATTTTGTACTTTCTTTTAATCTCCCGAAGATTGACCCTTTCTTGTTTCACCTGAATATTAGCCTCCCTCATACTAACCTAACTTAACCTAACTTAACATAACGTAACCTAACCTAACCCAACCTAACATACTGTAACTTAACATAACGTAACCAGACCTAACCCAAGCCAACTTAACGTAACCTAATCTAAGCCAATTTAACGTAACGTAACCTCAATAACTTAACCCAACTTAACCTAACCTAACGTAATATAATCTAACTTAACCTAATCCAACTTAACGTAACCTGACTTAAACTAACTCCTAGTGTGTTCAGTACATTATCTACACACAACAGTCAAGTTCAACTAACAAATCAGACATGTGCGTAGAGACCCAACAAGTATAGGATAAGGCAAAAGATCTGGTAACGGTGTAAGAACCTCGTTTCCAACACACAATATACCTCCCCACCTCGTCAGTCCTCGTCACCTTTACATTATTGCTGAGTTTTAATTGTTGATGATAACTGTATTTACAAGCCAGAGAGGTGTATGTTGATGACTATTGCGTGACCTGGAATGCCTCGGTCGTTAAAGCGTTGTAATACACCTTAACATGCCATGATCAAACGTGACCACCATACAAGATATATTAAACATTATTGCCTTTACCAGATAACCTCTTAGTATACTGTGGATGTTAAGTATTTATGAGAAGAGATGGCCGATGTCTATAAGCACTAAGCCACCCCACAAATACTTCAAATCAGTATTAATAAAACACGGTGAGCGAGATATTCAGGTCATGACATCCTTTGACATTTGATCAATCGATTTAATGTGCTGTGACAGATGGACTCTGATGTTGGTCTTCCTCCATCACAGCGACGGATTCAATAAACAAAAATCTGACTGAAGAAGACCACGAAAAAAAAGTCTTTGAAAACTTCGTCAGATCAGGAGCAGTGAATCAAGATGTCGGCCGTTCACAAACCTTTGAAGATGTTCATAAAAATGTTCTCTGTTCTCCAAATTTCAAATTAACCCATAGCGACACTGGAATTTATACGGTTGAAATAAAATAACTAAATTAACAACGGGTGATACTAACTGAGGGAATAACACAACACTTGAGAAGTAAAACACCTATTCGCATTAAAATAAAATCTTAATATATATCATAAGATGTCAAAGACAGCACATAACCCAGTCTACCTCCCTTTTTACCTCTAAACAAACTGGTAAGTTCTTTACTTACTACACTAAAGCTTCCCGATCCAGTCAAAACATCAATAAGTTATTATGTTACCAAATAATTTTTTTTTCAGAAGTCTTCAAAATGTAGGTAAGTTTCTATAAACCTTTAAAGTCCAATCAAAGACACTTCACGAGGTCCCCTTCCCTCTCTAAGTCAATTGTGTACTTTAGGTTACTCTTTGTTTCTGTGCCGTTTTCATTCTATTTAATGTTCTTTATTTTTTTATTTTACACGTGTGGCTTACTAAACTAAATGTTTTAACTGGGTGTACACTGAGGCTCTTGTTATTTTAAGTAAAGCACAAATACCTCCCTCTTGATAAATTGGAATCGTTTTGATTTCTGACAAGCTGTCATTATCGTGGAATGATGTCCAGATACAAAGGCGCCTGTGGCTGTGGGTATCCAACCAGTCTAGTGGAATTTACCCCAGGAACTGTTGACTGCCTAGGCATGTCTTGTGTACGTAGTCATGTCACCCGATTATTCCCTGCAGTAAGTTCCACGTCGGGCTTCGTGCGATACCAGTAATTAAGCGCATGTACAGCACCGAAGATTAGCCTTTCCGGTGAGGCTAACGATTCATATATAAGAACCACCACTGTCAGAACTCGAGCAGACTAACTGTGCTGTTGTTGAATAATGTGACCCACACAAGGAACTCGGGAGTGTGACCGGAGGAACTAAACCTCTCGGCAGTGGTGACATGTGGCTACTCGGGTCTTGTCACCACACATATTCAAATGTTAATAAATGTATATATTCAACAGTCTTAAAAATGTGTGGCGCATATGAGGGGAGAGTACATAACATTATTAACATAGAAAGATAGTTAATCACAGACACGTAAAATTAATGGTAAAGTTAAAATATGTATCTGTACAAGTGGCATCAATCTTTTTTTAACTGGATATAAAAAAACACTAATTATGTTCTATATTTCACTCTAGTCTTCCTTAACTTCAATACACTTCCACCACTTGTCCTTCAAACTCACTATGTCAATCTTCCGACACCTCCTCAAACACGCCTCAGTAGTTCCTTCAGCTCCTTCAACTCTTTCAACTCCTTCAGGTTTCGAAATAGATAACAGTCACTTGGGGCCAGAACGGGGCTGTAGGGAGGGTGGTTGGAGCTGCTGCAAACCACAGTCGTTATTAAACATCTGTGGTACATGGGATTTGTGGACCGAGGAGCGCATATTAAACCTATAAATAATAGAGACTGGGGGAGCAGATATTACATGTATAATATACACTGGGGAGTACAGTACTTATTATACGTATAATAATGCCTGGGGAGTGAAAATTATCTGACACCGGCACACTGTCTTGAAATAGGAGCACACTTATCACCATTCCCCATCTTTTCTCCTTGATGGCGTCTCACTGACTTCGTATTAGGAAAGCATGATCCATCGGTCATTGTTGTTGTTTGTGGCAGGAAATCTATCGGCATAATCCCTTTACCTTCCCGGAATATCGAGGCGGTGATCTTAACGACAGAGAGTTGTCTTATGTATTTATAGTGGTCGGAGAATTTGAGAACTTCTATTGCATCGATTTCATCTCTGGCTCTGAGTCCCAATAATGTATTAAAAGTCTCGTCTCATATTTTTTTTTTTTTTATTGGGCACTCCCCTACATCCTTGTGTAAGGTGAAGCGCAGAAGCGTTTACAGCGCCCAACAGGGAAGCGTGCTAAGTTCACGCTTGCCTTTTTGTCTCGTGAGTTAAGGGCGTAGAAGCCTGAAGAGTCAAGGGCGTAGAAGCCTGAAGAGTCAATGGTTTTATGTCATCAAGTTATTGGAAGCTCCAACAACTCCCTGAATACGAATTCGCAACTTTCAGATGAGAGAGAAAGTTGG
>NW_024722158.1:9201625-9232989 GCF_018991925.1 Homarus americanus
GCGTGCATCCTTCATCTTTTCCCACCACCTCACCGCTGCTGTGATCAAAGCACTCTCCCTTCCTAGACCTTACACAATCTCATCCTATCCACCATTCCTCCTTCCTCTCTCCTCAGACATTACTGTGTTGATTATAGTTGGGATTATCTTCATTTTTATACATACATCAAACACTTCACTACACCTAAAAGAACTAATTTATACTGGCATAGACTCTCCCTTGTTTTGTGTACACTTTGAATCGAAATATACTAATCGTCTCCTTTATAGGCAGTCAACCAAGTCCACATACAAGTGATTCTAACCGTGTATCATTCAAAAAATTCTGAGTACCTCCAGGCACATAAGGCCCCCTCATAATTACTTACATGCAGCCGCAATGTTGAAATTAGAACAACCACCCAGGTGTGTGTGTGTGTGTCCTATTTAATTTTGTCAATTTATATTTACTTTTAATATGGGTGTGACAAAAGGTACTGGTGAGAAGTGCTGGGGAGACGCATAACTAGTGGGAGGTTACAGAAGACACATTAAGCGTGGTGGGGTGCTGAGGCCCACAAAGCTAGTGAAGGTGCTGAGAAACACAAAGCTGGTGAGAGTACTGAAAACAATGCTCAGTAGCTGCTGGGGGAGAGACACACAAAGCAGCTGGTGTGCTGGGGTCACTGTAGCGTGTTACAGGCGAACAGCTGGGCGTGAGTGTTGGTGCATGGCCAGTGTGAAGTGATCTCCTGGGCTCATTGATTCCTCACATCTGTCTCTTGTTGGTACTGTTGCTGTTGCTGCTACTGTTACTGGTATTGTTATGTTACTTCTGTTTTACTGCTGTTCTTATTTGTTACTTACTGTTGTTCTGCTACTATTTACGGCAGCTCATGTTGGTGTTACTTCTCATTTTTTGCTGCTGTTGGTATTTGTTGCTACTGTTATTTATGCTACTATTACTGTTACAGCTATTATTGGTGTTACTTCTGTTTTGCTGTTGTTGTTGCTACTGTTGTTTATACTACTAATATATTTGGCTAATGTTGGTATTGTTTTTTCTGCTGTTATTTGTTGCCTGTTGTTGCTGCTACTGTACTGTTAAGCTATTGTTGGTGTTACTGTTTTTGCTACTATTATTTGTTGTGCTACTGTTGTTTATACTATTATACTATTGCAGCTATTGTTGTTAGTGTTACTTTGTTTTGCTGCTGTTGTTGTATACTGTTGTGCTGCTATTACTATTGCTGCAGCTATTGTTAGTGTTACTTCTGTTTTTTGCTGCTGTTGTTGTTGTTTATGCTGTTGCTGCTACTATTACTGTTACAGCTATTGTTGGTATTATGTTTCCCTGTTTGCTACTATTACTATTACAGCTATTGTTGGTGTTACTTCTGTTTTGCTGCTATTATTATTTGCTACTATTACTATTCTGACTATTGTTGGTGTTACTTCTGTTTTTGCTACTAGTATTGTTTTACTGTATTTATTTGCTGCTACTATTACTATTGACTATTGTTGGTATTACTTCTGTTTTTGCTGCCTTTAACATTTGTTTGCTACTGTTATTTGCTTGCTACTATTTACTGTTACAGCTATTGGTGTTACTTATTTTTGCTGCTGTTATTTGTTATTGCTATATTGCTGCTACTATTTTTATTTGCAGCTATTATTAGTGTTACTTCTGTTTTACTGTATTTGCTGCTACTAATATACTATTACAGCTATTGTTTAAATTATTACTTCTGTTTTTTGCTGCTATTATTTATTGCTACTGTTGTTCTTTCACTACTATTATATTCTTCTTGTTATTTACTTCGACTGCTGCTGTTGTTATTTACTACTATACTATTCACAGCTAATATTTCTGTTTTTTACTGCTATTGTTATTATTTACTCTTTTCAACATTATTTGCTACTACTAATACTATTACAGCTATTGTTAGTGTTACTTCTGTTTTTGCTGCTGCTGTTGTTTTTGCTACTGTTATTTATGCTACTAATATTCATCTATTGTTAGTATTACTTTGTTTTTGCTGCTGTTTTGTTCTGTTGCTGCTACTACTAATACTATTGACTATTATTGTTACTTCTGTTTTGCTACTATTGTTTTTACTTCTACTGTTGCTTATACTATTACTATTCCAACTTATTTTTAGTATTACTTCCTATTTTTTCCGCTATTATTTATTTGTTTACTACTAACCTATTGCAACTATTATTGTTACTTCTGTTTTACTACTGTTATTTATTTACTTTATGCTGCTTATTTATACTAATATATTACAGCTATTGTTGGTGTTAACTTCTGTTTTACTACTATTTTTGCTACTACTAATACTATTACAACTATTGTTAGTGTGCTTGTTTTTTGCTGCTATTGCCCCAAACACAACCAACAACACTGCTGCTACTATTACTATTACGACTATTGTTAGTGTTACTTCTGTTTTTCTTAACTGTTTTTATTTATTTGCTACTGTTGTTGCTGCTACCTATTACTATATTACATTATTGTTACTTCTAAACTTCTGCTTTTGCTGCTGTTATACTTATTTGCACTAGCCACCAACCATTTCACTGTTGTTACTGCTACTATTACTGTTGACTATTGTTGGTGTTACTTCTGTTTCCTATTGTTGTTGTTATACTGTTGCTACTTCTAATACTATTACAGCTATTGTTGGTATTACTTCTGTTTTGCTGCATTTATTTGCTGCTACTATTACTATTACATTATTGTTAGTGTTACTTCTGTTTTTACTACTATTGTTTTTGCTACTGTTATTTACTATTCTATTAACTATTATTTAGCTACTACTTTTGTTTTACACTATTTATTTCTTTCTACTATTACTATTTAGAGTATTACTTCTTTGCTGCTATTATTATTTATTGCTACTGTTGTTTGCCTACTATTACTATTACACTATTTGTTGGTGTTACTTCTGTTTTTTACTGCTATTGTTATTATTTTATTTACTTTCTGCGCTACTGTTGTTGTTGCTACTATTACTTTCACTATTATTAGTGTTACTTCTGTTTTTTGCTGCTGTTGTTGTTGTTCTCTGTTTATACTACTACTATTGCACTATTGTTAGTGTTACTTCTGTTTTTACCATTATTGTTGTTGCTTCCTAATCTATTACTATTACTGCTATTGTTGGTGTTACTTCTGTTTTGCTGCTATTGTTGTTGTGCTACTGTTGTTGCTGCTACTGTTACGGCTATTGTTGAATTATTTTCTGTTTTGCTGCTATTATTGTGTTGCTACTGTTGTATTACTTACTAATATATTAACTATTGTTGATGTTTCTATTTTTGCTACTGTTGTTTGCTCTGTTTTCGCTACTATTACTGTTACAGCTATTGTTAGTGCTGCCTGTTTTTACTGCTGTTATTTATTTGTTATACTGTTGTTGTTGCTACTAACCTGTTACAAAGCTGGTAACTTCTTTTTTGCTACTATTTTTATTCTCATACTGTTACACGTATATTTACTTCTGCTTTTGCTGCTATTGTTGCTCCTACTATTACTGTTACAGCTATTAGTATTTATGTTTTTGCTACTGTTGTTGCTACTAACTACTGTTACAGCTATTATTGAATGTTACTTCTGTTTTTTTGCTTTCTGTTATTTGTTAATGTTGTTGTTGCTACTATTACTGTTTAACCTATTGTTATTATTACTTCTGTTTTGCTGCTATTGTTGTTTTCTGTATTATTTCTTCTATGACTATTGTTGATTTACTACTTATTTTTTATTACTATTGTTGTTTTTTACATTTGTTGTTGCTACAATTATTGTTGGTTTATTTTGCCTGTTGGTTATTACTATTGCTGCTACTACTATTACTATTACAACTATTATTAGTGTTACTTTGTTTTTTTACTTATATTTATTGCTACTGTTTTTGCTGCTACTATTACTGTTACAGCTATTGTTAGTGTTACTTCTGTTTTTGCTGCTGTTATTTATTTATTGCTGTTCATACTATCTCTACAACTATTATTAGTGTTACTTCTGTTTTTGCTGCTGTTATTTATTTATTTATTTTACTACTACTGTTACTGCTACTATTACTGTTACACATTATATTCTTTATTTTGCTGCTGTTATTTAAATTATTTTTACTATACTATTACGACTATTGTTAGTTATTACTTCTGTGTTTGTTTTCTATTTATTTTACTACTACTATTACTATTTATATATTGATTACTTCTGTTCAACACCTTTTTTATATTGTTGTTGCTGCTGTTGTTGCTGCTAAAACAACTATTACTATTACGGCTATTGTTGTTACTTCTGCTGCTGCTATTGTTGTATACTGTTGTTGTTGCTACTATTACTGTTACAACTATTATTGATTTACTTCTTTCTTTATTTATTTATTTATTATGCTGTTATTTTCTTTATATTACAAATACTATATTAGTGTTGTTTTGCTGCTATTATTTATTTATTTGCTACTGTTATTTACTCCTACTATTACTATTACTACATTATTAATGATATATGTTTTGCTGCTGTTGTTGTTGTTGCTACTGTTATTTGCTGCTACTATTACTATTACAGCTATTGTTGGTGTACTTCTGTTTTTGCTGCTGTTGTTGCTGCTACTATTACTGTTCAGCTATTGTTAGTGTTACTTCTGTTTTTGCTGCTGTTGTTGTTGCTACTATTACTGCGTATTGTTAGTGTTACTTCTGTTTTTGCTGCTTTATTGTTATTGTGCTACTATTGTTGTTGCTACACTATTATATTGCAATATTATTACTTCTGTTTTGCTGTTGTTCTACTACTATTGCAGCTATTGTTGGTGTTACTTCTGTTTTGCTGCTATTGTTATTGCTACTATTACTATTACGGCTATTGTTGGTGTTACTTCTGTTTTGCTACTATTGTTGTTGTGCTTTCTGTTATTTATTGCAACTATTGTTGGTGTTACTTCAGTTTTGCTACTGTTGTTACTGCTACTGTTGTTGTTCTACTATTACTGTTTGCTATTGTTAGTGTTACTTCTGTTTTACTGTTATTTATTTGTTGCTGCTGTTGTTATTTGCTACTATTACTGTATACAGCTATTGTTGGTGTTACTTCTGTTTTTGCTGCTGTTGCTGCTACTATTACTATTACAGCTATTGTTAGTGTTACTTCTTTTTTGCTGCTATTGTTACTATTTCCACTATACTGTACAGCTATTGTTAGTGTTACTTCTGTTTTGCTATTGTTTATCATTTTTTGCTGCTGTTGTTGTTGCTACTATTACTGTTACAGCTATTGTTGGTGTTACTTCTGTTTTGCTGTAATTGTTATCTATTACTACTGCTATTGTAGTGTTACTTCTGTTTTACTGCTGTTATTGCTTCTACTTACTGTCACAATTTATGGTGTTACTTCTGTTTTGCTGCTGTTGTTGCTGCTACTATTATATCAACAGCTATTATTAGTGTTACTTCTGTTTTTGCTACTGTTATTTGCTGCTTCCTATTGTTGTATTGCCTTTTGCTGTTGTTGCTGCTACTATTACTGTCACTTCAATATTGGTGTTACTTCTGTTTTTGCTGCTGTTATTTGTTATTTGCTATTATTATCTCTTACTATTCTGACTATTGTTGGTGTTACTTCTGTTTTGCTGCTGTTGTTGCTGCTACTATTACTATTACAGCTATTATTAGTGTTACTTCTGTTTTTGCTGCTGTTGTTGCTCTTACTATACTATTTTTGTTTATTTTCTTGTTGTTTCCTACTATTACTGTCACAGCTATTGTTAATTGTTACTTCTGTTTTGCTGCTATTGTTGCTTACTATTACTGTCGCTATTATTGATATTTACTTCTGTTTTTGCTGCTGTTATTTGCTGCTACTATTACTATAAACTTTGTTGATTATTTACTTCTGTTTTTATTGCTCTTATACTGCTATTATTGGTGTTACTTCTGTTTTTGCTGCTATTGTTCTACTATTACTATCACTTATGTTAGTGTTACTTCTGTTTTTCTGTTTGCTGCTACTATTACTATCTCTATATTGCTTCTATTTTATACTTTGTTACTATTACTGTACCTATTGTTGGTGTTACTTCTGTTTTTGCTACTGTTATTTCTGCTACTAACTATCACATTTATTATTAATTGTTACTTCTGTTTTTGCTGCTGTTGTTGCTCTACTATTACTGTCACAGCTGTTATGCTGTTTTTGCTGCTGTTGTTGCTACTATTACTGTCTACTGTATTAGTGTTGTACTTCTGTTTTGCTGCTGTTGTTTACATGTATACGTATTGGTGTTACTTCTGTTTTGCTGCTGTTATTTGCTGCTACTATTATATGCAACTATTGTTGATGTTACTTCTGTTTTGCTACTATTTATTTATCTACTAATTACTGTTACAGCTATTGTTAGTGTTACTTCTGTTTTGCTGCTATTATTGTTTTTGCTGCTATTTATTGCTACTACTACTGTTACAGCTATTGTTAGTGTTACTTCTGTTTTTGCTGCTATTGTTGTTTTTGCTGCTATTATTGTTTTGCTGCTGTTTTTGCTGCTACTATTACTATTACATTGTTATTACTTCTGTTTTGCTGCTATTGTTGTTTTTTCTGTTATTTGCTGCTACTATTATTTTCAGCTATTGTTAGTGTTACTTCTTTTTTTCTGTTATTGTTGTTGTTGCTGCTTGTTATATAACTACTGTTACAGCTATTGTTGGTGTTACTTCTGTTTTGCTGCTATTGTTGTTTTGCTGCTATTGTTGTTTTACTGCTGTTGTTGCTGCTACTATTACTATTACAGCTATTGTTGGTATTACTTCTTTTTTGCTGTTATTGTTGTTGTTGCTACTGTTGTTGTTGCTACTATTACTGTTACCTTATTGTTAGTGTTACTTCTGTTTTTGCTGCTGTTGTTGTTGTTGCTACATTGTTGCTGCTACTATTACTGTTACAGCTATTGTTAGTGTTACTTCTTTTTTGCTGTTATTTTGTTTGTTGCTGCTGTTTATTTGTTTTGCTACTATTACTGTTACGTATTGTTGAGTGTTACTTCTGTTTTTGCTGCTGTTATTTGTTATTGCTGCTGTTGTTGTTTTTTTTGCTGCTGTTATTTGCTGCTACTATTACTGTTACAGCTATTGTTGGTGTTACTTCTGTTTTTTGCTGCTATTGTTGTTTTTGCTCTATTTTTTTGCTGCTGTTGTTGCTGCTACTATTACTGTTACAACTATTGTTGGTGTTACTTCTGTTTTTTGCTGCTATTGTTGTTTTTCTGCTATTGTTTTTACTGTTGTTGCTGCTACTATTCTATTACAGCTATTGTTAGTGTTACTTCTGTTTTTTGCTGCTATTGTTATTTGTTGCAACTGTTGCTACTAATACTGTTACAGCTATTGTTGAATGTACTTCTTTTTACTGCTGTTGTTATTTGTTGCTGCTGTTGTTGTTTTGCTTTACTCTTACTATTACTGTTAGCTATTGTTAGTGTTACTTCTGTTTTTGCTGCTATTATTATTTTTACTGCTATTGTTGTTTTTGCTGCTGTTGTTGCTACTACTACTTCTATTATTGAGTATTGCTTCTGTTTTGCTGCTATTGTTGTTTTGCTGCTTTATTTGCTACTACTATTACTGTTACACTATTGTTAGTGTTACTTCTGTTTTGCTGCTATTATTTGTTTTTAATTTTTACTGCTGTTATTTATACTACTATTATATTCTATTCTTGTAATTATTATTACTTCTGTTTTTGCTGCTATTATTGTTTTGCTGCTATTGTTGTTTTTACTGTTGTTGCTGCTACTATTACTATTACAGCTATTGTTAGTGTTACTTCTGTTTTACTGCTGTTATTATTTTTTATACTGTATTTATTTTTGCTGCTATTGTTGTTTTTGCTGCTATTGTTGTTTTTGCTGCTATTGTTGTTTTACTACTGTTGTTGCTACTATTACTATTACTGGTATTGTTGGTGTTACTTCTGTTTTTGCTGCTATTGTTGCTACTATTACTGTTACGGCTATTGTTGATTGTTACTTCTGTTTTGCTGCTATTATTGTTTTGCTGCTGTTATTTGCTGCTACTATTACTGTTACAGTTATTATTGCTGCTACTTCTGTTGTTATGCTACTATTACTGTTACAGCTATTGTTGTTACTTCTGTTTTTTGCTGCTATTGTTGTTTTTTGCTGCTATTATTGTTGTTGCTGCTTGTTGCTGCTACTAATACTATTACAGCTATTGTTGGTGTTACTTCTTTTTTGCTGCTGTTGTTGTTTTTGCTGCTTATTGTTTACTATTACTATTACAGCTATTGTTGAGTGTTACTTCTGTTTTGCTGCTATTGTTGTTTTTTGCTGCTATTGTTATTTATTGCTGCTGTTGTTGCTGCTACTATTACTGTGCAACTATTGTTGGTGTTACTTCTTTTTTTTGCTTCTTTATTTGTTTTGCTGTATTTGCTACTACTATTACTGTTACAGCTATTGTTGATTATTACTTCTGTTTTTTGCTGCTATTATTGTTTTTGCTGCTATTGTTGTTTTTGCTGCTACTGTTTTTTTGCTGCTATTATTTGTTTTTTACTGCTATTGTTGTTTTTGCTGCTATTGTTGTTTTTTTGCTGTTTCTGTTGTTGCTGCTACTATTACTGTTACAGCTATTGTTGGTGTTACTTCTGTTTTTTGCTGCTATTGTTGTTTTTGCTGCTATTATTTATTTGCTACTATTACTGTTCTGACTATTGTTAGTGTTACTTCTGTTTTTGCTGCTATTGTTGTTTTTTTTGCTACTTATTATTTATTTTCTGCTGTTGTTGCTACTACTATTACTATTACATATTGTTGGTGTTACTTCTGTTTTGCTGCTATTGTTATTTTTGCTACTATTTGTTTTGTTTTACTGCTATTTATTTGCTGCTACTATTACTATTTACAGCTATTGTTGGTGTTACTTCTGTTTTGCTGCTATTGTTTGTTTTTGCTGCTATTATTTGTTATTGCTGCTGTTGTTCTGCTACTAATATAATGCAACTATTGTTAGTGTTACTTCTGTTTTTGCTACTATTTTGTTTTGCTGCTATTGTTGTTTTTTGCTGCTGTTGTTGCTGCTACTATTACTATTACAGCTATTGTTGGTGTTACTTCTGTTTTTTTGCTGCTATTGTTGTTTTTGCTGCTATTGTTGTTTTTCTACTATTATTTGTTTTGCTGCTGTTATTTGCTACTAATATTACTATTACTATTATTGTTAGTGTTACTTCTGTTTTGCTGCTATTATTTGTTTTTGCTATTGTTGTTGCTACTATTACTGTTACAGCTATTGTTGGTGTTACTTCTGTTTTTTTGCTGCTATTATTGTTTTACTGCTATTGTTGTTTTTGCTGCTGTTATTTGCTGCTACTATTACTATTACAGCTATTGTTAGTGTACTTCTGTTTTTTCTACTTTTTATTTTGCTGCTATTGTTGTTGTTGCTGCTGTTGTTGCTACTATTACTATTACGGCTATTGTTGGTGTTACTTCTGTTTTTTGCTGCTATTGTTGTTTTTATGCTATTGTTGCTACTAATACTGTTACAGCTATTGTTGGTGTTACTTCTTTTTTGCTGCATTTTGTTTTTACTGCTGTTATTTGCTGCTACTATTACTGTTACAGCTATTGTTGTATTACTTCTTTTCTGCTATTGTTTTTGCTGCTATTGTTGCTGCTACTATTACTGTTACAGCTATTGTTAGTGTTACTTCTGTTTTGCTGCTATTGTTTTTTGCTGCTATTGTTTTTGCTGCTGTTGTTGTTGCTACTATTCTATTACAGCTATTGTTGGTATTACTTCTGTTTTTGCTGCTATTGTTGTTTTTACTGCTATTGTTGTTTTGCTGCTATTGTTGTTTTTGCTGCTGTTGTTGCTGCTACTATTACTGTTACAGCTATTGTTGAGTGTTACTTCTGTTTTGCTGCTATTGTTGTTTTTTACACTGCTATTGTTGTTTTCTGTTATTTATTTACTTACTATTACTGTTACAGCTATTGTTGAGTGTTACTTCTGTTTTGCTGCTATTATTTGTTTTGCTGCTATTGTTGTTTTTTACTTTATTGTTGTTTTTGCTGCTGTTTACTACTATTACTATTACAGCTATTGTTAGTATTACTTCTGTTTTTCACTGTTATTTGTTTTTTGCTGCTATTATTGTTATGCTGCTATTTGTTATTTGCTACTATTACTGTTACGGCTATTGTTGGTGTTACTTCTGTATTTGCTGCTGTTGTTGTTGTTGCTACTGCTGTTGTTGCTACTATTACTGTTACTGGTATTGTTGGTGTTACTTCTTTTTTTGCTGCTATTGTTGTTGTTGCTACTGCTGTTGTTGCTACTATTACTGTTACTGGTATTGTTGGTGTTACTTCTGTTTTTGCTGCTGTTGTTGCTGCTACTATTACTGTTACGGCTATTGTTGGTGTTACTTCTGTTTTTGCTGCTGTTGTTGCTGCTACTATTACTGTTACGGCTATTGTTGGTGTTACTTCTGTTTTTGCTGCTGTTGTTGTTGCTACTATTACTGTTACTGGTATTGTTGGTGTTACTTCTGTTTTTGCTGCTGTTGTTGTTGTTGCTACTGTTGTTGTTGTTACTATTACTGTTACGGCTATTGTTGGTGTTACTTCTGTTTTTGCTGCTGTTGTTGCTGCTACTGTTGTTTCTGTTATTGTGCTTGTTGCTGTTTTGTTTTTTATGTTGTTTATCTTGTTGTTGTACCACATGCTCTTATTGTTATTGTTACTGTCTTTGTTTTTATTTATCTTATGGTTGTTACTGTTCCTACTGCTGTTCTTGTTGCCGTTGTTCTTCCTACTGTTCTTAATTTTTTTGTTCATGGTGTTGGGGATATTGTTGTTTCTTGTTCAGTTGTTTTATTGTATTTGTTACTGTATTTGTTACCACTGTTGCTGTTGTCATTGCTCCTACTGTTTTTTTAGTTAATTTTTTCGTTGTTATTATTTTTACTACTGTTTTTTATTTATTTCTGTTTTTGTTCTCTCAATTGTTACTGCTCCTTTTTTTGCTGTTTTTGTCACTCACTGTTACTTATGCTCTTACTTATATTCTTGTTGTCATTGTTTTTGTTGTTGCTACTGTTGTTGTTTTCATTGTTGTTACTCGTCCTCATCTTTTTCTTTGTCGTTGTTGATGTTGTTGTTGTTGACGTCATAAGGTTCTTTAAAACTAGGATAGACAATTATATAGGTATGATAACAATAACAACAACAACAACAACAACAATCACAATCAGAGGGATTAGAGACGTGATGGTAACCTATAGTCAAAGTAACCCATGATCCAACCCACAGTAACACCTAACCTAACTTAACCCATGCTCCAACACAAAGTAACATAAAACCCCTTTCATGGTGGGTCATGTTCCACCATCCTACAAACGCCTTCCTCTGCAGTTGTCACCTATCTTCCTATATCCTCCTCCTCTCCTCTTCCCCTTCCTCCTCCTCCTCCCCCTACCCTCTTCACCTTCCTCCTCCCCAAAAGACTCTTCACTGTATTTATCATCCTTTCATCCCCCCCCCCCCCCGTCTTCCACGCTAACCATGTCATCCAACTGGTTTTCATCCAAAATGCTTCATCGTCTCAATTTCCTCTCCCATCTCCCAGACTTCCTCCCGTCCAGCCTTCCTTTTCACTCCTCATATATTTGTTCTCATCCCTCTTGTTCGTCAGGTGTCTCTGTTATTACTACTGTTCTAGTGTTCCCTTTATCCTTGTTTATTTTCTTATTATCGTAGTTAATTGTTTACCCTTACCAAGTGTCTAATTGATTAAAGACATTGCTCCTCCCCTCTTCCTCATCCTCTTCCTCCTCCTCCTCCTCCTCTTGCTTCTCCTCCCTCCATACCACCTCGGTCTTCTCCAAGTTCATTTCCAGTTCCTAGTTTGCGAAGACAACATGTCACTCTTGTCCTTCACCATCACCGTGGCCACGTCTCAGACTCTACATTTCCTCTCCCGCATCCTCACTCCGTCTCTCTCACCTGTTGAGTTGTTAGATAAGCGCCTCTCCAGGTTTTGAGACGAGACTTTTCAAGATGACAAATTCTATTATTAAATTTTCAGTTTGGTTGAGAAGGATTAGTGAGCTGATTAAGTCTGGGTTTAGGTAGGGAAGACACCTCACCTCACCTCAGCTAGGCCATAGGTCGACTACCTGGCTCTGGAAAATTTGGTCGCAGTTAATTTTCTTAGGCAAGGTGGTCCGTGTAACAGATATGACTCCAATTGAATTTTGTGAGTAGAACAAGACCAAGCTCCCCTCCTTGGTTAATCTGGTCTGGTACCGACCATTCTAACTGTGTCAGCCTCTAGCATACTGGTTCAGTGTATTTAGCTGTGGGAGGAGGGGGTACTCACACACCCACACACACACATATATATATATATATATATATATATATATATATATATATATATATATATATATATATATATATATATATATATATATATATATACACGTTACCCAGTGGGTTCAGAAAAATATATAAATATATTCCCGGCAAATATGTATTTTAATGCATTTATTCATTAAATCACCTGGTGGGGAGGCTTTTCTTTTAAGCTTTTTCTGCGCTTTTGTTTGTGTGTGTATGAAGGTCTGTAGGTATGTTTGCCATTGTTTGATTGTGCCTGTGTATATGTTGGTATAAATGAGTGCTATGTATGTACGTATGTATCTATCTACTGTATGTATGTAATTATTTATTTATTCATGTATGTACTTACATTGCTTGAACCATGTTGAATGTGTATGTATATGTATACATACCATTTACCACCACGACCATCTCTACTATCACCACCAGTGTACCACCTCTACCGCAATTTATGACTGAATAGGTAGTAGTTTTGTAACCTTGGAGCTGATTGGTGGACAAGTTCAGGTGCTGGACGTCAGGAGACGAGGGACGGGGGGAGGGAATCTCTGCCCCAGAGGTAAAACTGTGGCAGTTACCCCACCACCATACTATCGTGTTAAATACGTAATCCTCATCAATCCTGATGAGATGAACCCCACCGCTGCCACGACCACAACACCATGATACAGGCCTACCACTGTACGCCTTATAATTAATGCCTCTTACGATCTGTGTATATTTAGGTGGTGTCAGTGTGGTAGTGATGGGTCACTGTGTGGGTGCTTGGTCGAGGCTAGCGAGGGCGGGGGTGCAGTCATTCATAGAGTTGATCATATCAAAAGTATTCTAGAGTTAGTTCTCTTGTTCAACCTATGTATGGCCACGGGACCATCACAGTGAGCCGCCGACCAGAAACACCAACCTGGCCTACACCTCCCGTTTGACCTAGTGGGCCAGGGATTGTGGCTTGTGACTGTATAGTGTTAAGTTCTCTTAATTAAGTTTTATCGTTTATTCTTGACGTCTATTGATGTTTGTCAATGAATATGAAGATTTATTGTCACTTTCTGTTGTATATTCTCTATTATATTGTACATCGTCTTGACCTCTAATTTAAGATGAACGAAGAAACTAATAAACTCCTCCAGACAACAGTACAGATGTTGTTATATTACTAAGATAAAGGTGAATTACAGACAAGTAATGTTCATAATTAATAAATATATTATAAGAATAATCATAATTTTTATCTTTAAAAATTATCACAATTCGTTTTTATTATTCCTTATAGATGTATAAACATGTCAACATCTACTACACCATCTTAGTATATTTACAAACATTAAAAAAGTTTATTTTTTCACAGTATGGAAGCCTTCGGCCGTTTATTGACACGCCAGTGTCCTGGGGCCGAATCATCAAATAACTGCAGTACAGTTATCTTGGGTAATTTATCTTCGAAGTCACCTACTGCCATCACCAGAACCTAGCCACCACTAATACCACAACCACCACTACCACCTGTACGGTTATGCACGTGTTTTGTAATAGCGGACGAAGTTTGACGACCCTACCGAGACAACAGGGTCTGGTGTTCTTTGACTTCCGGTGGCCTCACCCTTGCCAGTCTTGCCAGCAAGTGTACCTATAAGTGCGAGTTACTCTGTGTGTACCGATAAAATATCATAAAAACGGAATAAATGAATTGGTAAATTTTGTAGATCGTTATAATGAAGTTTTTATTTACCTAAACATCTATAATGAAAAGATATCTGGACAGCACAACGATATAAAACCTAACCTAACCTAACCTAACTTTAAAGCTAATCAAACTACCTAACAATCTAACTAGAAGCTAAATTAATACATCCAAACTTTAACCAAATTTAACGTATACTAACCCTGGCCTAAATTACCCATAAGGACAATTTAACATAACTGAAAATGTTGTTAGATGCGCGTCCTAAACTCTCTCTCTCTCTCTTAGTCTTGCCAATATGCAATAAATCCAAGTAAATGCGCTCATAAACAACTGAAGATTCTATTAAGTAAAACGCATACGTATTTTAAAACTATTATCCAGCGAGTTGTTATCTGAAAAGATTAATCAAAATGTTATCTCAAAAAATAAAGTTCACGAAGCTGATGTGGTGTACTGAAATAAACTTTATATTGAAAAAGTTTTAATAAAGTAAACGTAAATATTGTTAGTTTATATGGTTATCCGAGGGAGTTTTACTAACACACACACACACACACACACACACACAAGTGAGGTTTTAAATATACTTATAACTCAGGGGAGCAACAATGGGGGTCGCTAGATGGCAGCAGTTGTACCTTCTCACTCAGTAGCACACGAAGTCTTTTTTAATTCGATATTCCTCATTTACTCTTGCTTTACCTTTTCTAATAATGCCGAGTTATTCTTCAACTTATTCGTTTTATTCATCAAGGACAATGAATAACCCCAGTAAAGACATGAAGGCAGATATTATACATGGAAGTTGTCTGGGTAAAAAATCAGAGGTTGTACAGTATAGAGGTGACTCATCAGGATCATATCAAAGTGCAAAGCTAAATAAACTGTCTCAAAATCAATATCAATATAAAACTCGTTAAGCAATACAGTGTTCCGTAATCTTGAATGTAATAGAATGTATTACAATGCGATACGAGGTAGACCACGCGGGGTTTAAATTGTTTTCAAACCTAACCTAACCTAACCTAACCTAACCTAACCTAACCTAACCTAACTTAACCTTATATACTTTTCAATATTAATTTTAGATGCAGAAAACAAATTCATAGTCTCTTGATGATACTCGTGTGTGTTATGTGTGATACTGAGACTGTTAGTGTGGTGTTAAGTGATACTCGTGTGTGTTATGTGTGATATTGAGACTGTTAGTGTGGTGTTAAGTGATACTCGTGTGTGTTATGTGTGATATTGAGACTGTTAGTGTGGTGTTAAGTGATACTCGTGTGTGTTATGTGTGATATTGAGACTGTTAGTGTGGTGTTAAGTGATACTCGTGTGTGTTATGTGTGATACTGAGACTGTTAGTGTGGTGTTAAGTGATACTCGTGTGTGTTATGTGTGATACTGAGACTGTTAGTGTGGTGTTAAGTGATACTCGTGTGTTATGTGTGATTCTTGGTAATTATTCACTTGTGCAATAAAACACTTATTATGAATGTAAGGAAATTATGTGTTGTTCACCTCTAGCAAGAATTTCACTCGGCGAATATTTTTAATAGTTTAATTTAATTTTTCCCTAATTATTTTATAGTATTTTTATTATTAATATATTTTATGTGTGCAGAGGAAGGGAACTGAAACCTACTTTAGGGGTAAAATAAATAAATAAATACTCAGTCAAAATATTTAATAAAAGAAAGGAAAATGGGTGAACTAAGTAAAGAATCCACGTTTAGTATGCATCCACGAACGTTGGTCGATGACGTCACAGGGTACTTGCGATGCTGCCGAGGCAAAATTAATGGCGGAAACTGGTCTTGTGAGTCTTGGAAACGTTAAACACCGTAAACACACACTGTTGTGGTCCTGGGTGCCTGTAACGTTTAGTGTAAGGCTGTGGTGGAAGATTCTTTCGTTGTCCAAGAGGTGATGGTCGTAGGGAGTGTTGGAAAACTGTGGCGAAGAAAATAACTCTGTGACAACACCTAAGTTACGGCGGCCAGCTCGTGAGGACTTGGTCTGTTGTCATGTCCGGGTGAGTGAAAATCTAATATAAAATGTCTGCTTTTTTTCACTTGCCCAAATTGGAGTTGATTCTCGGAATTTTCTTTCAATATTGATTCATTGTATTTTTACTGTTATTGAAGTTACTGATTTACGGTGGCGGTTTTGAGTTAGAACCTGTGTACAGTATTAACAACTCAGTATGTCGTGGGTAGGTTCGACGCTCGCCCAGATATATACGTTTTTCAACACATGGCGACGGTGCTGTAGGAAAATATGCAATGCTATTAACTTTATACAAATTCAAACCAATACGTTTCCGGGGAATAATTCACTTGTAACCTTTTTTGTTTTTGTTTTTGTTTTAAGAGCCGTTAAAATCCCTCTCGTTATTTTTCCATCGCTAATATTTCCTGGTGTTTAAACAGTGAAATATAAACATATTTTGGTATGTGAAATATCTTCGGTGCATTTGACTACACACTAACGTTTGATTTTAAAGGCTAGAGTGAAGCTGTAAATGGTTTCACGAAACTATGAATCAGCCTCGATGGGTAGATTCAAAGTTTGGGAATGTGAAGTTGCCGAATTTACAAGTTGTAAAGTGATTTGTATTTTTTCAGATAAGTCCATTGAATTTTATTTCGAATTTAAAATTAAAATAAATATATATAATAATTACCATCACACGTAGACTAAGTCACATCTCAACGTTGCACTAAACTGCTACAGGAAACAGTACAGTGTGTGTGACTTCGGAACAACATATCGACCATAGTGACACTCAAGAGACGAGCAGATCCACTCACCCACCGGCCTTCACTACACCCCGAACTGGTAACTGCCTCGTTTCACCTTGAACTGTTTCATTACAACACGACAGATTAAATTTTGATTCTCAGACATAACGCCTAGTCAGTTAGACGCTGATTGGCAAGTGATTCCTGATTATTTCATATAGCTTTTTCAGTTAAGGTTTTTTCTGTGATAAGAGAACTGAAGATTTCATTTTATTTACCTTTATAATTATGTGAATATTAATACTTAAGTCTAACGTTCGGTGATGTTCTGCTGCTCTCCGCTAACCTAACCAGTTAACCGTGTGTATGTAAACATGTCGATTCTATAACAAAATAAAATTCACAAATCCAGGCTTATTTTCTTCACTGTAGTTATTTAATACGAGTTAATTGTACTGAATAACACTTTTGGCCAATCTGATTTAAGTGAACAGCGAAAGTGAGTTCCATAAGCATGACTGCCCGTTAGGGACAATGTGGATACAGCACACAGTGTCACAGTATAGTAAGACTCTGGTACTCAAGGAGGCAACTTGACCAACATTGCACTTGACCGCCGGCACTTCAAGTAAAGTTAGGTAGCCATTTACAGCTGGGTGGCCTGGGAGTGAAGCTCCTTGATCAAACCAGTGACCCTTTAGGACAGGGAGTGAGCGCTGTAGTAATAATAATTAACGGTTTATTGAAAGAACCTGGCAGCCAAAGGGCTGGATATATACAGTACAGTCAACAGAGATAAAAATGTTACATATTTGGGAAATGGGTCACTTGATTGACAAATAATATATCAATGATATAAGTGATACAAATATAATATATAATTACTCGGCAGACGCACCCCTTGGTACTTAAAGAAATGTCTAAATATAAATAAACTTTTTCGTTTAATCGCGGTGTGTACTGTAGGTCGGCTCCCCAGTGTCATTTGTCGTGTGTGTCCCTTGGATGCCGGATACGCTTGGAGAATAATAACAGGACCAGGTGTCACTTGTCCGGGCAACAACAAAGACTGAAGATCTAAAGCGCTGGCTCCGGCTCGTGACTTCAGGCAGACGTGATTGTAACCCGAGTGTGAAGTTGTAATTTGTTGGCAGACGGTTTCAGGCAACGTCTCTTGTAAGCGAAACTGAAGTGGTGTTAAAGATAATGTGAGTAACGTCTCGAACTTAATCCTGGTTCTAATAAATCTCTCAATTTAGTGATATGAAAACTATTAATCTGATTGGCTAGTCAGCTTCAGTACTAAGTTGTTCGTGGCTGGTGGTGTCGGCGAGCGAAAATTACAATAGTGAACGAGGCAATAGTAGACGTAAGCTGTTGAAGAGTTTGGCTAGGTATTGTGGCCAGTTTACACCTCCCCAAAATTCTCGACAGAGCAGTAGGGGGTATACGTGTATTTTATTTTCTTTCTGAATTAAAGCCGTTTTATGTAATTTCTTTGCCCCAAAAAGTTGTATTTGAAATTACTTATATATCACAGTGCAAGATAAAATTATACTGGTGATATAAGTAACTGAAGATAAATATTATAAAGTGTGAGATTATTACTATTTATAATAACAAAAGCTTCCTTACTCAGTCCTGAAGTTACCTCATATTTCCGCTATCATTTAAACGATTAACTAAAAATAGTTTATACAAAAAGCTTAGCAGTGAACAATACACCTAACGAGTGTAGTAATTTACATAATCTGCTTTTAATGTTTTGTTTTACATTCATAATTACATAAAGACCATACATTACTGACTATGACCAGCGTGAGTCAGTGCCCAGACCTTCCTGTTGAGGGCTGAAAGGACAGCAGGTGTTGGTCCTTCCTCTTGGTCTGTAATCGTCGCGTCCCTCGGCCACCACCAGCGCCTCATAGATGAATACGTGGGTCATTGGGTCAATATTACTCAAGACAGACCACAGATTTCACTTTACCTGTAACAAA
Organism: Homarus americanus; assembly: GCF_018991925.1. Classification (NCBI taxonomy): domain Eukaryota; kingdom Metazoa; phylum Arthropoda; class Malacostraca; order Decapoda; family Nephropidae; genus Homarus; species Homarus americanus. The sequence continues at coordinate 9,220,467 of NW_024722158.1, forward strand.
CCATGAACAGTGATGCTTCGAGTGACGTGAAAATACAGTCACGACATTTGTTTTGTGACACTGTTAGTACAATATCCGCAATTTCAACACTAAATCAAAACGTTTCATATTAGTTCACAGTCAGCCTCGTTCAGTCGTCAGCCTCGTTCAGTCGCCATCCTCGCTCAACATTTCAGGGTCATGACGAACATAAATATTTCCGGGTCACACTAGATTCTGAATCTAGAAGGTGGGCGGGGGAGGGGGGACCTTAGTACACCTCGCTGATATTCTGGTGGCGGAGACTTATAGGCGAGACTCCATGGCCAGCGGATCCATTACATGAGGTGGGCATTTAGTATCTTCTTCATTCCCTCTCCAGATGTCACGTAAAGCGCATGCCCCTAAGATATGAGTTCAGAAAGGGAGATAGCTAGCTACTCAATTGCTTCGTTGTGTTGTCATATTTTTGTATTTTCATGTTTGTCCGGGCGATATCTTTAGCACTTTGAACTAGGAAGCTGAGAATTTTTGACACCGTAATGATCAAGGGTTTCTATTTTTTTTTTCCTTCGTTTCATTCAAGGCTGTAACACGCTGTCTCAATGTATCATAAGTTATAGAAGTATAATATAGGCCAAAGAATTGACTGAGGTATTTAGTGGCCGGGGTATTTGTTAATTAAAATATTGTGTTATGGTTCAATCTCTGAGAAAATATATAATTATCCCAAGACACAATAATAATAATGATGATGATGATGATGATGATGATGATAAACACATTAGGGTCGTGTTGTATACAGTGACAGGAAACTTAGTGACTCCCTCAATACTGCCACGTCCAGCCGTACATACCCACGATGTTCATCACAACCCTCACCTAATGTTTGGGTCTCCTGGTTTCTCGAGACACTCAACCCCTCTCATAGCTGGACCTTCTTTCCCTCTCTCCATTGTCACTCCTTATATCTGAACTCTCTCCCTCTCCATCGTGTCCCCTCTCACATTTAAACCCTCACTCCCTCTCCCCTATGCCCCCATCTCCCCACTCATATTTACATCCACCAGATTCAACTTATTCTTATCCATCTCATTTCTATCTAATTCTCCTATATCCAGCTTATTAACATTTACGTTATCCATGTCAAATGTATCTACCGTATATCCAACTCATCTATATCCACAGTATGTGTATCGAGTTCCTCCCTAACCAGTCCAGCCACACGAGGCCTCCCTACCCTAACACGCCAACTCAATGTTTACTTCTAGGACTTCCCGCCTCTCTCCTCCATACTTAATGCTGTTTGATTCACGCTCCACTTCCTGCACAGGAGAGTACACAACCCCACCAGGTATTACACGCACATGTATTCTTGTACGGGTTATGTACACTGTACATATTTGAGCTGAGATGGGCGAGTCTCCGGAGCTGGAAGTTGGGCGAGTAAACACATTATGTTTGTCCTATTCACCGAAAAAAACGAGAATATATTGATGTATCATTTTAACTTGATTATATGAGGTAGCTTAATAAGCTTACTCGAGCAGAGAGGGAGAGAGATGTTGGTAATTAATGAAGGAAGACGGGATTGATAGTCAGGTGTAGGGGCTTTGGGCCGCGTCTAGGACTAGGGGGCGTGGAGGAGCCAGCAGTGTTTACATCCGGGTTCCATACAACCTTCTGGTAGATGGATTAAGATTAAAGAGTGACGGTAAAGACAACATTACCAGATGGACGAAAAAACAACAATAAAATACACCAAGAAAGAGCAAAACACACTGAAGAAAATATATGTAACTGGTGATGGTAGACTTGGGTTGCATAATTGTGAGGTCGATAGATGTGTCAACCAGGTGTCACTCGGGTGGCATGTCGTTTTAAACTGAATTTTAGTGGAGGTGAGAGAGAGGACGAGGGGCGAATATAAGCCTCACCCCCACCGCCTCGAGTTCAGTTGTCAAGGTTTATGATATTACGAGAAAATAAGACACGGGAATTTTTTTTATCCTTCACTTTCTGACATATTGAGTTTTATGTCCTTCCACGAACACATAAGGGCCATATAGTGTTCCTTTTCTCCTTCCACAAACACATAAGGGCCATATAGTGTTCCTTTTCTCCTTCCACGAACATATAAGGCCATATAGTGTTCGCACTACTCCTTCCACGAACATATAAGGGCCATATAGTGTTCCTTTTCTCCTTCCACGAACATATAAGGGCCATATAGTGTTCCTTTTTCTCCTTCCACAGAATATAAGGCCATATAGTGTTCCTTTTTCTCCTTCCCACGAACACATAAGGGCCATATAGTTTCCTCTTCTCCTTCCACGAACATATAAGACCATATAGTGTTTCCTTTTCTCCTTCCACAAAGAACAAAGGCCATATAGTGTTCTTTTTCTCCTTCACGAACATACCATATATAGTTCTTTTCTCCTTCACGAACAACTAAGGGCCATATAGTGTTCCTTTTCTCCCCTTCCACAGTATATAGAGACCCATATAGTGTTCCTTTTCTCCTTCCACGAACACGCTAGACACTATGTGTTCCCTTTTCTCCTCCACGAACATAAGGAGCCCATATAGGTGCCTTTTCTCCTTCCCGACATTTAAAGGCCGTATTTCCTTTTCTCCTTCCACGAACATATCAGGCCATATAGTGTTCTTTTCTCCTTCCACAAATAAAGGGCCATATAGTGTTCCTTTTCTCCTTCCACAGACCTTAAGGACCAGTGTTCCTTTTCTCCTTCCCCACGAACATATAAGGCCATATATATTGTTCCTTGCACACTTCCACAACATATAAGGACCATATAGTGTTCCTTTCTCCACGAACATTTAAAGACCTTTATAGTGTTCCTTTCTCCCTTCCACACATATAAAGACCATAGTGTTTCTTTCTCTTCACGAACAACCACCCCACGAACAAACAACCCAATATAAGGACAATCAACCCCCATATAAGGGCCATAAGTGTTCCTTTTCTCCTTCCACGAACATATAAAATGTTTCTTTTCTCCTTCCACAAGCATATAAAGGGCCAGTGTTCCTTTTCTCCTTCCACGAACATATAACATTAGTGTTCCCTTTTCTCCTTCCACGAACATATAAGGGCCATATAGTGTTTCTCTCCTTCCACGAACATATAGGGCCTGGTGTTCTTTTCTCCTTCCACGAACATATAAGGACCATATAGTGTTCCTTTTCTCCCACGAACATATAAGGGCCATATAGTGTTCCTTTCTACCTTCCACACAACATATAAAGACCATTATGTGTTCCTTTTTCTCCTTCCCACGAACATATAGGGCAATATAGTGTTCCTTTCTCTTCCACGAACATATAAGGGCCATATAGTGTTCTTTCCTCTCCTTACCACGAACATATAAGGGCCCATAATTGTTCCTTTTCCACGAACATATAAGGACCCACATAGTGTTCCTTTTTCTCCTTCCACTAACATATTAAAGGACCATATAAGTGTTCTCTTTTCCACAAAAACAAACCCCCCCACAACAAACCAACCCTCCTTCCACGAACATAAGACCATATAGTGTTCCTTTTCTCCTTCCACATATAAGGACCATATAGTGTTCCCTTTTCTCTTCCACACAAACATATAAGGCTATAGTGTTCCTTTTCTCCTTCCACGAACATATAAGACCATATATTCCTTTTCCTCCACAGGTATAAAGACATATAGTGTTCCTTTTCTCCTTCCAATGAGACCATATAGTGTCCTTTTCTCCTTCCACAATATAGGGCCCATAAACCTTTTCTCCTTCCACGAACATATAAGGACCATACCCCCAAAACGTGTTCCTTTTCTCCTTCCACAACATATAAGGGCCATATAGTGTTCCTTTTCTCCTTCCACGAACATATAGCCCATATAGTGTTCTTTCTCCTTCCACGAACTATAAGGACCATATAAGTGTTCCCTTTTCTCCTTCCACGAACATATAAGGGCCATATAGTGTTCCTTTTCTCCTTCCCACGAACATATAAGGCCATATATTTTTCTCTCTCCACAACATATAAAGAGCCATATAGTGTTCCTTTTCTCCTTCCACGAACATATAAGGACCTATAGTGTTCCTTTTCTCCTTCCACGAACATATAAGGCCATATAATTTTCCTTTCCTCTTCCACGAACATCTGGACATATAGTTTCCCTTTCTCTTCCACGGTATATAAGCCATATAGTGTTCCCTATCTCCCCACGAACATATAAAGGCCCTATAGTGTTCCTTTTCTCCTTCCACAAAGCCACTATAGTGTTCCCTTTTCTCCTTCCACGAACATATAAGGGCCATATAGTTTTTCTTTTTTCTCCTTCCACAAACAGGACATGCTATAGTGTTCCTTTTCTCCTTCCACGAACATATAGGACCATATAGTGTTTCCTTTTCTCCTTCCACGAACATATAAGAGGCCATATAGTTCACTTTCTCTTCCACGAACATACTATAAGCCATATAGTATTCCTTTCTCCCTCACAACATATAAGGGCCATATAGTGTTCTTTCTCCCTTCCACAAACATATATAGACCATATAGTCTTTTCTCCTTCCCCCGAACATTTAAGAAAGCATATAGTGTTCCTTTTCTCCTTCCACGAACATATAAGGACCATATAGTGTTCCTTTTCTCCTTCCACAAAACATAAGGCCATATAGTGTTCCTTTTTCTCCTTCCACGAACATTTAAAGAGCCATATAGTGTTCCTTTTCTCCTTCCACAGTATATAAGGACATATAGTGTTTCCTTTCTCTCTTCCACGAACATTTAAAGACCCCATAATTGTTTCTTTTCACCCACGAACCTAAAAACAGCATATAGTGTTCCTTTTTACTCCACGAATATATAAGGACCATATAGTACCCTTTTCTCCTTCCACCACCAGGCTTGGCCATATAGTGTTCCTTTTCTCCTTCCACGAACATATAAGGGCCATATAGTGTTCCTTTTCTCCTTCCACCCGAACATATAAGGGCCATATAGTGTTCCTTTTCTCCTTCCACGAACATATAAGGACCATTATAGTGTTCCTTTCTCTCCTCCACAACATATAATAAGGACCATATAGTGTTCCTTTCTTCCACACGAACATATAAGGGCCATATAGTGTTCCTTTTCTCCTTCCACGAACATAGACCTGTTCCTTTTCTTCCACAATATATATAGTGTTCCTCCTTCCAACGCTAAGGCATATAGTGTTCTTTTCTCCTCCCACGAAACACATAAGGACCATATAGTGTTCTTTTCTCTTCCACAGACACATATAAGGACCATATAGTGTTCTTTTCCTTCCACAATTACAATAGTGTTCCTTTCCTTCCACATATAAGGATCCCATATATTCCTTTTCTCCTTCCACGAACATATAAGCCATATAGTGTTCCTTTCTCCTTCCACTGAAATATAAGCGGCCATATAGTGTTCTTTCCTTCCACTAACATAAGGCACCACATAGTGTTCCTTTTCCTTCCACGAACATATAAGACTAAATATGAGTTCCTTTTCCTTCCAGAAACATATAAGGACCATAATAGTGTTCTTTTCCTTCACTTAAACAATATAAGGGCCATATAGTGTTCCTTTTCTCCTTCACGAACATAAGGACCATATAGTGTCTCTTTTCCTTCAAAAACATATAAGGAAGTTCTTTCTCTCATTAAAACACATAAGGCCATATAGTGCTCCTTTTCCTTCCACGAACAAAGGACCATAGTGTTCTCTTTTCTCCTTCCACTTAAATACAAGGCGACCATAGTTCTTTTCTCCTTCAACATATACCATATAGTGTCTTTTCCTTCCACGAACATAAGACCATATGTTCCTTTTCCTCCTACCATTTAGGGCCATATAGCCCCTTTCTCCTTCCCTAAACATATGATCATTATAGTGTTCCTTTCTCCTTCCACGAACATAAGGGCGCCATATAGTGTTCCTTTTCTCCTTCCCGAATACATAAGGGCCATATAGTGTCCCTTTTCCTCCAAGAACATATAAGGACATATAGTGCTCCTTTCTCCTTCCATGAAACACATAAAGATCATTATATGTCTTTCTCCTCCACGAAACATAAGGCGCCATAGTGTTCTTTCTCCTTCCACGAACATATAAGGGCCATATAGTGCTCCTTTTCCTCCAACATATAAGGACCATAGTGTTCTTTTCCTTCCACAGAACACAACGACCTTAAAGTTCCTTTCTCCTTCCACGAACAACTAAATGCTAAAGCTCCTTTTCTCCCTTCCAACATATAGGCCATATAGTGTTCCTTTTCTCCTTCCACGAACACATAGGGGCCATATAGTGTTCCTTTTCTCCTTCCACGAACATATAAGGGCCATATAGTGTTCTTTTCCTTCCAATATAAGGATCATTATAGTGTTCCCTTTGCCTCCATACAAGCTACTACACTTCTGCACCTCCCGTATCACGTCAATAAGTCTCTTTAGGGCGTAATTTTGTACACTCTTTGATCTTGTTTATGTTTCCAATGTGTAGCCTGGTGGTTAACTTTCAAGTATATCTCAGTTTTGTTAACTTTATGTTTGTTAATAGCTCATTTTAATTAGTTAACCTCTCAGTGTAGCTAATTTCAGACGAGTGATCATTGTGTTCAGCTTTGTATGTTAATGATTTGTGATGGTTAAGTATTGACGACCATTAAGAAACCAAAACTAAATAAGGATTGAGTCATTGGCTTTGTTAAACTTCTCCTGGAATATTATCCCTCACGTGAGAGAAACATCCATCAGATAGGTCAGTATAGGGCCATAGGCGAATATTAAAGAGTTAAATATAGCCAGTACAGGTGCCAGTACAGGTGCCAGTACAGGGAGTGACAGACTTATGTGACTCAACCATACACTGATGACGGACCCTACAGTGAACATACATAAGACTACAGTAGACATACATAAGACTACAGTAGACATACATAAGACACAGTGAACTACATAAGACTACAGTAGACATATAACTAACACATAAGACTACAAGTACATGTATAAGACTACAGTGAACATACATAGAACTACAGTGAACATAAAGACTACAGTAGACATACATTGAACTAGTAGACATACATAAGACTACAGTAAACATACATAGACTACAGAGACATACAAACTGAAGGAGACATATATAAGACTACAGTAGACATACATAATTACAGTAGATCAAGACTACACATACATAAGACTACAATGAACATACATAAGACACAGTAGACATACATAAGACTACAGTAAACATACATAAGACTACAGTAGACATACATAGCCACAGTGAACACATAGACTACAGTAGACATACATAAGACTACAGTGAACATACATAAGACACAAGTAGACATATGTACATGAGACTACAGTAAACATACATAGACTAGTAAGACATACATAAGACTACAGTAAACATACATAAGACAAAGAGCAGACATAGACTAAGTACATGTATAAACTGAACATACACAAAGACCACAGTAGACATACATAAGACACAGCAAACATACCATAAGACTACAGTGAACATACATAAGACTACAGTAGAACATACAAGACTACAGTAGACATACATAAGACTACAGTAGACACATAAGACTACAGTAAACATACATAAGACTACAGTAGACATACATAAATACAGTAGACATACATAAGACACAGTAGACATACATAAGACTACAGTAGACATACATAAAGGCACAAAGTAGACGTACATAAGACTACAGTGAACATACATAAGACCCATGAACACATAAGACTACAGTAGACATACATAAGACACCGTAGACATACATAAGACTACAGTAGACATACACAGGACTGAACATACATGGGGACTACAGTAGACATACACATACAAGACTAGTGAACATACATTAGACTAAAGCTAGACATACATAAGACTACTGAAGACATACATTGAACTACAGTAGACGTACATAAGACACAATGAACATACATAAGACTACAGTAGCACATAAGACTACAGTGAACGACATAAGACTACAGTAGACATACTGTACATGAGACTACAGTGAACATACATAAGACTACATGTAGACATACATGAGACTACAATGGAGCATACATTAGACTACAATAGACATAAGACTACAATGAACATACCAAGACACAATAGACATACATAAGACTACAGTGAGCATAAGACTACAGTACATACATAAGACTACAGTAAACATACATAAGACTACAGTGAACACATGAACACAGTAAACATACATAAGAAACAGTAGACATACATAAGACTACAGTAGACATAATAATTACATGAGTACAGTAGACATACATAAGACTACAGTAAACATACATAAGACTGATGAACGTACATAAGACACAGTAGACATACATAAGACTACAGTGAACATACATAAGACTACAGTAGACATACATAAGACTTCAGTAACATACACAAGACACAGTAGACATACATAAGACTACAGTGGACATACATAAGACTGATAAGACATACATAAGACTACAGTAGACATACATAAGACTACAGTAGACATACATAAGACTACAGTAGACATACATAAGACTACTGATAGACATACATAAGACTACAGTAGACATACATAAGACTACAGTAGACATACATAAGACTACAGTAGACATACATGAACTACAGTAGACATACATAAGACTACAGTGAACATACATAAGACTACAGTAGACATACATTAGACTACAGTAGACATACATAAGACTACAGTAGACATACATTAGACTACAGTAGACATACATTAGACTACAGTAGACATACATAAGACACAGTAGACATACATAAGACACAGTAGACATACATAAGACTACAGTAGAACATATAAGACTACAGTGAACATACATAGGACTACAGTGAACATACATAAGACTACAGTGATAGACACCAAGACTAACAACAAAACATTATAAGACTACATAACATACATAAGACACATACATACATAAGACTCAGTAGACATACATAAGACTACAGTAGACGTACATAAGACACAGTAGACATACATAAGACTACAGTAGACATACATAAGACACAGTAGACATACATAAGACTACAGTAACACAAAGACAACATACATAAGACTACAGTAAACATACATAAGACTACAGTAGACATACATAGAACTACAGTGAACATACTAGACACAGTAGACATACATAAGACTACAGTAGACATACATAAGACTACAGTAGACATACATAAGACACAGTGAACATACATAAGACTACAGTGACATACATAAGACTACAGTAGACATACATAAACACAGTGACATACATAAGACTACAGTGAACATACATGACTGTGAACATACATAAGACTACAGTAGACTACATAGCACAAGAACATCATAAGACTACAGTACATACATAAGACTATGAACATACATAGAACTACAGTAGACATACATAAAACACAGTAGACATACATAAGACTACAGTGAACATATAAGACTACAGTAGACATACATAAGACTACAGTGAACATACATTAGACTACAGTAGACATACATAAGACTGTAGACATACATTAGACTACAGTGAACATACATAAGACTACAGTAGACATACATAAGACTACAGTAGACATACATAAGACTACAGTAGACATACATAAGACTACAGTAGACATACATAAGACTACAGTAGACATACATAAGACTACAGTAGACATACATAAGACTACAGATGAACATACATAAGACTACAGTAGACATACATTAGACTGATGAACATACATAAGACTACAGTAGACATACATTAGACTACAGTAGACATACATTAGACTACAGTAGACATACATAAACTACAGTAGACATACATAAGACTACATGACACATAACACAGAAGACATACATGACTACAGTAGACATACATAAGACTACAGTAGACATACATGAACTACAGTACATACATAAGACTACAGTAGACATACTGTACATGAGACTACAATAAACATACATGAGACTACAGTAGACATGTATAACTCGATGAACATACATAAGACACAGTAAACATACCATAAGACTGCAGTAGACATACATAAGACTACAGTGAACATACATAAGACTGATAGACATACATAAGACTACAGTAGACATACATAAGACACAGTGAACATACATAAGACTACAGTAGACGTACATAAGACACAGTGAACATACATAAGACTACAGTAGACATACATAAGACTACAGTAGACATACATAAGACTACAGTAGACATACATAAGACTACAGTAGCAACATAAGACTACAGTAGACATACATTGAACTACAGTAGACATACATAAGACTGATTGACATACATTAGACTACAGTAGACATACATTAGACTACAGTAAACATACATAAGACTGATGAACATACATAAGACTACAGTTGACATACATAAGACTACAGTGAACATACATAAGACTACAGTAGACATACATAAGACTACAGTAGACATACATAAGACTACAGTAGACATACTGTACATGAGACTACAGTAGACATACATAAGACTACAGTAGACATGTATAAGACACAGTAGACATACTGTACTAGACTACAGTAGACATGTATAAGACTACAGTGAACATACATAAGACACAGTAGACATACATAAGACTACAGTAGACATACATAAGACTACAGTAGACATACATAAGACTACAGTAGACATACATAAGACTACAGTAGACGTACATAAGACACATGTGAGCATACATAAGACTACAGTGGACATACATTAGACTACAGTAGACATACATAAGACTACAGTAGACGTACACATAAGACTACAGTGAACGTACATAAGACTACAGTAGACATACATAAGACTACAGTAGACATACATAAGACTACAGTAGACATACATAGACTACAGTAGACATACATAAGACTACAGTAGACATACATAAGACTACAGTAAACATACATAAGACTACAGTAGACATACATAAGACACAGTAGACATACATTGGACTACAGTAACATACATAAGACTACAGTAGACATACATTGAATACAGTAGACATACATAAGACTACAGTAGACATACATAAGACTACAGTAGACATACATTGAACTACAGTGAACATACATAAGACTACAGTAGACATACATAAGACTACAGTGAACATACATAAGACTACAGTAGACATACATAAGACTACAGTAGACATACATAAGACTACAGTGAACATATCATAAGACTACAGTAGACATACATAAGACTACAGTGAATACATTAAACTCACAGTAGACATACATAGACTACAGTAGACATACATAAGACAGTAGACACATAAGACTACAGTAGACATACATTGAACTACAGTAGACATACATTAGACTACAGTAGACATACATAAGACTACAGTAGACATACATAAGACTACAGTAGACATACATAAGACTACAGTAGACATACATTAGACTACAGTGAACATACATAAGACTACAGTAGACATACATAAGACACAGTAGACATACATAAGACTACAGTAGACTACATACGACACAGTGAATACATAAACACAGTAAACATACATAAACTACATGAACATACAAACTACAGTAGACATACATTAGACTATGATAGACATACATAAGACTACAGTAGACATACATAAGACTACAGTAGACATACATAAGACTACAGTAGACATACATAAGACTACAGTAGACATACATAAGACACAATGAACATACATAAGACTACAGTGACATACATAAGACTACAGTAGACATACATAAGACTACAGTAGACATACATTGAACACAGTGAACATACATAAGACTACAGTAGACATACATAAGACTACAGTGAACATACATAAGACTACAGTAGACATACATAAACTACAGTGAACATACATAAGACACAGTAGACATACATAAGACTACAGTAGACGTACATAACACAGTGAACATACATAAGACTACATAGACATACATAGAATACAGTGAACATACATAAGACACAGTAGACATACATAAGACACAGTGAACCATGCCAAGACTACAGTAGACATACATAAGACTACAGTGAACATACATAAACTACAGTAGACATACATAAGACTACGTAGATACATAAGACTACAGTAGACATACATAAGACTACAATGAACATACATAAGACTACAGTAGACATACATTAGACTACAGTAGACATACATAAGATTACAGTAGACATACATAGACTACAGTAGACATACATAAGACTACAGTAGACATACAATAGACTACAGTAAACATACATAATACTACGGTAACATACATAAGACTACAGTGAACATACATAAGACTACAGTGAACATACATTAGACTAGAGTAGACATGCAGACTACAGTAGACACACATAAGACTACATTAGACATGCATTAGACTACACAGTAGACATACATAAGACACAGTAGACATACATTGACACAGTAGACATACATAAGACTACAGTAGACATACATTAGACTACAGTAGACATACATAAGACTACGGTGAACATAC